>NW_022900928.1:5834655-5878909 GCF_012274545.1 Fukomys damarensis
CGTGCCCCTTGCCCGCACCGACGCCCCTCTGCGGCCCTGGCCGGGCCTCTCATCCCCACGCCGCGCTCCTTTCCTAAAAGTTGGTGTGTCCGTGGCCGCGCTCCCAAAGAAAGGCGACAGGGACCTCTGCTTGAGGAAGGGCCTGGAGAGGAAGGGATGCCTCCCTCTTCCCCGCGTCCGGGAGCCGGGAAGAATCCCCCGCCGCCATCCGGTGTCTTCCGAGACACGCGTGCCATATCCATGCCTTGCGTTTGCGTTCTCTTCTGCTCCCGCTCTTCGCCATGAGTCATTTAAAATAGTAACGCGGAGCCATTAATTACGCACTACAGGTACGGAAAAAATACTATGCATGGTGCTCAATTCAGTCCTCACCACATCCCTAAAAAGGAGGTAGAAGAGGATTTTTTTCATATTATTTAAGTGAAGCACAGCAAGATAAAAAATTCTCATGATCACATAAATGCAAACCTTATCTGAAAGACAAGGGATCTAGTATCCAAAAACGTGAAGTAACCTTGGACATCCACATCCCAGGGGCCACACAGGGCTCGAAGCCAGCTCACCATGGTTGCAGTACATCGTCAAACCTCTAGAATCTTCCTGGAACGCATAACGTGCTACCAAAAGGACAGACAGAGAACAGTCTGTTGCTAAATTTGAAGTTGTATGAGATCAAATGAGAATGAGAAGACCCAGGTAAAAGCAACAGAAAATGAAAGTTAAAAATCTCTAAAGGTCCCAAGGCTCAAATAGACTGGACTTCTAATGCACGGTCTTTGGTTTCATATTCGGTCCAGGATGCAGAGGGAGGAAGTGGGGTGTAGCTTCAGGGAAGCAGAAATTCTCATTATGTGTAGATGCACGACAAACTGCAAGCTTACACTACCGTTTGTTGGCATCTCTGTGGTTTCGCAGTGCTGAGCCCAGTAGAATAGATAGCAGACCACAAGCATCCTCAGTGCCGAGCACCCACTCGATTTGAGCTCAACACACAGGCTCGAAAGAAACACTCAGTTGCAGACAGTGAATTCTGTGAGTTTAGCTCCAGACTACAACCTAGCACAGCCCTCAGCCACCACCCCTAAAAGCATTATCCAGACTCTGTAGAGATAAACACACCATTCCAGGAGCAACAAATGGTTTGCCCGAGAGTGGTTTAGTTTTCTTCATTTGTAGTGAAAACTGTTGCACAGCTCACTGACCTTGATGATGCAACTTAACTAAACAGACTCTACTGCAACCCTGTCTTCAAAGATGAAAGTTAGATCCTGCGGCGTGTTTAAGGCTCATGCGAAGCAGGAAGATGTCACTGAAATTTTATTAAGTAGTGTATCTTTTTAAACACTTTTAAACTTCTGGCACTAAAATGAGAAATACTGATGACCAGAAGGCTCAGTCGAAAGCATTAAAGGCTTCTTCCGTATGCCATAGCTCCAGGCATAGATAACACACCTCTTCTACTGGTGCCTAATTTCCCCCAGCCCACTCCCTGGTGGCAACCCAGCAGGTGGCAAGGATGTATCTGCTGGAACTAGAAATTCACTGGTATTTTTGAACCTCATTAGAAATTGAATTTTCTGAAGAGCAAGTACAGAATAATTTCTAACATCCCTGTACCTTAACCACATTACCGCATATACGATTAAGCCATCTTGTCATAAAGTTTATTACTTTCTCTTAAATCATGAACATTTTGGGTTGGGCTGCCAGATTGACTGTCAGAGGATCCAAAGAACATCTCTGCTTGTTTTAAAATCCATCTTTTAGGGAAGGTTGCTAGAGGAACAGCTTTGTGAGGGGTTGAGGAAGTTTTAAGTACCATCTGCTTTACAAGAAAGTGCAAAAAGAAAGAAAAGATCTCTTTCTCTCTGCCTCTGTCTGCCTCTCTCTCTCTCTCTCTCTCTCCCTCCCTCCCCTAATGTGTGTGTGTGTGTGTGTGTGTGTGTGTGTAAAAGGAATGTGGATGTCTTAGGAGTGAGGAAAGCAGAAAGAAGGGGTTGAGCAAAGTGCTTTCTGTAGAAAACTTCCAACTGGGCCAGAGGATTTAGCTCAGTGGTGCTGCTGTCCTGCCTCTCCGAGGCAAGGTCCTGAGTTAGATCCCTGGAAACAAAACCAAGGCAAAATTCCTACTGATCTAATGAAAGTAAATATTTAAAGTAAATATTATTGGAAATAAATATTTTGTAGACCAACATCTCCATTAGAGTAGGGTTAGGGATGGGTATTAATAGAAAGTCACCTTTGTGTTGCTAGAACAAAATGCCTGACATATATACACAAGGTGAGGAGGAAAGACTTATTTTTGGCTCTCGGTTTCAGAGGTTTCAGTCATGGTAAGGTGACTCCAAAGCAGATAGGCCAGGACTAAAGAACACAGGGAAGGGAAGCTGCTCACCTCAGGGCAGCCTTGAGCAGAAAGATAGAGAAACAAAGTAGACAGACACGAAGAAACTGAGGACAAGATGCACTCTTCAGAGGCAAATTCCCCATGGCCCACTTCTTCCCGTTGCCCGTTCAGCTATGAACTGGTCAATGGATTAGTCCATAAAGAAGCCTCATCCTCCAAGCACTTCCTGGAAACCCTTCTGCAACCAGGCCTTCCACATGCTGAGCTTGTGGGGAGACTTTTGGATCCAAATATAACAGAAGGCTAAACTGACTGTGCTGGAATGGATTTGTTACTATTTTCAGTTTTAAAAGTCTCTCTTGAAATTTTAATGATGACAAAATGTTTATTTTGTGTAATGTTCAGTGAGGAGTCATGATCAATGTAATATACAGTATGATCATGACTATGGCAAAATGACAAAAAAATGACTGTAAAGAAACTTGCAAAAATATTCAGAGCAATTACTTTTGCAAGGAGGGATTTGGGCTGATTTTCTTAATATTGTCCTGCTTTTTCTGTCATTTTCATGTTTTCTACAAAGAATACATGTCGCCTTTATTTATATTATATATTTGTGACATATATAGTGCATACATATATAAATGGAATCTTCAAAGTGCTCCTACCCCAGAGCTCACAGGTTCATCTCACTCTAAGCTTTCTTTTTCAATTTTTCTCTCTTCTGTAGTCTTGGACCCAGGATTCCTTTGTGGATTTCTGCTACACTGCACCCTCCCATGACTTACCACCTCTCTCCTGTCCTTCCTAAGTAGTTAATTTACCAGCTGCCTGCTGCCTTATGCCTTCCAGCAAGGTAAGGAATTCTGCTTTTTCTTTTTTTAATCAATGGGAGACTTTTTATTTCTTTGCCTCATATCAGGCTAATTGTGAGACTTGAGATTCCCTGTATTGTTTACAGTTTCAAAGGAATGGAGGGAGGTTGCTGCCTTCATTAACATGGACATGTCAGCTCTGCCTTTTGTTGCTTAAATGGTAACAGAAATGAAGATAGGAAATCTCTTTGCAGTTAGAAGTCAGTGATTTAGCGTCTTAATGTGTGAAGTAAAGTTACAAAATCACATTGGTAAGGAGTTTATTTGCAAAAAGCAAAGAATAAAGGAAGAGGTGTCCCTTTAGGGGACAATGATAGAGAAGGACTATGGTCCCCTCCAGAGCAGAGTTGTGCTTCTTCAGAGACCAGTGTAGTTTTAGTTACACAAGCTTAATAAATTCTGAGAAATAAATAAACAAACTTTAAAAATGTAAAGCTGCTTCAGAAAAATGCTTATTTAGTGACCTGACCAAGTTGCTACCTCTCTTAAGCAAAGACACGGGGAACATATTAAAATATTTAATATATTTATGTGCATTCATATCTATTTATATTTAACATATGGAATAATTTCTTGGTTCTTCTTTCCATGTTTTATGAAAGACATAAAAGGGAGGGTCAGTGATCCCCCGAAAAGCCTAAAGTCTCCGGATCCATGTGCAACGCAACAACGGAAGTGAGCAAGCTAGCAGTTCTCACATCCGAGCTGTATCTCAGCTAGCACTGGGCCGTGTTGCGCCTGAGGGATGTGTGTGAGGAAGACAAAGACGTGGAGGAAACTCGATAGCTTCCAATGTGTCTGAGTGAGTGAGGTTACACCAGACGGTGTTTGGAAGAGGCAAGAACTCAGAATGATTTGCTCGAGAGGATATTTCAAGAGAAGGAAAATATGGAGATGAAAGAAGGTAATGGGTTAAGCAAGAGTTCGTATCTTGTGCAGCTGACCAAAGCGTGGATGGTCCCTTCTTGAGGTTGCCCGCAGAACGCGGTCCATGCTGTTCAGTCTGTCATCCCCACTTTGTCCCCTGCATGCCTATCAGGTATAGCTGTCACCTTGACGGTGGCGATCCTGAGAAAGGTGTGCCCAGGTTCCAGCTGATGAAACAGTAAATATGCCTTATCCTCTGCATGGCAGTCGTACTGAAATAAAGCTGTTTAAAATTTAATTCAATTTAGTTAAAAACACAAAGCAATAATCAAGTCCATGCTCATTATTCAAGAAGCTCCCTCTCCCTTCTCCACACTTTCCAATACCGCATCCAACGGTGCCTTTCACAAACTCCTTTGCTGTACAGTTGCATCTCAGTTTTCACTACTACCATTTAGTCTGTCTGGAATGATGGATGGTCCTACGTCTCCGGCTCAGCTTTTCAAAGCCTGCTTATCCTTGAAGGCTCTAGAGAAATGTCATGTTTTAGAGAGGCCTTACTTTACCACCCATTGCCTGCAGTGCCAGTGAGATGTGCATTTAGCTTCCTGTTTCTCCCACATCTGACTACTCATGCATGCTCCTCCAGGGGACGTTTTCCCTGTTTCTCTTAAGCATCATGCAAGTGAGCTTTTTAAAAATAAGCACATTTTTTTTTTCCAGTTCAGAGGTCCTTTAAGGTAGACTTTGTATTGGCTCATTTTTTCCATTTCTCACACTGTCTACAAAAGCTGATCAAATAAATATTTGCTCAGTAAAGAGTTTCCCATAATTCTCAACTTCTGTTTATTACTTCTCAAAATAGTCTAATCATAAGACGTTCAAATGTAAGTTGAGGGTACTACCTGCCTTTTCAGATTTGCACGCTTTTCTGGGAGTTTCCTCACTTCACTTCATGGTTTTATTTTTTCCAGTTCAAAAATTGCCTCAAGTCCCTTTTTACTAAGTTGCTCTGAAACCCTAAGAAAGCAATAGTTGAGGCTTATTTCACTATGGGCTTTCCATGTTCCTAAGTTTTTACAGTGATACTCTGGCCACATCAACAGCTGACATATTTATTTGTTTTTGACCAAAGTTAGGACTCAGCTCTGTTGGGTGTGGTAGCGCTGGGTGTGTGTGACCAGTTTTCCCAGGTAGTTTGGTGCCTTTCTGCCTGGCCTAGACTTGCGTTCTATTTGGGTCTCTGTCTAGGAACATAGAAAGGCAGGTGGTTTTTGTGCTGATCTATCTGCCTTCCAGAGATAACATGTGCTAGACCTCAGAAGGAGCTGTGGTGCCTGATACATACTGTGCTACCTCTGGAACACAACTAGCCAGGCAGAAGAGCAATAATATAGCACTAAGAATTCACTTAAAAGTTTAATGAGCATAGACATCTACTTAATGGGAAAAATGGTTCTGATACATTGTTTACTGATGAATGCAGGCTATGGGTGAATTTTCCCATAAAAGCATTTGCATGTATCAGTAATGATAAACTCAAAATACAGTTAAGTGCAGCTAGAGTCAGTATGGGGAAAGGATCATTGTTTTCCCTTTGCTTATGGGTAGTCTAATCTTAGTCTCTATTTGTTCATAGAGTAGTTTAAGTTTTAGTTTGCCTTTTTTCAGTGTAATTATTAATACTCTCAAACTTTCAAGGAGTGCTTCTTTGGACGATAAGTCATGTGACAGACTAACCAGCACATAGACGCAATTTAGTGTAGCAAAACAAATGTAACAAAATACGAAATGATAAAAAGTATTTTAAAGTGATGATAGTAAATCACATTATCATATGTGACCATGAATAAATATTGCAGATTTGTAATTAGAAAGAAAGCAGAATTTGGTCGTGGAAGATCAAATCTTCATGTCGCATGGAAGTGCAGAAGGAAGGCATTGATTGGAAAGCAGAGCAGGGGTGGGGAGCCAGGGGCACATATGTGGCAGTGGGCTGTGCGTTGCTGTTGAAAGCTCTAAAAGGTTCGCTGTCAATGGAGGCTGTCAGCTTTCATCCAGCTCCATGCACACGGGAGCTGTCTAGCTGTGAGAAAAGCTGTTTGTTCTGCTGGGCCAGGACATCTCATCTGTAATCAGGCTGGATTCTCCACCAGATCTGTTCTGCCTCCTGAACTTTCACAAGTCTGGTCCGCTGGACATAATTGTACCTCTGCTGGCTTTAGAAATGCAGCCCTAATAGATGGTTTGACCCTTGTCACTCCTTTACACTTTCCAAAGGAAAACAGTAGGCATGTTAAAGAAATGTCTCACTGCCCGGTGCTGCCAGGCATGGTGGCGCAGGCCTGCAATTCCAGCACTCCGGAGGCTGAGGCAGGAGACCAGCCTGGGCTGCATAATGAGTTCCAGTTCAGTCTCAACTACATAGTGAGACCCTGTCTCAAACAAACAAACAGACAGACAAAAAAGAAATATCTCACTGGTCCAAATCTGTTAGAGAAGCTTTACCTGAACCGTCGTGATGCCTAATACTAAACTTTGTGATAAGATGGAGAGAAAAAGAGTTAGCCAAAACAAAAGTCACTGGATGAAAATATTTTGGAAGAATAACTTCATTTACTTAACAAAATAAATATTGGTGACAATATATGTAACAATAATTTATGTGTTGGTTATAGGCTTATATTCACTAAAGACAATTTAAGGGATCTACATTTAGTATCACTGAAGAGTTGATCACATTTTGTTACTTTAAAAAAATATTCAATGAATCATATCTGATATTGGTCAACTTCTCCCTCGCTATAATTTTTATAAGTAATAGAAGAAAGCTTCTTATTTTCTTTCACTACATTTACAAAATATATACTGAAGTTGAAATGCCAAGTTCAGCCAGGATACATATTTTTAGTCTTTGCAAGATTTTTTAACCAAAAGAAAAATTGCATCTCTGTCATTAAGAATAGATAGCAAGTGGTTACATAAGCCCTGTCTGTTTAAATCTCCAAGACTTCCAAATTTGTGATGTGTTATTGTAAATCAATGATTGAGCGTGTGATAAAAGTTGTATTACATTTTTCACAATAAAAGAGGAATTTGAATTTGCTCCCTTTCAAGAACATTTGCAGGTCAAGTCCAATGATTATCTGCATCTTCCAGGACCCAATCAGGTTTCCTGAACCCTATAGAATCTTTTCTTTCTCCATTGATTCAAGGCAACCAATTTCATCATGCAGTAGGTTTGAAAAAGATCTTCTAAGGAGTCCAAAACTTAAGCACCGAGAATCTTGCCTCTCATAAACACTTGATTATGAGTGTCCAGGGGTGACATTGCCTAGCTCCCGGTGCTCACATCCTTTCCTAGACTCACTTTGGGCCTCAAGACGAGACACTCATCGCTATTTTTATTTTTTATCTAGCTAATTGAAAATCTAATATTCTTCTTAGAGACATTTACTGTAAAAGCAAAAAAAAAAAGGATACTGAAAAGAAAGGAAAATGCTATAAAAGAAATTTGTGTTAGTTATCAGCTCTCTCAGTACACACAGATAGCTGGGAGTGAATGATGGAAATGTTATATAGATCTATCCAGTGGACAGGAAATCAAAGAAAACAGTCTGAAAATCTTCTTTTACTGGGAAGAACACAAGTAGAAAGCAGCAGGTATCTTAATGAGAAGATAGTTTAAATTATCTTGTTATGGGAACGAGGAAAGTAGAAAGAATGTTTAATTAATTGGAAAGAGCAGTACATGATTCAAGTAGAAAAGAAATGGCTCTTCAGCAGTGGCTAATGAGAGATAGACACAAAGCAAGATGGCTAAGATCAAATATGTCTGTCAATATTCAACTAAAAGTGTTCTCCTGTTTTCAGTGGAAGAACAAACACAAGAGTTGGCTTAAATAAATATACGTATTTCTTAGAAATAAAATTACTTAAGGCCAAATAATAAAGTGCTGGTCAAAGTGATGTCAGGAAAATTCAAATAAAAAAATTAAGCCGAATGAGCAATGTTATGATCAGTCAGTGTGGAATTTCACAGGAGTACTAAAATACTAAAGTGATATATTACATACAGTTACAGGTATCTATAAATAAGATAGAACATCACATATTTTGTGTACTAAAACCCTACAACATGTCATAGAAAAGCAAACCATCAGACAATAAAAGATCAGTAAAATTGTGATATAACAAATGACAATATATTCTTACTGTGATTCTAAGTAGTATAGTAAACAAATATAAACAAAGATCCAGACCTGTGCTTCTCCTAGTAAACTATATTTTACTGATGTCTATAGGAACATACTTTGTCTCTTTATTTTGCAGACATTTATAATATTTGACAGTGTGCTTTTGTCACATCTGTTCGGGGTCAACATCACTTAGTACAGCGTCTTTCCTAGAGTGCCCTCACTCGTGGGGTTCCGGGCCGACGCTGAAAGAAAACCTGGAGAATGAATGCAAGCAGCAGCCCCGAAGGCAGTGGCAGAAGACGTGAGAAGTGTAAAGGTGAGGTTCTGGGTGTCCTCTCTTCCACCTTATCCGGCTTGCTCCCTGTGCAATCCCCAGTCCTCCCACAGGTACAGAGGCAGGAGCAGGCCCCACAGGCTGCTCCAGCAGTGTGACTCGAAGCCCTTGCAGAGGTCCCTCCAGACCACCTGCTGCCCCTGCATGCCATCCAGAGCTCTTCTGTGCCTTTCCTCCGAGACACCAGCTTCCCTTTGGAACCATTTTTCAGCCAAAAATCTTATAACTAGATAAATTCTTATTCTTGTCACAAATCCCTAACTGGTTAAGTATTTCTTATTCTGTTTCTCTGATCATGTTGTAATTAGCAAACAAAAGAACCAACGGAAGGGAAATGCAAATATAATTAAAAGAAAAACATGTAGAATATTTATAAAACTTTCAGATTCTAACCCCCCTCCAAACTAAATAATCCGGAATGGGAGAAATGTTTTATCTGCTAGCCTTAGAAATATAAATTAAAATAACCAGGTGGCTTTAAAACTCTCTGATTAGTAAACATGGAAAGGAACCAGAATATGTTTCTGTGGGAGATGTTAAGAAAAGCACTATTTCATGGATTGATTTAGAGCTGAGAAATGTCAGCTCTCCCAGCCCGAGTCCATCCTAGAACCCGGTGCCCCACAAAGAAAGCACTGTGACCACCAGTGTATGTGCGTGTTTGTTGCCACCTTACTGCTGGTGACAAAATCCTGGGGACAATACTGATGCTCTGAAATGTGGGAAACTGTGATTTACCCTCCCATGAAATCCATTCAATGGTCAAATGGGGAGAAATTGTATAGAAAGTAACATGCTAGCTTGTTAACGTAAGTCAGCAGATCAAGACGGCTGGATGCAGGAAGAGAGGGAGACAGAAAAATTAGAAAACGAAAAACAACTACACATTCCAAAGCATGGGTCTTCCCACATTCACGCAGTCCTGTAAAGTGCTGTACATGTATGGGTAAGATGAAATTCAACATTAAAAAATTCTCCTAATCAAGTCTAGTGTAATTTATTCACCAGATTTCACTGTATTTCTCAATATTAAACCCTTGGATTGTGTCAAAATATATTTTTGGTGGGCTCCACAAAAATAAGCCCATTTACCTTTATCCCCCCACACTCTTTCTTGGAACACTGTCCACCTGCTGCTCACCGCCCAAGTCCTCCCTGGCCCCCACAATGTGCCGTCTTTCTCTGTAAACACCAGCCTACACCTGGCATCTTCAGAACCTTTTCATTCTTGCTAAATATCTTAGCACTTAATTAGCCAGAACCATGAGCCATCCTCTGCCTCTTCTTTGCCAGTCAGTCATGCCTCTTTACCTATTAGTGTTTTTCTAAGTTTTCTGTCTCTCTTAGCTGATGCGTCACCAAATTGTACCCTTCCAGTGGGGCCTGTGACATACAGCACAATGCCTGGTCTTCTGTTCCAAGTGGGGATATAGCTGGGAATGCAGATCCAAAGATCCTATTTAAAATTGGGTCTCTGTTACTTCACTAGATCTTATTTCTCTTAGCTTTTGTTCCAGTATTTTAAAAATAGGTCTGTGAAGCATGATATAAATCTTTAAACCAGCCTGGAATTTGGAGAGAGTCACGAGTGTAGGATCGGCTAACCCAGCCTGAGTCAGGTGAGGTTGTTTCATGAGCACCTAGAAGTTGTCCCGTTGCCCTCTGCGTTCCTGTGATGCCGGTCTGTCAATAGCTGTCATAGGGGCAGCGGGAAAGGGAGACAGGCAGAGGAAGAAAGTGGCTGACGGGAGGGCTGACGTGGCAGATGGCTAGATAAATGACCACCTGCGTACTGGAAGAAACTGCCCTCTGTGAAACCTTTGCAGGGGTACAAAGGTTACTCTTAGAGACCAGTTTGTATATACTGGAAACCTACTAAAGACTCCATGGGCCTTAGCCTGTTTAACAACAGCTCACCCTAGCAACAGCTCACCCTGCAACAAAGGCTAAGGCCCTGATTGTCTTAGGAGGCCTGTAAGAATGGGCACAGCAAAGATCTGTGTTGAGAAATCCGGTCCAGCTCTCCCTGCCATGCGGTGACCTCTCTTCCACCTTCAGTATCTTATGAATAAACCTCTTCTTCACAGGGAGAGGTACCATGGGAGACACTAGGTCCCCAGACCCCTGCGTCATGTGTTACTACATGATAATTGTTGCAGCACCACTGTGGCCACATAACTGTTTCCCTTCACATGCAGACCTCAATTCCCCTGTTGTTATTGTGGTTGTTCTGGGTACTGAACCCGGGCCCTTCTCCATGCCAAGAACACAAGCTCTGTTGCTGAGCTACTCCATAAGAGTCATAAGAGGTCATGATCAATTCTACACCGAGTGAGAACACAGGTGAAACTGGGGTTGTCCTAGACACACTGGCCAACTTGGTGATCATGTCTAGAGCAACGTAGGGCCATAGACTTTAGTCTCTTTCTTCGCCCTTGCTCTCAGTGGAGAGGAGAGATCTTTAGTGACAGAAAGCAGAGGCATCCCCTTTGTGGGCATCATGCACAGCTGTGCTATCAGGGACAGTCAGTGTTAACAGGGAGATGCTCTGTGTATCTTGTTCCTGTCAGTCATCTCCAGGAGAGAAAGCTGAACAATTTGGCCTTAAGGTTGTTTTGCTGAAACTACCAGTATTTCGTTTTTTTAGAGGACTTGAAAGTGTCCTAAATATTGTAGTTGAAATCTGTAGATAGGCATTGAGATTTTCAGATTCTTATGGGAAGGGAACATCTGTTAACATTGAAAAGTCCCTTAATCGTCATGGTTCAAGCGGAATCGCATAGTCAGTGACTCGTTTGGGCCCTGTCTCTAGTTTATCGTTCTCCTTCTGAAGCTGAGTGAGCATCACATCTGTCCTAAGTCACTGACCAGTCCCGCGCGGCCTCTAAGGTTTGAATACTTTGATCTATAGGTGAATCTTCCTCCAACAACTTGCAGGTAAGACTTTTAGGGTGGTGTCAGGGACTAGGCCAGGGGAAGAGAATTAGAGAAGCTGGGAGTATTTGAGGAGGGGAAGGGTGCAGCCCAGACCAAGACAGTGCAGTCTGAGCTGATCCCCCGAACTGCCTCTTTATGAGCTGATAGGTAAGGAGTCGGGAAATGATGCATGACCCCAGCAGGCGTGAGCTGATCGGTAACTGGGCTACCTTTTTCATCCGAAGGCCATACACAGGTGTGATCATCTATAAGTGGCTTTTTTTGTTCAGATAGCATCCCTTGGATCTGCTTAGGATCCACGGAAAGAGCAAAGACATCACTTTGAAACTAGAAATACTAATTTATCCACCTGTTGAGATCAATCCCAGTGATCAGTGATTGTGAGTTCTAAACTATAAATATCCATACCACATTGAGTAGCCCCACGGAGAAGAGGGAGATGGAGGTGTTGACGATGGCCTGTGTTGTGAAACATGATGTTCAGTTGGGGGAGGTCAGGAGATCTTGGTTTTCGTTTTCTTGATATATTGTAGTCATTGAAAACCTCTTATGGAAAATGCAAAAAAAAACAAAAAACAAAACAGAGAGAGAGTAAAGCTATTAAGCCATTACTGGTTTGACTGATCAGCTTACCATTTATTTAACTTATATTCTGTGCTTGTAGAATGCTGAAACTTGGGGTGTCAAAGAAAGGGGGCACTAAAATATGTGAGCATCAGACTGGGGCTGCAGCAAAGCCCCCCAGGCAACCGGACATTTGGAAAATGAAGAAGACTGATGAAAACAACAAAAAAGAAAAAGGAAAGAGGGTTTGGATCAATAGGTATTTGTGTTTCTTTCTTTTATTATGAAAGGGCTCCTGACATTTCTGCAGGGGACCCCTGAAAATCCCCTTTTGGACCCAGAAATTTTGTGCCCCCATTTATCACAATAATAGTAATGACAGCTAAATCTTAGAAGTGGTTTATGTGTCCATCAACAGATGAATGAAGAGAGAACATGGGGCCCTGATACCCCGTGGAATACGGCTGTGTCACAAAGGCTGTGTCACCTGCGCCATTTTTAGGAAAACAGATGCCCCTTGAGACCGTCAGCCTCAGTGAAGTAAGACATCACATGGTTTCTCTTATATGAGAAAGTGAAAATATAAATAAACAGCAAATAAAAGATAACTGGAAATAGATCTTTTGGAAAAGGGGAGGGAACCAAAAGGTGGAGGGAGGGGGAAAAATGAAGATGTGTTATGTGCACGTACCATCTCCCCACAGTAAATGCAATCATTGTGTGCTGCCCACATGTACCAGTAAAAACTAAAATTAAAACATAAGAGCAACTCATAATGGCTTCCTATTCCTAATACCAGCTGCAGGAGGTCCGTGCTGTTATTCCTAATTTGTATTTGTAAATGAGGAAATTGAGGCACAGGGTATCGTGCAGCACAGTCAGGTGGCCGGAGAATGTGTAACCAAGATCTGAATACAGACAGCTGGACTCAAACGCCGTGGAGCCAAGAGCCGGGAGGTGACAGCGCCTCTAGGGGCTGTAAGAGGCTCAAATGGCGAAGTCTGAGCCAGTTCTGCCTCACCCCTAGTTATAGGGTCATCCTGTTGATAGAGCCCTGCAGGATTTGCACAGAAATTAAATTTTCTGTCCAGTGTTGACCACAGCCTGTCTCCCTCTCCCTCTCTAGACAGGTATATGTTGCCTTTTTCATTATCATTTGCATAGCTTTCTGCTACTGAATATTTGTACATCAAAGAAACCCAGTTTTCTTTCTGTCAGTCTCTAGCTCTTTCATCCTTATCTACATCTTTTTATTATATTCTGGCCTGGTTTATTATGAAGCTTAATTTGATAGAACAATAGATGCCTTTTTGTTACAATGCAATCATGAATAAACTGGCATTTATATTATACTTACAAAATGGGCTCAAATTAAATCGTACTCCCAGTAAGCACACGTAGTCTACATTTGTGAAATATGTGTCATCACTCTCATTTTGAGTAAAAAATAGGTGACCTGAAGAAGTTGGGGTACCTGCCAAGGACCCGTGCTTTCAGACGCTTCTGCCTGACTCAGTGCTGGGTCTTTGACGTCTCCTGTGCCATCCACTCTGGGTTTATATCCGGTCAGCTTGCTCAGTGGCTGTTGAGAAGGAGGTCACAGCAATGGTATGGTGACTAAGTGGATAAGCATATGGCCTGAGGGAATAAGGTTCTCCCACTACACAGATTTTAAACAACTCTGCTGCCTTCCATTTTTGCTCTAAGGGATAAAGTAACTGGTGCTAAGCGTGGGTTTCCTGTGCTATGATCCGGGCAGAGAATGCTAAATCAAAACCACTTCAGTTTGGAACAATGGAGTTTAAATCATAATATTTCTTAAGAAAAGGGACAGATAACTCAATAGGAGGTATAAGTTCTTGTGTTCTATAGCACAATAAAATGAGTATAGTTTTTAATGACCTATTATAGCTTGTGACGAAACTAGAAAAGAGCAGTTCAAAGGCTCTAGAAACAAAAAAATGATAAAACACAGAAGGAAATGAAAATGTTCATTACTTTCGTTTGATCACTCCACATTTGCTGTATCGAGTTAACAGACTCCATGCCACAAATACGCATAATTAATTTTGTGTCAATTTAAACATGAATAATATAGAAAGAATTTGGAATTCATTTAAGCAGAAGTGACAAAACAGAAAAAAATGTGAATTGTGGGGCTTGTTGGTCATTTACCACGTTCAGGAGAATAGATGAAATATTAAAAGAAAAGGGAGGCTTTTAGAGAAATTAAAAGAAATATCTGGACCAATGTTCCAGAATAATTATATGACTCACTCAGTTGCTTCAACTAAGGCAGGAAGGTTTATCAGTCCCTCCAGTGGGAAGCACTTAGAGCTCTGTCGCACCCCGGGGATACACACACACACACACACACACACACACACACACGCACACATCACCACAGATTCTGAGGGAAATAATGACTGCGTGGAACAATGAAATGCTTTTTTAAAAGTCAGCTTCGAGTTAATTAGTAAGTCATCTTTCTCCTCCTTAGTCACTTTTTCATCACCACACAGGCTCCTTGGCCTGTTCTGTAGCTGCATTTTCTTGTGCACAGGTCTGGAGACAAACTAAACATGCTCCACTCTACCAGTATGCTTTGTTCTGGTTTCCACGGTTAGTGGTGACTTTATACATCCACCACTCTCCAAGATGATGTCAATATCTATAAAGAGGCAAGAGTTCTCTTTGCAGGAGGGTGTGCTTCAATTTAGACTTCAATGAAGGCAGAAGTAACTAGAGCACTGGCACGCTACCTCACATCTAAACCTCATTCATCCGATCTGCATTTGATTTATAGGATCCAAAGAGTTTTGGGGAGGAATCAGGAAGTCCACACGAGTGGCTTAATCAATGACCCAAAGAAGAACCTGGCGCATAAGAACAACAATAAATAATAGTCCTTGCTAATAGTTTGATGATACTTAGTATTATTACAGAGCCTGTTGTTATTTATTCATGTAATTCTTTATTAATTCAGAATTTCTGCCTCTAGTTTCCATTCCATTATCGATTTTCTTTGGGTTTTCCAAAGCTTCTGATAATTACCCACATGTGTGATTTAATATATGAAGCCAGTAACAGGCAAAATAAGAAGGATTGAAATACTAAAGAAGGAAGATAATAGCAAGAGTATAAAATTCTTTAGAATGTAAATATCTTCTTAAAATAAGGAGTGCAAGGTTGGGTTTGAGATCTTGAATTAGAAGTTTATCAGGAGGTGCATCAGAAGCTAAGGATAAAACCAAATGCATGCAGATGGGACTCGTGTTGCAAGCTGCACGACGACCTATTGCTTTGCACATGGGAACTAATAATATGAATATACTGTTAAGTTGTGCTAACGTTCTACAACTCATAAAGCTCTAGATTTACCATATTGTATGAAACTTAGAGTCGGTGGGAGTCTTAAAAGCTATCTGCCAAATTCACTTTCAGTATATTTTCTGTCTGTTGCCCACACACTCTGCAAACCCACAATGAGAGGCACATAACTTTTGCAAACCTGTGAAAGTGAACAAAAGAGCGAGATAAAAATTGTTCAGAAACTCAGCAGACCAGAAAGACTAGAAAATTATTGAGGGAAAAAAAAGCATTTCTTGTTTGACTATAGCTGCAGTAGAGCTGCTATCCCATGTCGGTCAAAGTTATCTGAAGAAGTGTGTAGGAAGACACAGCTTTCAGTAAGTTACAATAGAAACTTAGCAGGTGGGAAGACCCACTTTGCTGTTATGCAAGTTGATTTAGCTGTCACCTTTGAAAGAGCTTAGGATGGCCAGATTTTCTCATTAGGCTGTGTGATCAAAATATACAGTGAGGGCCAGGTGTTTAGCTCAATGGTTCTGCTGCTTGCCTAGCAAGTGCAAGGTCCCGAGTTCGATCCCCGGTACCCCCCGAAAATATATAGTGAATGTTTGACCACATGTTTATCCTCTCCCTTCCTCCCCTTCCATCTCCCAGTTTCTGTCCCATATGCCAAAGATCCATCTTGCTATTTCCTACTGTCCATCTTTAATTTTGTTTACATTTTAAACAAAATTTTATCACAGTGAGAGACACATTACATGAATCCAACTCAAGGTCCTCTCCCTTGACTTGAATGTACTTATCCCATGGTTCTTCGCATTTTCTGAAGTGTTTCCAGGAGTCTCCTTCCATGAGTGTCTGCAGTTGCACTGTTGCGGCTGCCACTATGTCCTGAATCACTCAAAATGTTTAACATTCAAGATCACTTTAACTCTGAAGAAGAGGCAGACATCGCACAGTGTCAGAGTCAGAAATTTAGGTGCATGAGGACACACCGTGATGTTTTCATTTGACAAAAATTTCTCTAAACATTTAATCGACAAAGGATGATCATAAAATGCAGTGAAGGTTTAAATGAAACATATTAGTACCATAAAAATCACATTGCCCTTAGTCTTCCTCAAAATACTTCCCTCATTTCGAATGCACTTTCCCAGATATTTTTACAATGCATTATTTAACTGCAATGTTTTCATTTAATTTAAAGATTTACTGTCTTTTTCAATCCCCCCTTGTTTATTCTCCTGGGATAAGCAATATTTTCTTAGACTATTCTATTCACCCTTTGCTAAGAGCTGTGACTTTTCCCTTGCTCAATCCCTGCTCGTTTTTGCACCTATACTAGGACACTGAAGTCCTCGAATATGACTTGCACTTCTTTATCTGTGAGATTTTCCCGTCCCATTGCCCGTGTCTAGAACACCTCATTTATCCACCATCTCTAGGAAGCCTACTCTTTCCTCTCAGTCCATCTGCAAAGAAAACTTTCCAAATGTCTCCACTGAAATGTAAAGACAGCACTGCAAAAGAGGCATTTATTCAGAAAAGTACATAAGCCTTAACAGACACCGCCTCAAAGGACATAGGAGAGAGGGCGTTATCACCACTCTGCCTTCACAACTGTGGGGAGAGTGAGGTCTCCAGCCTGAGTTATTTCTTCTGCAGAAAAAGGAACAATAAGTGCCATAGCATGTTGGGGATATTTGGAGTCAGCACATATTATTTAGTTTTTGTAGAAGTTAAGTTTCTGGCATAAATCCTTGTTTATAGTAAGTATCCAGGAAGTGGTAGCAATCAATAACTTCATATGTCCCTAATTTCAGCACTTTCTTCATTTATGTGCCTTCAGCATTGGACACCTGAATTCCAAAAGGTGGACAAAACAATGTTGAACTACTTTCTACAACCCTATCCTTGATTTTACATATTTGACTATGCACCTTGAACTTATCAGGCTTCTTTATTTTATTTCAATGAAAGTTGACAGATCTTATTCAATTAATATTTTATAGAGGTAATCCTACATTTTAGGTAGTATGCCAACTGAATAAAATTAGTTCTATACTGTGATAGGACAACCTATTTTTAGACAGGATCTCACTATGTAGTTCAGGCTGGCCTTGAACTTACTACACCATCCAGGCTGGCTTCAAACTCGGAGCCCATAATTCTGCCTCAGTCTCCCAAGCGGAGGGATTACAGGTGTGTATCACCACACCCAGCAGGAGGGAAGCACTGCTTTGTAATATAGTTATCATTTGGACTCTGATTCTGGAATGTACTTACAATGTATACACTTGAGGAGATCACCGCGTAAATACATAATAAAGCAGTCTACTGTGTAAAAGTAGAGTCGGTTTTATAAGAGTAGAGTTATCCTGTACTGTATTGTATAAGACACCTTTAAATGTCAGTTTGCGAAAGAGAAGCTAGAGACTAGCTTATCCAACCCTTCTTCCTTCACAGAGAAGTGAACTGAGACCCTGGGTTTGTCACAAGCTCAGACGGATGTGTTCGTCTTGACGGCCACAGAGCAGAACCTTGATCTCATCATTCTCTTTTGCTCGCCACTGCTGTCGTGTCACAGAAATACACTTATATTTGCTAATCAGCCTCTTGAGGAAACAGATGAAGTGATTTGGGGGAGACAGAAACTGATGTTCCGGGTGAGGATGGCGGCCGGTAAAGTGTGAGCTGAACTTCCAACCTACAAGGAATTTGAGTAGACTGTTGGGTGGGGAGATCAGCTCAGCTGTGGGAAATGATGAGTAAAAGCGCAGGGAGAGAATAGCCAAAAGAGCTGTGAAGAGGAAGACAAGAAGGTGAAGTTGGAGCAGCCTGTTTGCAAGACTCCAGATGAGCAAATACAGGGCATGTGGTGATCACAGGAAAATTAGAAATGCATAGTTCAATTCAGTCATGCAGCAGGCAACAAAACTGGGTCATTGGTGTCTTCTGTTAAACCATGAACTATATCAGAAAATATTGAAAAGATGCTGTGTGCATTGAAAGTAAGTTTGAGGATGATTAATGTGATAATTATGTGCAGATGGCTCTGAGAGTCATGGTACCGGGCTCCGTGCACCCTCCAGGAGTCCGGAAAGATAGACTGAAGCTCTAATAAAGCTTTCAGCAGTGGAAAACAGGATATATGAGCAATACTACAAAAAATTTAGCATTTCAGAGTTGGCCACAGAGTCAGTAAAGAGGACAGATGGAGAAAGGAAGACTCCATAATTCATGTTTCAGCCTCAGGAGTTTTGATACATGTTTTCCTTTGGGCAAGTTAGGGATGCAGGGAAGAAATCCAGGCAGGTAAGAGAGGTGAGGGACTAGTAATTGCCAACTTTGGCTCGAGTTTGGGACAGTACAGACAGGGATTCAGGACCTGAAACAGAGGCTATGGCAGGATCTGTAGATCAAGACGCTATGCAAAGATGAGCTTTGAACCTACATAATAAACAATTAAAAGAGAAGAATAGGGTAAACATAATATGCGGCAGGCAGATTCTTCTATTTTTTAATTTTTTTTTTAGATAGGGTCTGACTATGTAGTTGAGACTGAACTGGGACTCACTATGTAGCCCAGGCTGGTCTCAAACTCATAGTGATCCTCCTGCCTCAGCCTCCTGAGTGCTGGGAATACAGGATACAGGAACATAATAAACAATTAAAAGAGAAGAATAGGGTAAACATAATATGCGGCAGGCAGATTCTTCTATTTTTTAATTTTTTTTTTAGATAGGGTCTGACTATGTAGTTGAGACTGAACTGGGACTCACTATGTAGCCCAGGCTGGTCTCAAACTCATAGTGATCCTCCTGCCTCAGCCTCCTGAGTGCTGGGAATACAGGCATGCGCCATCACACCCACCTGGGCCTGCAGACTCTTAGTCACTAGCCACAAATAATCAGCAGAAGCAGGAAGAGAAACCAATGAAATAGCAAAAGCCATAATGCAGGTATTTGGGGGGCATATGATACTTTTCAGTCTACCCTGGGAGAATGCAGGGTCCTGTGTGCAGTTAAAGAGGTCTTCACTATGTCCATGTGCTTCTCTTTCAAAATATTTCTGGGCCACGATGCATATTTCACAAAGCAACTGTTCTTGCAGGAAAAGAGATTTATAGAAAGACTGAGTTGCATAATACTAGTTCATCCTGAGAAACACAAAAGTGAATTGAAATATTTCATTCAAATGTAGGTTTCTTACCTGGGCAGCAGAGTGAGAGCCCATTGTAAGAAGCAACAACCACCAGAAAAACAAACAAAAAGTGGATTTCTGAGGAGGATTATTTCTAGGTTACTTGATGAATATTATGAAATTTGCTATTCATTTAAACACCCTTCATCAGAATTCAAAGCAAAAATTGGGTTTATCATTTGTTCAGTTGAATATCCTACAGAATTCTGGTCAAAATCCCCCTCACAAATTAGCAAATTTGGATATCAGTATCATTGGAGCAGCTGTATACATCTTTGAATGAGGTTTGGGAGGAAAGGATGTCAGATATCAAAAGCTAAAGCTTTTCAAGGTGGTCTCCAATCACTCAATGACTCAATGAGTAATCATCTTTATATCAGACTTAATCTGAATCACACCACCTGTTATGCTAATACAAAATGTCACACGCAATTGATATTTTCAATTGGGATCAAAGTTTGTGCACAGTATTATTTTGTTGCTGTCATTTCTATTTTTTCTTCTCAGAGTGATGAATTAGCTCAGATTGAAATCAAATAATTGATAACTTAGAAGAATTCACTTTTTCTTAAGTCATGTAGCTGTAAAATGGAAGAAATGAACTAGGTGGTCCAATGAACTTCTCTTTTTACAAAGAAATTACATATCTTTGAAGTTATTGATTTGGGGCAGTAAAATGTCTCATCAAATATTCTGCTACTGAATCAGTAACAAAATTGTAATACAGATATAGCTATGGGATATGCAGTATGGGTGTGAGTAGAGCATTGAATTAAATAAATGCTTTTAAAAAGTAATTCTGGGGGAGTTTAAAAACAAATTTAGATATAGACACATAGTAAGTGAAAAATATTAGAAAACGTAAGACAGCAAAATTCCCTCTTTAAGGTGGAACATTCTGGCCTGCCTAGAAAAGAGCTGAACAGGCAGCTGAACAGGCACACAAGTTTAAGCCAGAGTCCGGCCACACCATCAGTCACAGCCAAGGGCCTGCCTGGAAAAGAACTAGACAGACGCACAAGCAACAGCCAGAGCCTCACTCTGATTAAGTGCATGGAGACCCTAGTCAGAATCCTGCACAGATAACAGGAACTGGGGGCACAGCCCCCAGCCCAAGGCCCTCCCAGAGAAAGGATACCTAGGGGCCCAGTGTGAGTCACACCTAGATAACGTCTCAAGTATGAACAGGCCCCAGCCAGAAGCCCCAGCCGGAAGTCCCCCCAGACAACAGGTCATCTCATGACCCAGAAGGCCACCATTGTGAACCCAGGAATTGGTGTACTGGTGAGCAGCAGAGTAAAGGCTGCTAGGTAGCTTGCTGAGTATTGAAGACCACTGGGTGAGCAAAAAGTCACCTCAACAAAGGCACAGCAGGCCGCATCTACTGAAATGAGAAGACATGTAAATAAGTCTCAAACCAGACTTCCAGACCACCTAAGGCAACCCCAAAGGGCAATGAGATGGAACAATCTGATAGTCAACCACCTGGACTCCCTGAACTGGCAACGAAAGGGGACCTGCAAAAATTAAATCAGAAATACTTTCTCCAATCTGGAATGAACTTAACAGGTGGTTACAGAGTGTTCCACTCCACAAAAATCAGAATACACTTTCTTTTCAGCTGCACATAGGTCCTTCTCTAAAACAGACCACATACTTGTCCATAGAAGATTTTCAAGTAAGTGCAAAAGAATTCAAGTTATCCTCTGTATGTTATAAGACCATAGTGTGATGAAATTGGCAATCAATAGCAAAAGAAACTGAAAGAATTTCATAAACACATGGAAATTGAACAACACACTCCTGAATAACCAATGAGCTCCAGAGTAAATTAAAGAAGAAATCAGACAGTTACTACAATTAAATGATAATGACAACACAGCATTTTGGAATCGACGGGACACAATGAAAGCAGTCTTACAGGGAAATTCATAGCAGTGGATACTCACATTAGGAAAACAGAGTGAGCTCAAGTATACCATCTGATGCTGACCCTCAAGCTTCTAAAAAAGGGAGCGCAAGACAAACTCAAACCTCATACAAGGAAGGAAATTATAAAGATACGGGCAGAAATCAATTCAATTGAGACTAAGAGAACAATACAAAAAAATCAACATAGCCAAGAGGTGGTTCTTTGAAAGAATAAGCAAAATTGACAAACCCTTAGCCAAATTTACCCAAAAAAGGAAAGAAAAGGCCCACATCTATGCAACTAGGAATGAGAAGGGAGAAATTACAACAAACCCACCAGAAATCCAGAGGATCATCAAAACCTATTTTGAGAACATATACTCCAATAACATGGAAAATACAGAAGAAATGGACAGATTCCTAGATATGTATGAATTACAAAAGTTGAACAAAGATGACCTACAAATTCTAAATAATCCAATATCAATCAATGAAATTGAAAACATAATTAAAAACTTACCAATGAAGAAAAGCCTAGGTCCTGCTGGCTTCACTACTGAATTCTACAAGACATTTAGAGAGGAACTACCGCCACTACTATTTAAACTCTTCAATGAAATTGAAAGGGAAGCAATACTCCTGAATTCATTTCTGGAAGCAAGCATCACCTGGATCCCCAAAGCAGAGAAAGACCCAAATGAAAAAGAAAACTATAGGCCAATATCACTAATGAGCATAGATGTAAAAATACTTAATAAGATACTGGCAAATATAATGCAGAAGATCATCAAGAAGATCATACACCCTGACCAAGTGGGGATTCAACCCAGGGATGCAGGGATGGTTCAATATATGCAAATCAGTAAATGTAATACACCATATTAATAAAGCCAAGGACCAAAACCGTATGACCATCTCAGTAGATGCACAAAAAGCATTTGACCAAATCCAATATGCATTTATGATATAACCCACCAAAAAATTGGAATAGATGGTCTCTACCTCAATGTGATAAAAATCAATCTATGAAAAACTAACAGCCGATATCAAACTAAATGGTCATAAAATTGAAATTCTTCATGCTAAAAACAGGCACAAGACAAGGATGTCCACTATAACCATTCCTATTCAATATAGTTCTGGAAACATTATCCAAAACAATTAGACAAGAGAAGAAAACAAAAGAAATAAAGACAGGAAATGAAGAAGTCAAATTATCATTGATTGCAGATGACGTGATACTCTATATAGAAGACCCCAAGAACTTAACCAAAAGTCTTCTCAAATTAATAACCTAATTCAGTACAGTAACTGGATGCAATAACAACACACAGATATCAAAAGCTTTCCTGTGCATGGAGAACAGACTCACTGAGAGAGAAACAGGGCAATTAGTTCCTTTCAAAATAGCATCTAAAAAAATTGTAATACCTAGGAATCAACCTAACAATAGAAATCAAAGGTCTCTACTCTGAAAACTACAGTACTACTGAAGAAGATATCAGAAAATGAAAAGACACTCCTTGCTCCTGGATAGGAAGAATCAACATAATGAAAATGGCCATACTGCCAAAACTGTTATATAGATTCAATGCAATCCCAATCGAAATTTCAACAACATACTTCACGGACATTGAGAAAACAATCCAAAATTCATTTGCAACATGAAGAGACCTAGAATAGCAAAAGCAATTCTAGGCAGTAAAGACAAGGTAGTAAGTATCACAATCCCCAACTTGAAAATATACTACAAAGCTACTGTGATAAAAACAGTATGGTACTAACAAAGAAACAGACCTGCGGACCAGTGGAACAGATAAGAAGATGTAGAAACAAGTCCAGGCACACTCAGCCACCTCATCTTCAACAAGGCAGTCAAACAACCTCACCGGAGGAAAGATAGCCTCTTTGATAAATGGTGCTGGAAAAACTGGGTTTCAATTTACCAAACATTAGAAGTAGACCTGTATCTCTCACTGTGCACTAAACTAATATCCAAGTGAATTAAAGATCTAAATATTAAAATAGAAACAATAAACTGTCTGGAAGAAAGTTTAGGTGGAACTCTTGAAGGCACTGGTGTATGAAAAGATTTTATGAACAAAACCTCAGCTGCCAGTGAACTAGCACAATCAACAAGTGGGATGTCTTCTTATTAAAAAGCTTCTGCACTGTGAGAGAAATGACCAACAATGTGAAGAGACAACACACAATGTGGGAGAAAATTTTCACCAGCTCATTCTCTAGAATTTATAAGGAACTTGAAAAAAAAATAAGACCTCCCAAATTTAAAGACCCCATCCAAAAATGGGCATCTGAAATGAACAGACATTTCTCAGACAAAAAAGTAGCAATAGCAAACAGACATTATGAAAAGATGTTCAACATCACCGGTCATTTGAGAGATGCAAATGAAAACAATACTGAGATTCCACCTCACCCCAGAAACGATGGCTCCTATCATGAAATCAACCAATAACAAATGCTGGCGGGGCTGTGGGGAAAGGGCAACCCTGTTCTGCTGATGGGAGTGCAGACTGGCGCAGCCACTGTGGAAATCAATATGGAGATGCCTCAAAGAGCTAGGATTAGAGGTTCCATTTGACCCAAGTGTTCCCCTGCAGGGTATCTTTCCCAAAGAATCAAAAGTATCATATCACAGGGATATATGTGCACCTATGTTCATAGCAGCATAATTCGTGACAGCTCAAACTTGGAAGTAGCCCAATTGCCCAATGGGATCCTCGATAAAGAAAATGTGTCTGTGTTTATAAAATGGAGTACTATTCAGCCATAAAGAATGAGAAACTATAGACATTTATAGCTAAATGGATGCACATTGAGGCCATACTCTTAAGTGAAATAAATAGGATACATGTGTAAATACTTAATAGTTTCTCTAGTGTGAGAAACTGAAAGTGTAAATAAGGACTAAAAGGTATAATAGATAATGTGAAATAGGAAGAAAAAGGAAAAGGGGAAGGGAAGTGGGAAGGGTAGGGGAAAAGAAGGGAATGTTATTAATATGAGAAAAAGCAAAAATGTAAACAAAGTCTCTGTAGATAGCTAGGGGTGGAGGGGTTGATGGAAAGGCAGGGGAATGGGGAAAAAGAACAAAGATGCATTATGGAATGGTGCAAATCTCCAAGGATGAATGTTATTGCATTTTTACCTTAAATGTACCAATAAAATAATTTAAAACCAATTTTAAAGGTGGGGCATTTTGAAGAGACAAAGAAAGAGCACAAGCTAGTTGTGCTCAGAGAGAGCAGTGTATGATATGTGCAACTATTGTATTGAAAGTTAAATACTACACACAGGCATAGAGGCTTATAAAGCATGAAGGAAACAACAACTAAAAGCTAGGTATGGTTTGTTTCTGTTTATCAATCGGAAGAGGTCAGCAACTACGCCCAGCAACTCCAGGCCTCAGCAATGACCCAGAAGGGACAGGACAAAACAGAACATGATGTTAGGAGGCCAGAGAGATAACGTCAACATTTAGAATAGATTTTTTCACGGTTAAGCTTAACTGTCAACTTGGGTGTCTTGGGAGCCACCTAGAAGAATAGGAGCCTGGATGTCTGGGTGCAGCATAGAGATGGGACCTTAGGCTCCTATTAGTCCAGGCTTCTGCTCAGGCACTACATCCTTGTTCTGCTTTCTGGCTGCATGAACTCGGCAGCTTTTCTGCCTCGCACCCTTCCACCATGATGTTCCTTCCTGGGAGCCTACTTGGCATGGACTGAATCCTCTGAAACCATAAAATCTGTCCTTTCAATTGTAGGCATCGGTTATTTTATCTGCTAAAGAAAAAGACGTGCAATACAGAGTTATAATGAGTGTACTCTTTTCCTTATCGTCTACCCACAGTCCTACAAAAGGAGAAACCTATTCTAAAATATTAAAAATCCAATCTTAAAATTGGGTGGAAGAGGAAACCAAGAAGTGATTGACTTGAATCGCACACTTCAGCATGCATTTAATGGTTGAAAGGGCAGAGCTGCACCTCTTCACTATGGCCCGGTGATATTATGTGAAACCTTCTTACTAAGCATCATAGAGAGGCTCGCCTACACCCGTCATTCTTGAGTGGACTTTAGCACATCATTCAAGTCACTAAGCACAAGGCTAGATGACATACTGGCTGCATTCCCCAAGGAAATTATATGACAACATTAAAATTGCATAAATGTGAAAAGTACTAATCCTCACTGTGAAAGAAAAGAAGCCAGAAGAACATGGCCCCGGGACAGCTAAATTCGACTGTCGCCTCTTTGCTGTGGAGGCTACACTGCTGGTGGTGTCACTGTGAGAGATGTCGTAATTACAGGAATACACGTACATGACCATAGGAAAGCTGCCAGCAAATGTTACAGGAATATCGAAGTTACTGAGCTCCACTCGGTAGGATTTCAGACTTGTTATTTTCCGCTCCGACCTTTCAGTGCATCCCAACACGTTCACCTTGTCATCTGTGCCATTTCTCTAATTGCTGATACAAAGAAGTGTTTTGAAAGTACAACAGTATCTGTTTACAGGTCTTAATTGTATTCACTGAAATAAACAGAAGCAGCCTTCTGAGCCCGTCCCTCTTCTTTCCCACTTTCTGCTGAATTTGCTCTGCGCAGGGACCGCATCTGTATCCGGAGACTCCCTCCTCGCTTCTCCCAGCTGGGGTAACTTTCCGCAGAGTTCTCTGTGGCAGGCACAATGACCGGCAGGCACACTGGCTGGATCTTGGCAGCTGCCTCCTCAGACTCTGCCTGGCACCGGGGGCCTAGAAAGGCTGCACATCAATCTCTCTTCCCTGTCGCCGTGCACATCCTTCTGAGAGATGGGACTCTCCGTATTACAGGGTCTAGGGTTCAAAGAGGATATGGCAAAGATGTACATCACACTCGCCTTGACCCTGCTTGTCCTTGGAGGCTGCATTCCCAGGGAGAAAAATAGACTATTATCCATGGAATCTGAGGGTCTTCTTTTGTTGAATTTTTCTTTCTCTAACCTCCCCCTCCCCCATTCCTCATGCAACATAGAATGTTTATGCTGCATAGAACTGAAAACAAAGTTAAACTCAGGATCTTTGGTGGGAATTGCATCAGTGTAGCTGCCTTATGGGAAGCAAGCATACTGGGAAAGGGCTGTTAGTGGCCACCGAGGTCCCCGCAGCCTGAGTTTAGATAGACACCTTCACTTTTGTGTACTATAAAGACCAAGTTTTCAGGTCAAGGTGGGCTCCATGCCCCTTACCCAAAATAGAGTGAATGCAAAAGTTCCTTTCTGTAAAATTCCATTCTATGTGACAGTCTCTCTGTGTTTCTGTTCCTCTTTTAAGGGCAAGTTATCCTAGGGCATCTCCACCCTGTTTCTGTTCCTCTTTTAAGATTCCAAGATGAATCCTTTTCTGTTCGATTTAATTAATATAGGAATTAGTCAGAGCTGACATAGGTAGCCATCTGCTGATATCCTGGCTTGCAAAATCAGATGATCTAATAAAAAGAGGAATTGATTCTGCGAATGTAGGCATTCCGTAATTTTCCAATAAGTGCCCTCCCGGTGCCCCTTGAATATCCAATGAAATGTAAAAGCCCTCCCAGTGTCCCTCAATTATCCAGTGATAAGCGAGAGCTAAAAATAGAAACTATATAAGCAAGAAGTTTCCTTAATCCTATACAAACCCGCTTCCAAAATGGATCTGGGCTCTCAGTCTGAAGCCGCTGTGATGGTGACACCCAAGAGTTCAGGCTCGAGCTTGCAGCAAACTCCTCTTGCAGTTGCATCGGACCTGACTCCTTGGTGGTCTTTGGGGACTTCGCGACTTGGGCACAACAGTACCACACAGCTAGGAGCTGTGACTTTAAGGAAATTCAAACCATTGTTGCGGTCCATTTCTCTCATGTTGTAAACCCAAGAGAACACATTATTCAATTGAAACTACAAGGCAAAGAAGTCAGAAGCACAACACTAATTTAGGTATTTGGGTTTTTAATTCCAAATGGAAATTAGAAAGAAATGTTAATGATAACAATTTGCAATTCTGGATTTTCCACGGGACCACTAGCTTATGAAACAGGTTACAAAAGGCAATTAAGAAAGTATCCAGGCAACAGTGGTGCCGTTACCCTAACGATAATGTGGGGGTATTGTGCAGGGATAGGTCTCTTCGGCTTCATGACAGAAGTGCAGTTGGGCACCTGCCCGGAGTCAGCAGCACCTGTTTCCCGACCCTGTTCTCCTGAGAACAGAAGGGCACCAACAGAGGAAGCTCCTGGCTCTTTGTCCCTACAGGGCTGCCAACACCTGAGCACAAGCTTCACCCCAGCCAGATCTGAAAACAGGCAGAGTCTGGTCATGGTCTGCCTCCTAGGAAACTGTTCAGGTGAGGTCTGCTGGGGAAATTCTGTGGATATTACTGTGTGGAGTCCGGTGTACCCCGGGCCATCCTTTCTCTCTGGCCTTCAGTTTTCCAATCTGTAGTGCAAGAAAAAGGACTGATTTCTAAATATCTTTGCAATTTTGTCATAGTTGGTTATGGTGGCGAGGGTGTGATGCCTTTGGCCCTCTTTTTGTTCATTTTACCATCAACTTCACTGTTCAAGAGAAAGGGGCCCAAGAGGAAGAAAAAGTAGCAATTACCTTACAGTCTTTGTATTATTATTTTTTTAAAAGACCATCTCAGCTATAGTTTTGACATGAACATCAGAATTGGAAAGAGGGTTTTGATGTGTCTAGAGGAGATAGAAAAGAAATTCTTCTTATTAAATATGAGGAGTGTGTATGTGTGTGTGTGCGTGTGTGTGGACACATTACACTTCCTCACTCATTCCTGGGCAGTTAAACTAAAACTGGAGGAGGGAAAAGCCAGTATGAAGTTCAGCGCTCCTCAAACTCATAGCACTAACTTTCTGTGGGGCCTCAGTATCACTTGTCATTCAAACATGCGTTTCCCTGGAGCACAGATTCTCTCATTCTCCCAGGAGTCTCTCCGTCCTGTATTCCCCCACCTCCTTCAATTCCTCACTCTCAGTTGCGTTTGCTTCCTGTTTCACTGCAAAGATGGCAT
The DNA here is from genome assembly GCF_012274545.1 of Fukomys damarensis. Taxonomy (NCBI): domain Eukaryota; kingdom Metazoa; phylum Chordata; class Mammalia; order Rodentia; family Bathyergidae; genus Fukomys; species Fukomys damarensis. The sequence continues at coordinate 5,863,271 of NW_022900928.1, forward strand.
CAATACGAAGCACACACAGCTCCTCCTCACTTCCTGGCATCCTGCCCGAGGAGGAATCCTAACTTCGAGACTCAGACTTTCCACACAGTCTCTCACCCCGACCAGGGCCACCTCTGCTACTTGTGTAGGAGTTTTCATCCTTGTCCCTGACTCTAGGGCATCCGCCACACTCTGTCCCCACAGAATCAAATCGAGCCTCTGCTGTGTCTCCTTGATGTATCAAGATATGCCCTGAATCTAATCCCTTGTCAATGCTGCCACTACCACCCCTATCGCAAATGTCGATGTGACTTCAGAATGAGGTGACCTGGGCCCAGTGACTTTAAAATGAAAGCCAGTTAAAATGACTCCTTTCTCGGAAGCTGCCATGAATGAAGTCCCATTTCACTCAGACTAAGAGCCCAGGTCCTCGAGATCCTTGCGTGAAAGCGAGCCCCGCAGAGCCGGGTGCAGTGGTGTCTGACACTGCAGAGAGCAGAACGCAACAGTGTCAGGAGTAATCTTGCCAGCTTCCTCACGCTTCTGGTCGGAGGGGCTCTGAGGGACCACACTCCTGATCTCTCTTCCCCAGGGGAAATCCTAGTTTATGGGGATTACCTGATTCGCTATTTTGGGAAATGTAGAGGTGGAATGCTCGGCCCGGCCGTTTCTTCTTTCCTTTCTGTTTCGTCGTGTTCTCGGACTCAGGGCAGTGTCCGCACTGGTGGGGAGCGTCCGACATTCAGAACAAGGCGAGGAAATTAGCCGAGCTCATTTGGCCTCAAATCCGGCCTGTCCTCCTAGCCGTCGTCACGCACAGGGCAGCTCTTCATCTCCAGTACTCAGTCGCTGCTTTTCTGTTTCTCAGTCTTTCAGAGTCCGGGCACGGCGGAGAGGGAGGACACCTATTGAGCTTGTTAAAGCCCCACAGGTTAAGCCCTGAGATGCCTGTTCCTCTGCGCTCCACGTTTGCAGGAGGATGTAGGCAGAACTGGGCTCTGGGTCAGAACTCTCGGGCTTCTGATACTGTGTTTGTGGCTCACTGATCTAACTGCTCTCGGTCTGCTGTCCTGGGACCGCCCAGTTGCGTGAATAATGACTTCACGGCCCTGCTATGAGCTGTGAAGTAAAAGATATGCACAGAGTTCTACAGGGCCAAGTACAAGAGCATACTCAGAATCAGTGACTGCTTTCCCTTTTGTATCTATAACCCACTGAAAAAATGACTTATATCAACCAGAACATATTGTTTACAGATGAAAAAATGACTGAGCGGGGTAAACAGCATTTGGCAAGAAATAACCAGCCTGTTATTTTGGGGGGAAGGCAAAATAAATTATCCTCTTGCAAAGCTCAAGTCGACTTCTGAAGAAAACAAGGGCCCCAGTGCATCTGTCCTAAACGTCTGCGGTGGCTGATGTGAGTGGATGAAGGCGGCCCTGGATCACCCATCCTTCCGCCCGTGTTCTGCTTGGTCGCAAGTGTGGATGCGTCCTGCCGGCCTGTCCTGTGTCTTTAGACAACAAGTCCACAGAGTCCCTCCACACGGGAGCGGTGACACTCACCAGTTATCTCTGAGGTTGGCAGAAATGTTCACCGCGAACAAAGCCTTATAGACCATAGTTGAAAATGATCCATATAGATGTTAATACACTAAAAATGAGATAGAAGGCAATACTTAAATGCAAGGGGATAAAAAAAAATCAGCGCACAGGCAGATGTAGAGAAGTCAGCACAACTGCGGATATGTGGTGCGGAGATGGGAGGGCATAAATAAACTCTCCGTGGTTGATGTTTTTAACGGGAGGGTTCAACCTCCTAAGTTAGTTCCTAAAACATATCTTGTATGTGTTGGGATCATTGTGATGTTCAGAGCCATTCGATAAAGGATATGCTTGCTGTCTTGCCTGACTCCCTCCCTGTGGAGTTGACCTGCGTGAATTTTTGAGCAACTCTCAGCTGCAGTTGCCCTAGACGGTGTTAGGGATTCTAAATAATATTTAAGTGTCCCAGTTTGGAGTTTTGGATATTCCAGGGCTCAGAGCAAGACCTAATTCATGGAACTTGAAAGCTAATGATATTTATCATGGTAAAAGCTGGCTCCTTCATTACTAGGCCAAATATGAAAACCTTTTCAAAGGCTGAGGCCCTACTGGTTTTGAAAATGTGTTTTCCAAATCAGTTTCTTTGTTACTGTTTATCAATGATGATCACTCACTCCATTGAGATCTCACAGAAGCACGTGCAAGTGTTCACCTACAGAATGATTTTCTTCCATGCAATACAAAATAGAAAGAAACACTTCCCTTAGCTCATAGCCCTGAGTCGAAGGGAGACTTTGTGCCTTGTGGTGAAACTAAACTCAGGTTAGTACAGGTAACCAACTGGTGTACCTGGGAGACCCTACCTTGAGATCTTATTACCTTCCTCTGTCTGTAATATTGGGGAGAGGGAGGTAGGCTTGAGTGCTTTTGATTATGTATGTTGTTCAGTGCTGAGTGCCAGTTACACGAAAGGGAAAGTCAACTAGCCTAGGTCCTGAAATAGCCCAAGCGTTTAATATAGACCTTTCCTCATTTCTTATTTTAGAAATGTTTTTCTTCTGGAACTCATAGGTAATTTCTAAATGGCCCAAGGCAGTAGGGTTTTTATAAACTCACAATTACAATGAAATGACTGGTTTTAGGTATCAAGACCATTTTTATGTATAAAATCACTTGCCAAAGGAAGAAAAAAAATGCATTGCCATCCACTGCCAATTTATTACAAAGACTATGAAATTAATTTGTCTTCATTTCTTCATTTTTTCTTTAAAGGAAAGCCACAGCAATCAACAGCAGCTGAACAACTGTGTGTTTTTTCAGGCTGTGGTGGCCTTTATGTTTCCAGCGAGCACTGGAGGGTGCTTATTAGAAGAGAATTTCCAGGCTCATGGATAAAGGCAGAGTGATACTGTTGGAACCAGCTTGAGAGAAAAAGTCCATGCAGAGCACAGAATTCAGAAATGCAGTGGGAGGTGGGATCCAGGAGAGTTTTGATATAGCGTTGGTTAGACTCTGTTTTCTCAAGTTTATTTCTAAGCAATAGCATCTGCAAAATCAAATCCTAGAGACATAGTCAAACCCATCTTTAAGATGTTTAATCCAATTTATCATCTAGTGTAGCTAGGATGTATTTTATTTCACATCTGGAATGGATAACTTTTAACTGCCTTCATAGAAATATCAATAACACTTTAGCCATATAATATCCTTAAACTTACTGCTCTCTGTGAGTGTCTTGACTCAGAGGATTTTTGTTATCGATAAGTAATAACAGAGGCATAGTTAGAAGAAGGGTATGAAACAAAATGCGACAGAAGTAACAGGAATCGAAGGCTATCAGCTGCCCAAGACATTACTGGCTCTTATGGATTATGGCAAAAAAATTAAGAAAAAAGTTTTTAAAATGTTCTAACAGGGCTGGGGATGTTGCTCAGTGGCACCACACCTGCCTCACAAGCTCAAGGTCCTGAGTTTATTGTTTTGTTTTTGAGACAGGGTCTCACCATGTGGTCCAGACTGCCCTGGAATTCACTATTTAGCCCAGGTTGGTCTCACACTCACAGCAATCCTCCTGCCTCAGCCTCCCTAGTGCTGGGATTATAGGTGTGCGCCACCACACCCAGCTAAGGTCCTCAGTTTGATCCCCGGTAGCAACACACAAAACATAACAAACCACAACCAAACCAAAGTTTTAACATTTCAGAGAACAAGGAGAAGTCATACCAAGGAAAGTCTCAGGAAATCCTTCTCAGTGATGAATAAAGATGTTGTGCAGGCATCAGAATCAGAGCGAACAGTCGTGATTCTGTTCACCCCCCTGTGGGACCCTATAAAATGTGCTCAAAACCGCTGAGCTTGCCCACGTGCTTGGAGACTGGAAATGATGATCCCAAGGGTAACGCCATTCATGATATCGGAAACCATGCTCCCCTCTGATTTAGCCATTCCACAAATGTCTCAGTCCCGTTTTTTGTCACTGGGAAAACGGTACTTGACATTCACTACTTAAAGGGTGAAATGTCCACTGTGGCTCACAGTTCAGAAGTTTCAGGGCGCGCTGTCCCCGGGCTGTGTGCTCAGTGTGGCCGCCCCCTCCCAGCCTCCTGGTCCGCTCCCCTTCCTGGGGCCCTCAGGAGGGAGAGCTCCCGTCTGCGTCCCGGGAAGGCTGCATCACCGCATGAGGACTACCGGTCACGACGGGGGTGCGGGCGAGACGCTGGTGGGTCAGCGGAAGAGAGAGTCCGCAGAGGCTCCCCCGGGGCTCCCCCACCTGAGCCTTCTCTACTGCTTGGCCAAGTCCTGCCGTGGTCTTCGTGGTCAAGCACAGAGCAACTTGGACTTCGTAAGTGAAGGAAACGTGAGCACTGCCCCACCTGCCACTGACCACCTGCCGTGACACCTGAGGAGGTCCTGGCCTCCTTCATGTTCCCCGGCATGAACCAGCCACCCTCGAGTCTTGCCTTTCGGACTTGATGTAAACCCGCTGAAATACGCACAGATCCTGTTCACGCCGCACAGCAGCCCAGGGCTCGGTGCTCAGAGACCTTGCGTTTCCCCCTGTTTACACACTTTGTTAGCGCGTCAGCTCCTCGCTAAACATCTGAATATTTTCCTCCAGGCGTCAGGGGAAAAAATATCGATGCAGTTTTTCATAGGTTGTGGCGCAAAGCGAGCAGGTCTAAAACAAGGGGTCGGGGCTGTTCCCTGTTTATTCCGCCGCTCCGGGAGTTCTCCGGTGAGGTGAGTACTCCGGCCTCACGGTGGCACGTTCACGGCGGCTTCTATCGCCACCTCCTGGCGACTTGTGAAACTCACAGAACCGGGCTGCTCGGGACTGCGGAATTGCAATCTGGGATCTGAAAAGATAACAGGTGACTCCGATAAAAAAAGGTTTGGGAAACAGGGAGCTCCATCGGGGATTATCAGCGCTGGCTACACATTGGAAACTTCCGGGGAACTTAAAAAATTGACAAATGCGGGGTGTTTAATCCCGGCAATTTTGATTTAATTGTATGCCTATGCTTCTGAGATCTAAACAAGCTTTCCAAACGATTGTGCTCTGCAACCGGAATTCAGTAAACTAACAAGTTTCAGGTCTTTAAATCAAAAGCTTCCCTCTCGCGCTCTGAGTCGAACAGGGTTCTGATATGTCGCATACACATCTTCTGTGGATGAGTTTTCTTCTCTAGGTGTTGCTGCCACCTGTTGGTGTGGGGACCCTGGACTTCCTGCCCCGGTGGTGATTCTCAGCCCGTTTCCAGGAGGCTGAGGCAGGAGCCGTCTGTCAGGGTGGGTCGGAGCCTGCTCCCCATCCTGTGATGCCAGGAGGCCCCAGATGAAATCGCGAGGGCTTCTCAGGACTCAGCTGCTGTTCTCAGGTCTCCCAGGAGAGGGAGCTCACAGGCCCCGCCTCGGGATCCCGCTTCCGGCGGCTCCTGGGCTTGGGGGTGGACTAGCTCTTCGGCATCCGCGGGTGAAAGGGGCAGGGATTCCAGGGGCTCCCGCCGCACGGTTCCTGGGACCCACTCCAGCTGGCAGGGAAATGATGGCCTCGGTCTGCGTGTGCAGGGACCGCCCCGCCACTGCAGCCGTCGCCTTCCCGTGTGACTGCTAGGAAAAAGGGCCGGAAATCACTTTTACAGGGTGGCTTAACTGTCTGGGAAATACGGACTGAGAATTCGTGGAAAGTAAAAGCAATGACCGCACAGTGACTGATATCACCATAGAAATCCTTGGAGTCATGAAAGGGTTTTCTATCCAAGTCATCTAATATGCCTGGCTCACTGAAACATTTTGAGACTCCTCTTCCACCACCGTTCAGATTAGGCGCTTTCTTGCCAGTTATGCAAAGTATGAATTCCTTTCCCCCTTACATTTTCTTCCTCTAAAAGGTTTGTGATCAACATTCCAGGCTGCTGTGCAAAATGCGCGCACAATTTCCACATCAGAAATAAGCGAACTGTATTGGATTAAGTCTGTGAGTGACCAGTGAGGACTCACTTTGCCCCAGTTATCAGAACTATGCGTGAAACAAGCTGGGCACAGGGCTGTGGACCTGCGGTCCCAGGACTCCTTGGCTGAGGCAGGAGGATTGCAAGTTTTCGCCCCGCCTGGACCATTCAGCCACTTAGTGAGACCCTATGTCAAAATTTTTAGAAGACATTTTTTAATAAAGGAGGAAAGGAATGTGTTTCAGTGCACAGAACTTTGAGTCCATTTCCAGGACCCAAGCAAACAAATAACCATCCTCAACACAAAAGAAAAACCAGGACCATAAACCGCCAAAGAACCCTGAAATGCATGGTCGTGGCTCCCTCTGGCGGCCCTCACTGAACACTGCAGGCTTCAACCTGTTGCAGGACCCAGCTCACCCAAACTCACTGGCAGACAGAATGGCCCAGGGCGCATTTGTGAAGCGATAAATCCCGGAGGAAGCTGATTTAGATTCCTTCACCCGTGCACTGAAGAGGTCGCTGAAACTGTTTCACCTCCCCAACACGAGCACACCCACCTCTCAGAGCCGAGCCCTCCCTGCCTCCTCCGCTCCTCGCCAGCTCTGCGCATGGGCCGCAGGGGAGCTCAGACGCGTCACGCCTGCCTCGGGCCCTAAATCTCCCCAATGCACCGAGGACGCTCAGTCCAGCCACCCAGGCCGCCCTCCAGCTCCGGAAGGTCCCGGGGTTTGCAGGCGCCTTAGGGCCTCTGCGCCAGCTCTGCTTTCTTCCCCACCCCTCACTTCCCAACCGCCTCGCCATCTTGGCTCTTAGTCCTGGCTTGAAGAGCTGTGTGGGTTCCTGCGTCTACCTGTGGACTTTCGCTTCCTGGTCTTCCTTTGCACAGCTCTAGATGTTCTATCTTAATGGTTCTCTCGGGTTCCCCCGTTAGAAGGTAAGGCGTGGGTCTGCCGTTTTGACCCTTAGATGTCCAGCCCCGGAGAGCTGGTGCTGTTAGAGCTTTCTTGGTTGGGTAAATGACTAGCTGGAGTTTACTGTTACAAAATTAACAGGTACCAGGACCTTACTAAGTGACAATCCGTTTCTCTTTCTAGGAACACGATTGTGCGCTGAGTTCTGGATTCTAGTACCAATTATGAGTGACTATGCATGTTGTGCTATTTGTCAAGAGGTTTAAATAACCAGGAAAAGACGTGGTGTTTCTCAGCACCCCGCTGGCCGGCTGGCCCGGCCCGGGACCAGGTGTGGAGAGAGATTCCCGCACGCGGGAGCTATCTGAAGAAATGTGCACGGCCAGAGTAGCGAGTGTGAGGCACACACAAAATTATCTGAGAACAGTAATAGAAGGTAAGGCTGCCATTTTAGAGGAAACAATGATATCCCTTTCAGTAATTTTTTCTTTAGAAAATGTTGCAAAAAACCATTCAAGTAAAAAACATGCATTCCAACGGCAGGAAATGATATTGAAGAATCGTGATAAGCAGTTATTTCAGATTCATCTCCTTATTTTCTATTTTGTGGCATTTGTGGCTTACAGGACCATTTCAGATTTATAATTTGACCCAATTCTCTTTGAATTCAATTTCTTTCTTTTTGATTTTTTTGGTACCAGGGATCAAACTTGGGTCCTTGTGCTTGGCGAGGCAGGTGGCGGAACAACTGAGCTAAATCCCGAGCCCTGCATTCGATTTCTAACTCTGCTTGATTTTGTATTTTTTCTTCAAAGATTCCCCAATATCGAGTTTCTGAGGCACCCTGAAGATTGAATCTTCCTTGGTGCTTGGTTAAAATGTTACAGGACACAAAACCTTTTCAACAGGATTTATTGGAAATTTATTTTTTGTTTCCAATTTTCATGGCGATTTAAAGGAGGGTTTTTTTTGTTGTTGCTTTTTTGTTTGTTTGTTTGTTTTGTACCAGGAATTGAATTCGGGTCTTTGTGCTTGCAAGGCAGGCCACTGAACCGCTGAGCTAAATCCCCGGCCCCATGAAGGTGTTTCTTTTTAATGCTGCAAAGTGTCAATGCTAGGAGAGCTAGATTAGCATTCTTAATTAAAAACCTGTTATAGCACCTGCCTGGCAAGCACGGGGTCCTGAGTCCGATCCTTGGTACCAAAAGAAGTAAAAATAAATAAATAAATAAATAAATAAAAGCAAGTTATATTTCTCTGAATGGAATAAATATGCGGAATATAAGCTTTGAGGTCTTAAATTTTAGTGTACAGTAGAGATTTGTCTCTAAGTCTCCTAACAACCGTCAACACAACGAAGACAACCAAAGCACAGAAACAAGAATGGGGTGGTGGATTTGTGCTCCAAAGGAGAGCACGGATTACATTGATTTCTGGGTCTCAGTTTCATGCCCGACTCTGGCAGCTGGTGAAGAGGAGGAGGAGCATCAGGGAGCGGGCAGCAGCGTCAACTGGATTCTCAGGGAGACACTGCGAAGTGCGTTTCCAAAGTTTTTGGCTGGTATGTTCCAACGCAGGCTGACAGCAACTTGGCCAAGCAGAATTTGGGAAAAAGGAGCTTTAACAAAAATAATAGAACCCCGAGAACATCTTCACAGTTCTGGGTTGCTTATGGTAGTGCTAAAGCACAGGAGAGAGATCAGGTGCACACTGATAGTTTGTTTCCTTTCCTTGCCTTGCCTTGACTATCCTCCTCCTCCTCTTCCTCCTGCTCTCCCTCTCCCTCTCCCTCTCTCTCTCTCCCTCTCCCTCTCTACCCCCACCTCTTTCTTTCTTGCATAGAAGGACATGAATAGCAGCTCATTCCCAATTTCCAATACCCAGTTCCGCGGCTCTATGTGGATGCCCCACGTGTCTTAATGGCTTCATGAACCTTCATGAACTGATCAGGGTCTGGTTTCTTCCAGATAAAGACAAAGACCTCGATGAAGACATTTACCTGGCTGTGAAATCTGCCATCACTAGTCACAGATGAGGACACAGGACACGGGCACGGCTATGGCTCCTCAGGCAAAGTTCACAGGAAACTAAGAGCAGATAGCCCAACTCTTGCCTTTATAATTTCATGCACTCTTTTAATCAACAGAAATATATTATTCTGTCCTGAAAATATTACTATGATGACATGTATAAATAATTTTGCTGGCCCTTGTTTCCCTAAGGGAAACCACTACTGGTGATAACTATTCCTGATTAGATTTCTGGCAAATCTTATTTTCTCAAACATAAAATGTCTTAGTCTTTTAAAAGCAGGTATGAAGAAGCTCCTTTCTCTCAAGTTATCTGGGGTAGCTTGGTCAGCTTCTTAGCTAATAACAATTTACAAGAAAGCTCTGCCCAATATTAATTATTTCCTAATTTTTCTATTATCATGTGACGTTTGCATTGGTTCAGAAATACTATCTTATAGATAAATACAAGCCAGAAATGATTATGTCCCATTCCTTCTTTTCTTCTTTTCTGTCTTTAACACGAATTGAGTGTGTTCTATACCGTCTAAACTTGAAGCTGTCATGCCTGTCACATAAGGTCGGATACTTAGCTTTTCTGTATGTTCATTTCTTCCTCTGCAAAATGGAGATTCAGCACTGATTATTTCTTGCGGTTGCAATGAGCATGAAGAACTCTCTCTGCAAATACCTTGGGCACTGTTTGCTTGGCGCCTGGGCCGTTATTGTGACTTTCCGTGCTAAGGGCTGCAGAGGACACTGTGATGCAGAGAGTCATTGCCAGTGTTCCGCCTGGCTTTGGCAGCCACAAGAGTGAGCCCTGCTCTCAGGCTCCAGGGAGCGTGAGAGATTGGCACTCCCTCTGCCCTGCTACAGAATCCATCAGAGTTTTGTGCAGAGGCCTCTGGCTGCTCACGGCCACTGAAAAGAGCAGGGATAACCACGAAGAACAAGTTCTGGGGACAGAGGACTCTTGTGACAGGGACACTTAAGGACAATTGAGTGGTTATGGCCTCTAGGGTAGAGAGTGGGAGAGATTACAAAGAGGAAAATCTTACGCTGATATTCTGCATTCCGGCTTCAGAGCTGTACACACACGATAAGAATATGTAGAACTTTGCACTCAGGCTGCGTGCAGGCCACTGTCTTGCTTTTGATATTTTTTACTGTGGCTGTGTAAGAGTTGAAACCCGGGAACGCTGATCATCAAAAATGACTGTGCAAGAATCTGGAAAGCTCTGCCCCGTAGAAGCAGAGAGAGAAACCTGGAATACATCGTCAGAATCAATTTTGGCAATCGACTCTGGCCGTGAATCAAAGGATTTAGTGCAACTCAAGGAGTGTTTATCCCAGAAGAGTGGCCGAGTCTCATTAGATCAGCACACTTGGGGGATTGGATTTGCTGCACTCTCTTCACGTTCTTTGTCACTCTGTGGCCCATAACCACAGGGACATCAACGGCTGCTGGAGGAGAAGAGCACAGCAGAGCCCCTGCAGAGGCCCCTCCCCGGGCAGTGCCACGGGGCCGCCTGGCTGAGGGCTCTGCAAAGACCCCGCTTCCAAGGCGGCCATGAGTTTGCTGGACTTAGGATTCATGCATTGCAAAAAGATGGACGGTGATGAGCATCTTTCCATGTGGTTAGTCGCTCTTCCTTGTTTTTTTTTGGTCAAGTTCTTGTTCTAGTAACTTAGTTGGATTGTTTGTCATTTTGGTTGTGATTGTAGGAATTCTATATCTATTCTGGAGATAAAATCATTTTCAGATATAGATTTGCAATGTTCTTTAGCCTTAGATGATCTTTTCACAGAAGGACTTGGAAGCAGCAATTCAGAGAGGTCCCAGTCTGTGAAGCGTCTCTCTGTATCTATCATCTGTGTTCACATATGTTATTCTTACTGTCATCACTGTGGTCAGGTGACACCCCTGACTTCAGGGAATCGTGGCACATCTCTGATTTCTGTGTTTCCAGACATGGTGCTTCATTAGCAGAGATGAAAACTATGATGGAAAAGACTCAGAGACTCCGAGGCTGAGGCAGCGATATTCTTTCCCTGGATTACTGTGTTGGCCGCCAGTTCTTCCTGCTTTTCCCTGCCCTCTCCCAGCTTCAGTCTACCACAAGCAGCCCATTGCTTCCTTGCAGGGCACAGGACATGTGTGAGAACTGAGGCAGGAAGATCGGAAGGTGAAGATGCTCACAGGACAACTCGTGCTGGAAACAGGTGCAGGTGAGCAACCCTAGGACACAGTGTGGACACACACACAGGCAGACACTCACACACATGAGTCAGTATGGGTTTGGGTTCCTTCAAAAGAAGACTCTCAGACAAAATTTCAAATGCGTGTAGTTTGCTTAGGAGATGTGGAGATACCCACTGAGAAGTAAAGGCGTGACACAGGAGGGACCGTGCAAGGAGTGCATGGACCAGAGAGTCACCACTGTGCAGACAGCAGAAGCGGCAGAGAGACGACAGAGAGGCACATGAGGAGGTGTGACTTCCCTACATAAGTGCGGAGAAGGACCCACAAATGTTGGATGGCTTGGGACCCAGTTTTGAGTGTCTTCTGCATACTGGCTAATGAATCCATGCTGTGTTTCACTGGTGTATAATCCACTGAAATGCAAACTCACTGTCTCAGAATAAGTACATCCGATGTCTGGACTTGTCGAAGTGTCATCTCCATTATTAACAGCTACCTTGAGGACCACTGGCTCGGTGCCGCATAAATGAGGGTCGAAAGTAGGGTGTGATTCATGACTATTGTGTACAGTACTCCCTCACACACACACTAGGTTCCATAAATATAGAAAACCCAATCTTAAATATATCACAGTACAATATGTGCTGTGTTGAATCGTGCCAATTTATATTCTCAATAACCTCACCAAGACCCCAAGAGCTACTCTAGTATCACAATTTTTTTCAATATGGTAGCGGCTTCATTCCTCACATCCTTTAAGATCCATAATACTCATTCCCAGGAAGATTAGGAAAAGTCTTCAAGTCGTCCACGTCTGGGTAAATCCTCCAGTCTAGGAGAATGTGGTGCTCTTACCAGGTGCTCTAAAGCACACTTTCAGTAATAAATCAGGAGTCCCAGTCTGTGTTACTGGGTACGCTTGGAAACGAAAGGGAATCTGGGAGTTGCTGCTGGAATAGAGGGGCTACAAGTCATTCCTGAAACCATAGGGAATGGGTACTGGGCTGGGAAAAGTGAGATATACTACAAAAATATCATAGAAGAAAAATTTTCCTAGAATCAAGCTCAGTGTATGCCCCAGTTTATACTTGATCACATAATGGAATTTATGTATTCACGAAATCTATCTTTTGTTTATAATGATATTTTACTGTGTATGTTTTAGATCGGGAAATGGTGGCAGGTCTTAAAAGATTCTCCAGCACCCTCTGCAGTAGAACTTTCTAGAATGTTCATGAAATACTGAAGAATACAAAGAATCAGGAAAGACGTTCATGTCAAGAACCAAGACTTTGGTGTTGGACGTACCTCTTGAGAGTGACAGGAAGGCCTAAAGGAAGAAAGAAATTGTGGACAGAAGAAAGAACAAGAGGGACAGCACGGAAGAACAAAGAGGAAGAACTTCCCTACAGTGGGACCATGCTACAATCTCAGGGTAAGAGATGAAGGATCCATGTGGATTAAGAAGACTGCTTAGAGGCAAATGTTGACTGCCCTACGTATATTCAATGTGTACTTTAGATTATTAACAATGTGATCCCCTCAAATCTACTGAGTGGGTGGTAGGAAAATTCAGACATCTGGGCAATCAAAATAGTTTCCAAGTATCAATTGTAACAAAGTATCCTACGATAGGACTCAGCCACGCTAGACTCCAGGCAGAGCCTGGGCAAGTCTACCCGAATCATTCAGTTGCCTCTGAGCTCTTTTTGTGATAGCAAATAGCTTTTCACCTCTCAATCTCAACTATTGTCATTGAAATGCCGTTCATTTCAGCTCAGCAAAAAATAATGCTAAGAAAAAAAAAATCTGTTACTTGGTGAAATGGAAAGATGTTAACTTTGGGTGTGGAAGGCTTCCTCGCTGAAATTGCTCCAGGCCCAGAATTTAGCCAGGAGAGTGAAGGGCTGCAGTGCTACATGCGTGGAAGTCACTAGAGGGCAGCGTGTCTTGTGCTGTGACCCTGCCACAGCTCTGCTTTCATCCAAGGGAGACCCTGTGGCAGAAGGGAGCCGGGCACAGGTCAGCGAGCCACCGCTGTGAGAGGAGAGCCAGCCCAGCAAGAGCCAGAGACAGATGTCACCGGCACCGCTCGAAGGCCGTGCTGGCCGGTTGTACCCATGGAAACCCTAACTCCATCTGAAAGGGCGAAGGTTGTCATTTCTGTGGCGACACCAGAGGAAGAAGGGCATGGGAGTGGGTTGACAGGTTCTACCTTCATGTGGGGGAGGTGGGGGATTTTTAAACTTTCCTAACAGAAGCAGAGCAGGGCAGGGTGGTCCTGCCTCGGTGGAAAGTGCTGGCCTCCGAGCTGCTGGGACAGGGCTTCCTCGGAGCTCCTGCGGGAGCCAAGAAGGACCCGCTCCCTGCTGGAGCACACGCTGCCCACCCTCACGCAGGCTGCAATCAGGCAACCTCGCCTCAGATTGGGCCTGATGGGTTTGGGAAAGAACCAAAAGTCGCACGAATGTCAGTTCTGTGAAGCAAATGCAGACTGGAGAAGGGTCACTGATGACGGCCACCCCAGACTCGCCTGCCGAGAGTGAGTGGAGAGGCAGGTCTGGGTTCCACCCCAGTGCTCCTAGTCCGATTTTCTGAGGTTGGTCCGGGCATCTGTATCCACTTTACAGCAGCCTGGGGTGATTTTTCTTTCTTTCCTTCCTTCCTTCTTTTTGCAGGTGTAATGATATTTGAGGCCAAAAACCAGGGTGTCCATTGGGACACTCGCATTTCACCTGCATTGGCCCTTCCACTGGGCCTGGATCCACAGGGCAGCTAGGAGTCACCGGTGTCCTCACCTGCAGACACACGTTTTTATACAAATCCCCATGTTCTCATGAAAGGCAAGCAAGGTTCTTGCACTAACAGTGTCTTTTACAAAGCAGGAAAGGCCTCCCCTGTGTGCAGTGCCTGTATTTGGTCAGAAACTCCGGTGAGCATTGTGGTATACTAATTCAATTTCAATCTCCCCGCAAACCAGCGAGGAAGATGTTGCTATTTTCTTTTGCAAATTAAAACAAATACAGGCTCAGAAAGGTTACGTGATCCACCCAAATTTGCATATTATAGAAAGCAACCAAACTGGGCACAGTGGCACAGGCCTACAATCCCAGCACTCAGGGATCTGAGGCAGGAAGAGATCTGCAAGACTGAGGTTAGCACGGGTTACACAGTGAGTTCAAGGACAGTCTGTACCACATAGCAAGGCACTGTCTCAAAAGAGAAGAAGAAAATAAACAAATGAATCAGAATTAAAACAAGGTCTATTGAAGTCTAAAATTCTTTTGCTAATAAGGACAGAAGGGATGCACTCGTACATTAATTCTTTCATGATGTCTTAGTCTTCAGTTGTTAAGCAGTCTGTCAGAAGCTCCCCATAGCAAAACAGCATGAAATCTACCACGCTAGAACATTAACCCTATATCCCGAGGTCTGATTTGCAGGCTAACACAGACAAGAATTGTAATTCTTTTTTAAAAATTAATTTTATCGGTACATTTAATGTATACAGTATAGTGACATTCACTGTTGGAAATTTGTACCTTCACATTATCAATCTTAGTTCTCATTTTTCCCATTCCCCTGGCCTCCCTTTGGAGAAAAACATTAATTCCTTCCTCAATCCCAAAAGGAAGTATGTGCGTGTGTGTGTGTGTGTGTGTGTGTGTGTGTGTTGCTTTCTATTGTTTTCCTTTAGAGGGAAAATTAATTTTTAATGGGCTTGACTGGTTTACAGATATGTTTGTACAATTTTATAAACTATGTGCCTTAGCATTTGAAGCCTGAAGAAGGTCAAGCTTTTTACCTCTACCAAGAATAAAATGCATAAAGATCCGGGGTGCATGATTGTAGAATCCCTTTCAGGTTTCTCTAAAGAATCACATTTCACTCTGGTGAATGTGTGATCACAAAATGCCTTGACACAAAAGTGAAATATGTCTTTATTTTCACCTCTTTTAGTAGATTTGGCCATTCTTATTAAATTAAAAAAATATTTTGGGGTAAAGAGCATTTTGTTTTGGCGGCGCGTGTGTGAAGACGTCACCTCAGCAAGCCAATCCAGATGCTCACTTCTTTTCTACATTCACCAGTGCCAGACAGATGTGAATAAAGCAAGAAACGCACACACAGAACTAAGGCCAGAGGATTTACAACAAATTCCTCTGAAACTCACGATAATATCAACAGGAATACAGACACATTATAACCTTTTCGAGTGGACTTTTTTGCCTTAATTACAAAACTGTACTTTCTAAAGGCTGAGCCCAAATTTCCAAGTTTCCTCTTTGCTACTCTTTTTCCTACCTTTTTTCTGCTGCTAAACTGCTAACCACGGCTCCATACGTTTTGTGTTTTCTTTCTTGTCTGCACACATAACTCAGCAGGTGAGGAAGTGCAGACAAATAACAGGGGAAGTAGATAGCGCCAGAAAATCTTCTGAGAGTTTAAAAGTTGTGTATTTGCGAAGGGCCTCTGTTGACTTTCACACACCAAGGCATGCCTTTGCCTACAGAAAAAAAAAAAAAAAAAAAAAAAAAA
>NW_022900928.1:5878947-5904927 GCF_012274545.1 Fukomys damarensis
AAAAAAAAAAAAAAAGCATGGAAATTCGCCAGCAGATGGCGCTGCGAGTCTCTGTTACAGGGACACTTTAGATTTAGGTATTTATTGATTCACACCAGGACCCTGGGAATATAGCGTGTTCTGATCAGCTGTGCGGGTGCTGAGGATTTACTCTCTCAGGTTCACCTCAAGGAAAGTTTTGCTGCGGTGCTAGATGACTCTGCAGTCGCCTGGCTTCCAGGAAAGTTTATTCTCACTGATTGCATCTGTTTCCCACCATGAGGACAGCAAGGTGGGCAGCCTCGTGTCTCACTGCAAGACGACAAAAATCAGCCAATCTACAGCTCCCTAGAAAGCTGCGTTTCCCCCCACACTGCCCCTGCAACCCCTACTGAAGGCCTTTGTCAAGCCTGACACAAAAGTGAAGAAAGTGAGGGACCACTTTTGACATAATACGACTTGAACAACACTGCTCCATCTGTCCCTGTAGCATGTCGAATGTATCGTAACTTATTTGATGAGTGGACAACTCAAATAGTGAGGGACAAGGTGTTTCACCATAAACTCGTGCAAATATTTACAGTTGGACTGGGGTTTTTAAGTATGATTTGTATACAAGTTTAAAAGAATAAAGGTCTTTAAAAGTTACAGATTTAAAATCTAAAAGTTATCTTCATGCTCCTGTGTTTTTATCCTTTTTCTTTTCGTCTGTCAAGTAACACACATCACCAAAATGCTGCAGAAATATTCGCAGTATTTGGCAATACTTATTCTCGATGAACATATCCATTGGGCCTGCAAGGGGCAAGTCAGTTCTTTTCATCTTTAGTCATCTGGAAAAGAAGAAAATGCAGTTCTGGAAGGGCTGTCTGCTATCTTCTGTGATGAATAATATGTTGATGCTAATATTTCTCCATACAGGGAAATGGTACATGAGAGTCAGTCGTGTATAAACTTTGTAGCTACTTGGATCTGGTTAACCGAGCTCCGGCAAACCTTGGGATATCTCGTGTTTCTCCACCTCCGTGCCTGGTCTGACCCACATCTGACGCTGAGCAATTGAACGAAGTCATAGTTCACATGCACAGCAAGACAGTCGGTAATGTGTTTCCAAATGCCCAGTTGTGCTTTACTTTATGGCATAAACACTTTTGTCAGTGGCTTTGATAGGCTCGATCATATTAAATGATGTATAAATTAATTATGAGAAATTGAAAAACTGCCCTCACCATTGGTGAATTTAGCCGTCCATTGTACTTTTTTCTGGACATTTATTGAACTCTATTACACGAAGGGTTCCCTGGGGCTGTGGCTTGCGTGTCGTTGCCTTGTCTGATAGATTATAAGCTCTTGCATGCACGTGGTATGGTTTGCTTTTCTATAACCATGTCCAAGTTCATTTCCGAAGAATGGAGAGTTCCCAGTGGCAATCGCTTACCAGAGGGTTCACCTGGGAAACATTTCTCTGTGACTCGATTCCTGGCTTCTGCACCTCGCTTGCTTTGAGAACGCCGGGCGGGAGAGTGTTCGGAAACGAGGAGCAGTTTAGGCGGGTTTGTGAAAGGAAGAGCCGAGTGCGACTGACTCCCATGCAGAAGAGGCGCAGCAGCTCCAGGAGGGCAAAGCGCTTCTCAGCCCCTGGAGTCCGGGAGAGGGGACGGAGGTGACAGGGCTGGGGGGGAGCGCGGTTACTTTCAGGGGGATCTGCAGGTCCAGGCCACAGGTTTAACCACAGCCCACCGAGAAGCCATGGCTCAAAGCCAGGGTCCGCTGGGGGGTGACCTTAGGGAGTGCAGGACCCGGACGGGCCTGGGTGGGAAGCGGCGGGGACCGGGGAGATCTCAGCAGAGCTTGGTGCAGACCCCGGATCCGCACTGCCTTGTGGTTATTTTGGCGAGGTGGGCCTGTGCCTCCATCCCAGGCTTCTCTCCGTCCTTGTCCCACGCTGCTGGCTGTGCGGCCTCCGCCTTCTCTCCTCATTAGCACGGGCCACGCAGGACTGGGCAGCACCTTCGTGCTCCCTTTAACCAGACGAGTTCGTGCTGTTGCTGTCATTACGATTGTTGCCGGAGGTGCTTCCAACGGGACAGGCAGGCGGTTAAGCCTGAGCTGCACCCCAGGCCCTGCTGCTGACCTGATTTCAGACTCCTGGCCTCTGCGGCCCGCACCGGACACGTCCACGAAGCCAAGGAGTACGGGAGGCCCAGGACCGAAGAGGACCCGGGCTGGGGGGCTGCAGACCGGGGCTCCCCCAGGCCTGAGGCGGAGCGAGGAGAGGTTGGGGGACATGGAGAAGCGGTGGTGCAGGACTGCGGAGCTGGGAGATGCAAGGAGCCCATCAGAGGCGCCGCGCCTGCCGCACAGCTGCTGCCTCCCCCGGCCTGTGCTGGACCCCGGGCTGAGGGCAGCGATCCGGGCTCATTCTAGATGCACCGTCTTCACGACACTGATGCTCGCCATATTCATAAGTCCCACACTAGGTGCTGTCCCCTCTCCCTGGCTGCCGGGCTTACTACTTTTAATCACGTTGGAGTGTAAACTGGCCGAGGATGTAGCTCAGTGGCGCTGTTACCTGCCTCGGAAGCTCAAGGTCCTGAGTTCGACGCCTGATGAAAAAAGTTTTGACTGGTAACTGAATGGGCTTCCTTTGGAATGACTTGCAGTTTCAAGTTTTCGCTGACTCTATGAACTTGGCAAAAGCATGTTAACTGTCCAAGTGTGTGTGTTTATACTCGCATTCTGAGGATGAAGCAGGGCCCGGCACTAAATAAATGCTCAGTAAATATTTATTTCTATTTTTCCCACATTAATACGTTTAATATAGAATGTAGGTATTTTCTCTGCACCACTGTGATTCTTCTTTGTTATGCTACTATTTTTTTTGCTTAAATTTTACTTAGTTGTTCACAGACTGCTTATTAAATTTCAACGTTTCCTTGATAAATTTCGTTTTATCATATGCAAGCTTTATAGAAAACTAAAGAGAAAGAACAAAGAGAAGATAAGTTTTAAAAATTCTGTGAAGAGAATCGGGGTGAGCAGAACCTTATTTCAGAATTTTCCTTCTGGGGATCCAGCGGAAGGAAAATTATGTAAAGATCCAGAAATGGTTATTTTGGGGACTACATGAAAGCCAAGGTATTTGGCAGGTTTAGCCAGTGTCTACTTGCTCACCAGTGCTAACTTATCTATCGCTGAACTTGACAGACCAAGCTTGGAGCTGGGACGAAGAGGATGAGGGACAAGTGCAAGAGAATCAGATTGCAGACGAATACAGAGGCGCAGGTTTCAAGGACCTCATTCATGTGCTCCCGCAGTGGAAGCTAAATCGGTGATTCTATTTTAATGCTCGTGCCCTCAACCTGATGGAAATGAGCGGAGTGGATTATCGGGCTTCCAGGGAACAGCAAGAAGGCAGAGTCAAGGCAGAAGCCTGATTTTATCAGCAGTTATCCTCCTCCCAGAGAGTATTTCTTAGATTTGCCACCCTGACATCACAGATAACCAGAGCATGTTATTCAGTTGCTCAACCTCAAACACAGCAGGACATGCCTCGGACTTTTACAGCCCATGCTTATAGTCAGTTTTGTAGGAAGCACATATTATTCTGAGGTCCATAAACACTTATTGGATCATAGTCCAACTGTTTCAGAATACAACTATATGTTGTAACAGTTATTTGATGAAAAGCTCTCAACTCCTTTTAGGAAGCCAAGACATGACTCTTCATTTTCTGGAAGTCCAGCAGAGTCACTTCCTTCACAACCAGGAATTTATACCAGGTGAAGAATGAGGAAAAGGAAACAATAAGGCAATGCTTTTGAAACGAGGTAAAAAAATTCTGAGTCTCCTCCAGTACACTTCTTGCCACAGTCTTAAAACCTTGTGGGACATCAGAATTGTGAAAAACAGAACCGAGGACCATCCTGATGGTCGGTGAGACGAAAGAGTCAGTTAGGAAGGCTGTAAAGGTAGATGCCTGGGCAGCAGATCAATAGTGAAGGTCAATAGCGGACTCGAGATCAATAGTAAAGTTCTATACAGATGTGTCATCCTCAAGGATAAGTGAGTGCAATAAGCCATCCGAAGGTGACTTGTTTAAAAATGAGCTGATAGTTTAGGTTGATATGTACAGTGCTTTAAAAGGTACCTAAGCCCTGTCGGGTAGCCAGAAAGTTGAATTCTCTCCTTGTGCTCAGGTTTGCATTCTGAGGAAAGTTCTCTTTACATGAAAGGAATCTTAGTCAATGACCCCTGCTCCACCATGTGCTAATGGACTTCCCAGTGAAGAGATAAAGGACACACAGAGCCTTCTCCAGTTCTTCCGCTTGTGTGGACATATTTTTCCTTACGTGAGACTCAGTGACTCTTTCTGGTCAGCTACAAAGCTGATCGCAGCAGCCAGTGTTTCAGATTTGCAGATGTGCAGGGGAGGTTGGGGTCCATCCGGTGGGGTAGGAGCAGGGCAGTCATGATCTAGCTGCCCTGTGTGCTCCTGGCTGTCGTGGGGAGCAGTTGCTGGCTATGAGGCCAGCTGATGACCCCAGCTGACCTTCCTCTGTCTTTTCTCTATACAGGTAAAGAATCACGACAACCCACGCTTGTGTATTCAGCGTCTGTCTAGGTGACTCTGATGCCAAGATGCAGCGGGCACAAAGAAGCTCCCAGAGATCTTCCCCAAGGCTGAGTGTAGTGCCAGTGTTCTGCTTGACCAGAGACTGGACATCATTATGTACTTCTACCCATCGCTCTTTCTGTCCCCTTCCTTTCTGACCTTTTGTGTGAGCATGTAGATAGGTACACAGACAGACAGATAAATTGATCCACACACCCAAACATATATGTGCAGATAACACATAGATACAGATGCTTGTGACTTAAGTCTGCACATTCAGCCTGTTTCTATGATCAGTGACAGCAGGAGAGAGTATGTTTATTACTCAAAGGCCATATGAAAGTTTTGGGATTTGCCTTGATTCCATTATCCTAGGACTAAATATTGTGGACATAGGAATGCAGTGCATCAGTTCTAGGATTGGATTTGCTGAACCTCACACCCTGGGAAGAATGGAGAACCTAGGTCTAGTTTTTTTGGATCAGGTTTCCCCTTGAAGTCAGGAGGACCCACCTCCACGGTCCAGTCACTACAGAGGGAGCAGGGAAGATGCTGCCAATGCATTAATGTAATAAAATGTTTCCACCACTTACTGTACTTAATTAATTCAAACCTCTCATTCTATAAGGAATTTGAGTCATCTTAAAAGGGGGGTTTGGGGGATTTTGTTAACCATACTTTCGGCATTAGTTTAATGCAAGGATGGGGATAGCAGGCTGTTATATGGATTTAATAGGAATACCCATTGTATAATCTTGGACCTTAATTCTACTGCATATGCTTTACAGTTGACAGAAATAGATCTTTGTCATCAGAAATAGCCCCAGAGATATTGACTGACTTTGAACATTTAACATGGAATAAGTACTGTGGAACTATGGTTCAAGAGAAAGAGCTAATAACTACTCAGTAAACCACTTCTATACGATGCTTTACAAACCTACAGAGTACCCATTTGTTCTTTCATTCAAAAATGGGCATCTGAAATGAACAGACATTTCTCAGACAAAGGAGTAAAAGCAGCAGACAAATACATGAAAAATGCTCCACATGACTGGTCATGTGAGAGATGAAGTTAAAAACAACACTGAGATTCCACCTCACCCCACAAAGAATGGCTGATATCAGGAAATCAACCAATAACAAATGTTGGCGGGGTTGTAGGGAGAAAGGAACCCTTCTTCATTATTGGTGGGAGTGCAGACTGGTGCAACCACTACGGAAATCAATATGGAGATATCTCAAACAACTAGGACTAGAGTTTCCATTCGACCACTCTGCTGGGTATCTTTGCAAAAGAATTGAAAGAATCATACCACAGTGACATATGCTCACCCATGTTTGTAGCAGCACACTTTGTAATAGTTTAAACTTGGAAACAGCCCAGTTGCCCATCTGTTGGAGACTGGATAAAGAAGATGTGGTTTTTCTATAAAGTGGAGTGCTATTCAGCTGGAAAGAATGAAAAACTAGAGGCATTCATAGGAAAATGGATGCATATTGAAGCCATATTCTTAAGTGAAATAAATAAGTCACACATGTGTAAATACAGAATAGTTTCTCTGGTATGAAAAAGTAAAAGTGCAAATAAGATCCAAATGGTAAAACTGACAATGTGAAATAGGAAGAAAAGAGCTAAAGGTGTAGGGGAAGTGAGAAGGGTAGGGAAAAGGAAATAAGGGACAAGAAAAAATACGAGAAAACAGAAAAATGGAAACAAAGTTTTTGTAAATAGGGAAGGGTGGTGTGCATGAAGGGAGGGCAGGGACAAGGGGAAACAAATGAGAACCAAGAACTGTCATGTACAGGTACAAGATCCCAGTGATGAATGTAACTGTACTGTATACCTGAAAAGTACCAATAAACTCAATGAGAAAAAACAAAACAAAATAAAAACCTACAGAGTAGCATAATCTGGCTTCAAGTTAGATACTGAAATTCCTTAAAAAGCTTAAAGGCTATTAACATTTCCTCACTCCATTTTCAGAAAGCTGACATTTTTGTTTCCAAGTATTCTTTCCTATAATGCCATAGAAATGAGCATCTGGCCCAAGAGTGAGCGAGAGCTGATATTTCCTAAGTGTTTCAAAGGGTTGATGATAGAACTCCTCAGGAAACAGGCAGTGAACACCACTATTACATTTTGATCACTGAGGACATTAAGCTACACTTTGAAAGTTAAGTGTCTTGATCTATGCAAGAAGGCCAACGGATATTGTACCCCTGGGATATTATTGGAGAACAAGCATCATTGAAAGTTAGTAGGCATATTGAATATTCACTATTTTAAGAAAGTGGATACATCAGTTTACTCTGTAAAGAGTAATATTAGAATGGAAGTTTTCTTTGGATACACTGTAGCATTCATATACTTCAAAATTTTTACAGAATTGGGTGACTTCTATTGCAGACACTTACAAGTTATCTTTGTGCTTCGAGCCTCAAATTTGGCAAAGAGTTTTTTAGTCTATTTGTCATTGAAAATCCCAAAGAAAACTGTGTGATTAAAGTTATATGACCAAGTTAAACAAACCTCTCTCTAGCATCAACATTTTAGTTTTCCTCATTTGTAATCTTATCAGTAAAAGTAACAGTTCAGATTATTGAGATAAGCAGTACAATTTTTGAAGTATTAGTTATATGTTTCTTTACAGTTTGTCAAGAATCACATTTACCTACATAGAAGTTAAATCTCACTGGGAATTTGTATTTTTATTTATCTTCTTATTTCTACAGAACTACTGACAGATTTTTGCTTCAGCAACTTAGAGCTAAAATTGCCCAGATGTAATCAGTAATGAGAAGAAAGTCTAAAGCAGCAGCCACAGCATCTCGCCCCTTTTGGTCTGTTAGCATTTTGAGATGCTTTCAGTGGTCTCATAGCATTGACGTTCATACAGACTTCACAACAGGGATGGGAATATGAATCACTCATTGAGTGATTTTGCCTTTTCTTTCCTTCTTTTCTTAAAATTCATAGTAGGAACTGTAACCGAAGGGAGTTAATTTCTTAGTCAAAGAGAAATCAGTAAGTGGAGGCAGCATGGCTCAGAGAGGTCAGGGGCATGCAAGGTGCCGAGTCAGAAATACCTGGGTGGATTTATGTCTCTCTCAGTTCCTAGGTACATAGCTTTGTGTTGGGTTTCATTCCATTGCTAAGCTCCTTATAAAAATGAATGTAAAATAATCAGCCTCATGCAATAGTTGAAAACGATGGGAAAATACCAATAAACACATTCATAAGTGTGCGTGTGCTTCTGTAAGCATAAATTTACATGCGTGCAGTTTAGCCAGTGCTATTGTGAATATGACACTGATCTTGATTCTTATGATTCCTTGATTTTCACAGCTTTCCTACATAAAGAATGCACATAACGAATAATTCCAGCTTTGTTCTGCAGCGAGTACATTGCGGGCTAGATGAGTCTTTGGGGCAGGCAGTTGTCCCCTCCTCTGTAGCTGTCGTGTCCATGCACCATGGGTTGAAAGCCAGGTCTTCTGCCACAACCCGAAGACTCCTAGTGACAGCACACAGCACAGTCCTTAAGCCTTCATGGCAACAGCTCAGCTATTTCCCTTAACTTGTGGTCATTGATCGTTTTGATCATTAATCCCAGGAATAAAATGGGAAGACAGAAAATGTCACCCTGCTTTGGTGTGGCACATGCTCGTTGCTGGTGGGGAGCACCTTATCCTTACAGGAGTGGAGACAGCATCCGGATGTCTCAGAGTTTAGGCCTTTGCCGGAAGCCTGAATATGCACTGTGGTAGAAAGGACTGCATTGCCTGATATGTGTGGATCAGGCCCTTCAGAACGCTTGGGTCTCAGAGATCATAAAGACAGAGGATTACATTTGACTTCTCCCATGAGAATGAAGTAGATTTGCTTAGAATTGTACCAAAGCATAAGGTTTAAAAAAGAATTATGCCCTCTCTGCTAAGTCAAAATTCAAGCTGCCAAGTCTCTAGCTTTCAGTCAGCTTTAAAGACGTGGAGACAACAGTCCAGAAAGCACTGAAATAACAGCTTACAGAGTATGTATGCAACAGACAAGTACTTGCCTGGGTTGAAGTCGGGCCAATAATTAGATTCTATAAGTAGGCTTAAGTAGCTAAACTTTATGCCAAATTTTCCTTTTGCATAGACCTGACTTACAAACAAGGGAAACAATAAATTAGCTGGAAAACACTGTAGATTTAAAAAGGTGAAATTCTAGTAGAAGGATTAAGATGGTATGCACCAGAGGCAAAAGCATCCTAACCCACTGGTCACACACAAGTAGAAAGGGATGTGTGAGTGCTGTGCTAGAGAGCGAGGTAGGGGCAAAGAGGAAGAGTCTGATGGGATGGAGGAGAGACGTCTGCGGAGGCAAATGGGAATACACTGAGACTCAGGAAAATCCAAGGTCTCTGATTCACAGCCATCAACTCCAGGTGAAGACGCGGAGATCGGGAGTGACTTCCAATACAGCGTGTGGGTGTGATGGACCCAAAAGTCGTCCTCTTACTTTCCTTATAGAGACAGAGCAACCGTGAAGTTTCTCACCTTTCCTACTCTCCCAGGACCATATTTCCGTGATGTTTGCAGGCACAGTGACGTATTAGGACGGTGGCCTTTGTCTGCTCCAAGTCACCCGTTTCACCTCCCCTCGACGAAGCCATCCTTGAATGAATGTTCAGGAGGATTTTTGTAATCTGATAACAGAAATTGAAGCACAGTTGCTTTTGTTTTTCGTTTAGTGAATTAGGATTACGGGATTAGCACTCATATGTACTTAGAATTAAGTTATTTCTGGTATTGCTGATGTAATGATGGTTTCTCGGGATATTCCTACCACCTCATATTCAAGGGCAGTCAGAGCGATGGCAGGAAATCATGAAGACCTACTGCGATTGTAAGACGGCAGTGCTCTGGTGCTGCAGTCCACAAATTTGTGCCTTCTGAAGGGGAGACAACACCTGTTACTCATAAAGCCCAAAGCAATTCTGAGAAATCACTCCTCATTTTATAGCTCATAACTGAGACACTCATTTTCACATTAGTTCAGAAAGTTTACATGATACTGCCAAGACGACTATCACTGACAGTAACTTTTATTTTTTTTAATGAATAAAAGAACTTTAGCCAAGCATGGTAGGTGAAACAATAAAGTATCTTCCCATTCTTGCTCTAGAAAGTGTTATGGCAGAATCAGTGTTATGTGAGGAGACTCTCCAGGAACACGAAAGCCAAAATTGTAGGGAACAATCATGATTAAAGGTGCCAAGCAATTAATTAACAAAGATAGCATATAATTTTTTGTACTTTGTGTTTTTGTGTGATTTGTCAGCTTTCTGAAAGAAAATAATTGTAGTCATTTACTTTTCTTGGTCTATATAAATGTTCCTTTTCATGCATAATATTTTATTTATAATTTGGCATTATTATTTCCGGTTAGGTCCCCAATTTGTACAAACTTCAGACCCCAGAAACCCTCAAGCATTCAGGGCTATAAAGCCAGAGATTACCTCTCGGTTATATTTTCTTTCATGCTTCTACGGTCTCTTCCTCCAGCACTTACTCATTCCTGACTAAAGTAGACTTCTTCGAAGCCTACAATGTCTGACATGTGCGAGGTAAGGGGGCTTTCTGAGAAAAGGGCTCTCGTCCCATGACCTCAGCTGTGAGCACGTAGTGGATGAGCATTTACATTTTTGCTATGAAAAGATCATGCTGGTTTGCACTTTAGAAACCTAAAACAAAAAGTGGAAGTAGGTCTTTCTCAAGTGGAAAAGGATCAAACAATGGAGGGAGGAAAGATGGAGGCTGGAAGAGGGGAAGAAAAAAGGAATTAAGATGAGTGATGTCCATGGTCCAACTCTATGCCAGGAGCAGGAGCCTTGTGTGCCACAAACATGGGCTAAGAAAAATGTGTGTCTTGTGCCTAGAAGAGGGGCTCAGCGCAGGAGGACAGATCTGGGGAGCACCCACCACCTGGCTCAACTCTTCCCCACCTTGCTTCCAACCTGGACACCCTGAGGTCAGTCACCCAAAGGCCTAAATTCGTCACTGCTGTCCTGAAAATGTGGGTCACATTAAGGCATTCCTTGGACCTTCTCTGTCTTACCCCCCACCCCCCAGCAGCACAGGTAGCAGAGGAAATCCATGGATGGTTGAAGAAAACCATGAAATAAAGGACAGCCAGAAAGGACATCCCTAAGATGGATTCTGTGCCTGTGAAAGACCTTTTGGGTCTGCATATTGCAGTCCTGCAAAATGGAAACACAGCCCTGAGGCACCTGCTAAAGCACCGTGGAGGTCAGACCCAGGCTATCCTGGGCCAACTGCACACCTCGCAGGGTGGGAAGAGACATGGCCACCTGGCAGACAACACAGAGGGACACTGAGTGTCCAAGCACTCACCCACAAGTGCTGTGGCCCCTCAGCTGAGGCTCACTGGCTCTGTGGGTCACGCCACTGACTTGGGAGTTGTGAGGTGACCAGGTGAGTGCCGGCACCATCAGCGTGCATTCAGTGCTACCTGAAAGGTGGTCCACCAGGCTCTCCAGCCTGCCATGAGTCAGAGCAGCTTCAACAGGAAGGACAGGTGAAGGAGAGGAGGACATGGGCAGCGAGCTTGAGTGGTGATAATAACCATCTTACATTCAATATGGAGGGGCACCTGGCACTTCCAGAAAGATCCTGGGGAGACTGTGAGCACCTGTCAACTTGTTCTTTCCACAGAGAGCTGTCATCAAAGGTGAGGGACAATGAAGCCGAAGGACAGCAGAATTCCCCATACCAGGGCACCCGTGCACCCTGCACAGCATAGCACCCATCTTGTCTTGTGGTGTAAAGTCCACACACAGATCCTAAGGTCTCGCTCACTGTGTGAGTCCATCGCCTGCCTCAGGAGAGCGACGGTGGTGCTATCTGACTGGACTCGCCCATCTGGTAAAACATCAAGGCCGCAGATAACACAGTCACTATCAGCTGGTTCTTTAGAGGACCACACGCCTTTGATGATGTGCGGTGAGAGGTGTCACAGCAGGAAAGAGAACAACAGGGGCTGACTTCATCTCTGTCTCTGCAGGGGCTTCATGAACAGTCTTGTAAGGGGACCTAACTCACACAGCTGCACCGCTCGTGGAATGCAGCTGGAAACAACCAGCATCTTCACGCCTATGAGCAAGAAGAGGAAGAAAGGTCTTCACTGCACAACCTGCAGCTCATCTTTCCTGCTGACAGCCTAAGGTGGCTGAGCAAGGGACAGGCGATGTCATATCTGGAGAATCAGTAGGTAGAGGGTTCTGGGGTCCTGCACTGAGAGTGTATGTGGGTCCTTTGGGATTTATTTTACCTCTTTGAATGAGACATACCACCGGTCCACAGCCTTAAACTACACATGAGACTTTTGAGGGATTTTCCTGACACTAGTCCACAGCCTCAAACTACACATGAGACTTTTGAGGGATTTTCCTGACAGTATCAGTTCCTCTAGGTTTCTGCGCTTTATGAGATCTTTGGTACCACTAACAAGACTCAGTGCACATAAAAATATATGTACTAAGGCACTCACCACTGGCCTCTCCAGAGCCTGGCCCCTGCGCTGCCACCCAGCAGACACCCAGCAATGCCCTCACAAAAGTGGCTTTCGACACAGCGTGCTTTGTAGACTTTCTTTTAACCCGACGGGATGCCATTTCTATGCAACTGTGCATACTTCCTGCTGTACCTGGATAAGTACCTCAAGAATTACAGATAAAGCCAGAAAAAAATCTGTAAGAAGCAAGTATCCAGCTGCTGAGATGAGAGCTCTTTTTATGGCCCCTTTAGCGACTTTCTGCCTGACTTCTTGGGATCCTGGGCTTAGGCTGCTGCTCTAAGAAAGCCCACTCTTTCTGCTATGTTAGGCGGCCCTGTAGGCCTAATTAAATGTCCTTTAGCCATGACTTCATGACGTTACACTGAAATTCTATCCATCAAAGTGTTGCAAAAATTTAATGAGATAATCCCTCCAGCGATGGGAGGTCAGCAGGATTTTAAGATGGAAAAAATCTTCTGTAAAACCAGGTTGTTGGGTGAACCGGTCTCTACATGGACTGGGATCACCTAGCTCTTTTCCTTCCTGCTTGATGAATAGGCCAAGAGTGCAACATCCGAGCTGAGGAGGAAATGTCTCCGCCAACAAGGCAGTGCCTGTGTGTTTCCTAAGACAAAAGTCCTTCAATGCTTCTCTCAGTGAGCTGAATGCCACCCCATGTGTTCAGTCCAGGATGGAGGGCTGTGGTGTCCTTCACCTGTGATGTGGAGATCGGCAGGGGAAATGCCATATACTCTGGGCGGCTTTCCTGAGCCCCAAGGAACCAGTCCCTGTCCATCCTTTTCCTGTCTCTCTATGGTTAATAAATTTGCTTTGCATGACTCGGGGGAATATTCTGTGATTTTCTGAGCTCTTACCAGATTTAGGAATCCTTACAGTTCACACTCTCTGTTTTCCCTTGGCCTTTATAGCTGCCTGGATATCCTAAATAGGTGTTATATTTTGTATATTTCATTGTCCTTAGCCACTGGTGTAAAGGTTCACATTATATCTTGAAGAAAAGCTTCATGAAAATTCGGGGACTTTCCAAAGAAACAAGCTGTGTTGACTTAATTGTAAATGAAAACAAGATTTTATTTTCTTTTGGATGGCCAGTTATCCGAATATCCTGAAATAAAACAAACACAAAGCAGAAAATGGACTGACTCAGCAGGCTCAGATATCACAAGCATTTTAATGTAATTCTTTGAAGTTCTGCCAAAGACCCTAAGACATGTTTCCTGTACAGTTCTTCTTCTCACCATATCCTTTTCCCATGGGTTGAAATCTTCTGAAAAAGAAGTTTTAAAATACCCAGCACATCATATCTCAATCAGGGTCCATTTTGTCTCATATAGCAAATTGGCCAATGCCTAGAAGCATTATTTTTTTTAATGTGCTATTCATTTTATTTTTCTTTTTATTGAGTTTATTGGTACATTCTAGGTAAACAGTACAGTTATATTCATTACTGGGATCTTGTACCTTTACATGACAGGTCTTGGTTCTCATTTTTTTCCCCTTGTCCCTGCCCTCCCTTCAACCCCTCCTCTCCTCCCCATTTACAAACACTTTATTTCCATTTTTTCATTTTCTCATATTTATTTCTTTTAACTTATTCCTTTTCCAAAACTCTTACCACTTTCCCTACACCTTTAGCCCTTTTCTTCCTATTTCACACTGTTAATTATCCCACTAGGATCTTGTGTACTATTATAGTTTTTCACACCAGAGAAACTATTCAGTATTTACACATGTGTGACTTATTTATTTCACTTAGGAGTATATCCTCAAAATGTATCCATTTTCCTATGATTGACTCTAATTTCTCATTCTTTATGGCTGAGTAGTATTACATTTTATAGAAAAACCACATCTTCTTTATCCAGTTTCCAACTGATGGGCAAATGGGCTTTGCAACATTCAAAAATCAATAGCCTTCTTGTACACAAATAATAGGCTCACTGAGAGAAAACTTAGAGAAACGATACCTTTCACAATAGTATAAAAAAAATGAAGTATGTAGGAATCAACCTAACAAAAGGAGCAAAGACCTCTACACTGAAAACTACATCACTCTGAGAAAAGAGATCAGAGAGGATATAAGAAAATGGAAAGATCTCCCCTGCTCCTGCATAGGAAGAATCAACATAGTGAAAATGGCCATACTACCAAAGCTGCTATACAGATTCAGTGCAATGCCAATTGAAATCCCAACACTATACTTCACAGAACTAGAAAGAAGAATCCAAAAATTCATTTGGAACCAGAAGAGACCTAGAAAAGCAAAAGCCATCCTAGGCAACAGACACATGGCAGCGGGTATAACAATTCCCAATCTGAAACTATACTACAAAGCCACTGTGATAAAAACAGCATGGTGCTGGCAAAGAAACAGACCTGGGGATCAGTGGAACAGATTGGAAGACATAAAAACAACTCCAGATGTACTCAGCTACCTCATCTTTGACAAAGGAACTGACCATCCCCACTGGAGGAAAGATGGCCTCTTTAATAAATAGTGTTAGAAAAACTGGATCTCAACCTGCCAAAGATTAAAACTAGACCCTTATCTTTCACCATGTGCTAAATTAAAATCCAAGTGGATGAAAGATCTAAATATTAAAGCAAAAACACTAAACTTGCTGGAAGATAAGTTAGGCAGAACTTGAGAAGACATTGGCATAGGAAAAGACTTTATGAACAAATCTTCAGTAGCACAGGAACTAGCAGAAAGAATCAACAACTGGGATCTCATCTTATTAAAAAGCTTCTGCACTGCAAAAGGAACCATGAACAGAACTAAGAGACAACCTTCAGTGTGGGAAAAAGTTTTTACCAGCTGCTCCTCAGACAGAAGACTCTTATCTAGAATATATAAATAACTCAAAACAATCAGACCCCCCAAAATATAAAGACCCAATTCAAAAATGGGCATCTGAAATGAACAGACATTTCTCAGACAAAGAAGTAAAAGCAACAAGTAAATATATGAAAAAATGTTACCTATCATTGGTCATTCGAGAGATGCAGATGAAAACAACACTGAGATTTCACCTCACACCACAAAGAATGATTGCTATCAAGAAATCACAAAATAACAAATGTTGGTGGGGTTGAGGGGAGAAAGGAACCCTTCTCCATGGTTGGTGGGAGTGCAGACTGGTGCAATCACTATGGAAATCAATATGGAGATACCTCAAAAAGCTGGGAGAAGAGGTTCCATTTGACCCAGCCATCCCTCTGCTGGGTATGTTTCCAAAATAACTAAAATAATCATACCACAGTGACATATGCACACCTATGTTTATAGCGGCACAGTTTGTAATAGGTAGAAGCATTATTTTTAAAACAGAAAGTTTTCGGAGGGGATGCAAAATGCAAGATGATGCGGGCAGAAACATCAACAGTGGCAAGTTGGGGTTCTCAAATCTAACAAATTATAGAGCCTCAAGAGCTGAATTTCTCGGCAGAGCAGGGCTTGGGCAGTGCTGTCTGACCTAAGTTTCAATTTTTTGTGAAAACAGAGAATCGAGTTTTCAAATGATGACTGGAATTGTCATTTTATAGGACAGGAGTCTTCTTTCATTTTTACATTTCCACACCAAAAAACAAAACAAAACAAAACAAAACAAAAAAAAAAAAACCACTTCGGCCATGTTCCTGTTTCTTAAAGAAGAGGACAAAAAGTTCCTTAGTAATTTTGAACTCCAGTTGCCTCTATTTCTCTAAGATCTCTGCCCACGATTTGCTTGAGTAACTCATCACATTTACCATCCTTCCATGTTGATGCAAGTGTCTACATTTCATACCAGCACAGCTCTTTGGCAGTTGCTAATTTATAAGAAGCTGAGTGTATTCTTGAGATCTGTCTGTTCAGAGCTATTGAAAAGTTTGATTACTTATGAGCTTGGAAACTTGACCTCACAAGACAACAAGAGGTATTGTACATTTCATGTATAAACCACCAAATGACCACTGACTAAAATTAGTATTGATATACACTTCTATAGTCTGGAAATATTGAATAATGTTTGAACACAGATGAATGTGATTCTAGGAAGAATGACATCAAAGTAGTAGCTTGGGGGACAATGTTGTGGTAATGCACATATACACACACTGCAGACTAAATTAAGTGGATTTTATTCTACTATGTATGCACTATTAGGAGTAGTGTGTGTGCATGTGTGTACATGTGTGCATGTGTGTGAATGTAAAATTGTGCGCAAATTTATGGGCACAACACACATATAAGTCGTTCAGGTAGAAATAAGAAATAAATGAAGCAGTAGCCAATTATACGTAACTTTGTGGTTTAAATATCTGACCAATACTTCTGAGCCATACAAAATATAACAAAATGCTCATGTTCTTTGCTGCTGCTAATCCTAGAACATGCAAATGTTACATTTATTTTTGGTTTTTTAGACTTGTATGCTCAACGAGGCAGTCATTAGTTCAGTTAAAAAACAATGTCTGGTAGAAAACTTTCTTAACTCTGTAATAGCCATACAAGTAGCAGAGATTGGTTTTATCTAAGAGCAAAACTGTCACAGAAGGAAGTTGATGAATGCATCTCAACAGTATGATTGGTGTGAGTCCAGTGGTTTTTTTTTTTCAAAGACTGACGTTTAACATAGATGAGGAAATGCAAAACCAACATCAATAAATTCATTCTTTTCAGCCAGGATGAAGCTGTTACATATTTTTTGTGGAGGTAAGAGTTCGTGAATTCAGTTATTAAACATATTTATTAGTTGCCATAACATTTGCTATGGGAAGTCAGTAGCATTCACAGTAAAATATTTCTTCCTGTGTTTGATAATCCAGTACCAAAATTATGGGACAAGTGGTGGTCAGCTCAACAGACAGGCTTTTATGTCTCAGAAAAGTGAGCAGAATGTGAGCCTACATCCCATAAGATGAAGACTTGCTATTTTTAGAGAAAATCAACTACTCCTGAACACACAGCCTTATCCAGAAATTAACTCTGAATGTATTTTATGACTTTTAAATGATGTTTTCTAGATTAGGTGTGAGCAAAGAGGGCTGAAGTGGTAATTAGGATAGAAAATCTAATATTTCCAGAAACTAATGAGAACTCACCTGGGAAGCAGAATTAATTACCTTTCTGGTTTCAACAGAAACATTTCTCTTTGAGGTAAGGGTACCCCACTGCTGTTTTAATTCTGACAAATGTGCTGCGGCTGGCATTTGGCTTCGGATGGCACACGATTGAATGGGCTGTGGTTTGCTGAACAAGGCCACAGTTCGGCTGTCTTTGTCCTGATAGGGAGTTATCTGCTGTAGGGTGGCCCTGGATCATGATCCTGTTAAAGTATAGCAGGTTGTCATCACTGAAAGTCTAGTGGGTGTAAGGCATGACAACATTGTTTCCTGTTATTTATTATATTTGAATCTTTGTGGATAGATGCTTCTTTTTGGCAAATGGAGAAATCAGTGAGAAATCACTAGAGAGAAGAGTCGGGTACATTCAAGATGTATTTGATACGGGACACTCCTGAAGAGCCTAGTCCAATTGAGTCAGGCTTTTTACCTTAGACTCCTGAAAAATCGTCAGCTCAGCTGTCTTACCCAAAGGTCATCATGCACTTTAGATCATGAACAGGACACTTTACACTTGAACTTCAAAGTTAGCTCATGACACTGAGACCATAATACAGCTGCTATAAAAATGGGAAAATGGCTCATCTGTGGCACTAAGATTCAATTTTCCTCCAATGTGATATTATGATACCTAAGGACTTCGAAGAAAGTAGGGTGGATCTAGTACCGACTGTCAGTAAAGTCTTACTGTCGCCAGAAGTTATAAGATTCACAGCTATAAAAATGCATTAGTTTGGAGTGTGAGTTTTTACATCACACATTTTTCAGACAGTTTTCCCAGTAGTTTCAGATCAGCTAGCTCCCTAATACATAGAGCACTGTGAGATCAAAGCTAGCCTCAAGTCAGGAGTTAATTACTCTGAGAAGTGTTCCAAAACTACTAATTGAAGAGGCAAGATCAGAACCTAGTTCTTCCAATGCAAATTTTGTATCTTTTCTGCTATGGCGTGGACTTATCTTTATCTTAACCTCTTGCAAATCTCAAATCTCTGAAGAAAATTCCAATTGGAAGTGAAGAACAAGTGGGAGTTTCACTGAGGGGATCTGCCCCTACTGATTCCTCCCATCGTTTCGCCTGCACAGGAGACCCTCAGCCAAAGTCAGCCCTCCACGGTCAGAAGAAACAAAGGATTAGATCCTTCAAGAGAAGGGTAGACTATGATGTAAAGTCCTTCTGTTGTAGAGTCTACTTGATGAAATACATTTGGTGCATCATACAACTGAAAATTTAAATTTTGCAAGATTTGCTTGGTGGCCTTCTTGTCACTGTGGCTCAGGATGGCTCTGCACTCAGGCTGCCACTTCTCTCGGATGTAAGATAAATACATGCGGAACACCTACATCTTGAAAAACATACACAAATATTCACAATTTTATATTTTTTAAATAATAAACTTTGAGTAGTTTAACAAATATTAATCAAAAGAAGCTTGGGAGAAATGCTTAGGACGCTTTCGCTTTCTTTTTCTTTCAATGAAGGTGAATGGTATTTTCACAGTGTTTGGGATTATTTTTGTTGTTAATATTTATTTTGATATTTTGTAAATCATTCAATACTCTGTGATTAAATAAAGTGTAGGGTGATGGCTTTTTCTGGAGATCCTTCATTCTTAATTATTTTTAGCAAATAATGTTTAAATGATTTGGTTCTTGACCTAGTCAGAATTCTGTGTCTCCCTTAATTAGGGCTGAAATCCTAACTTCTGCAGTGACTAGAAAGTGAGTCAGCCCTGCAGAAGATGACCGGGTCACGGGGGCAGAGCCTTAATCAATAGGCTTAGTGTCATTATAAAAAGACCCAAAGAAGCTCCCTCACTTTTCTACCAGGTGGGGAGGACAAGCAAGAAAGACCAGGTCTGAACCAGAGTCTGGGTCATGGTCAGACACTAAATCTGTTGGTACCTTTGTCTTCAACTTCCCAACTTTGAATCATCCAGGCGATGGTACATTCTTCTAGTGGCCTGGATGGTCTAAGACCACATTTATATGAAGTCCTCCTATTTCACTATGTAGCATTAGAAAATAGGTCTTAGATCTCGTATACAATTTTAAAGCATTTTTTTTTTTTGCATCATTAGGTCACAGAGGTTTCTGTGTTGACCTGTTATGGTGTGTATTAATACAAGAAAGTGAACTGCAGTGACATTATTTGTTCTTCAGTTTATTGACCTTATTGCAATGCAGTGTAGGTATTTAGAGTACAAGATCCCATTGTTCTTTGCTGCTCTTGGGCTGTGTGCTCCTGGGAAATTGCCTCAGTTTCTCCTCTAATGAGATTACTTTCCTTCTTGGACTACTATGGGGATTACAGTATTTCATTATAAAACCATGCAGAGCAGCATCTAGTGTTGAAGAAGTACTTAATGCATATTATTATTTCAGGTATTATTATTATTATTATTACAAGAGGTTAAGCGTCTTTGGTGGTCTGGTGACAGTGCAGGTACTTGTTCCCGCATAATACTTGATAGAGATACGGAGACTCAAACCCACTTTCCTTAGTGAAGCAAAGAAGCTGCCCCAAAATAAGTATTTTTGAACTTTTTCTCTTCGATTTCTGAAAGGAATAGAGAGGAAAAAAAGGAGGCCAACCTTAGAATATTAACTATATATGTAAAATCTGGTTAATCATTAACTGATCATACTCTTGTTTTTCTCTCATTATTTTTGTTTTTTAAGAACACCTATACAGCCTATTAGAAAACTTTCAAGCATTGCTACTATTATTTTCCTAAGATTCTCTCATGTACATAGCTGAAACTTTTTACCCTTTGACTCATTTCTTCCTCTAGAAATGCTCTCTACTTTTTAACTCCCTGAACCTATGAATTTGACTGTTGTAGATTCCTTGCATAAGTGATATCCATGTGTTAGCCTTTATGTTTAAAGTAAGCTTTACTTTTTAATACTCTTTCAACACTGTAAGTTGGTTTCTCTGGGTACTTCCTTTCCTAATGGTTTTATTTGTAGATTACTCATAATTAACTGAAACAGCATCCTTTTATAAATTAATGAAGCACAATCAGTGTTGCAATGAAATATTCCTTTCCTATGGGTTTATTTGTGTGCTCAGTGATGAGACTGTTTTGATGAACAGGGCATAGTTTGTGTCAAAACCTCAGTGCCACTTCCCTTGTGAGAAAAAAAAAAAAACTTACCAACTTTGAGCTAGACCATTTTATTGAAAATACTCTGATTAATTTGCCTTGTACATATTTCTCTCTGCACTCTCTGCAATTGCTTGCTACCAAGGTCATGAAATCATTTTCATTTGTCAAAAAATAATTATGCTGATGCTCTCTGTCTACCACCTTGTCTTTTCCTTGGGGATATTAATTATTACAAAATGGAAGCTATTTTCAGATATTATTCAAGAAGGGAATGATATAAACATTACTTTTACAGAATTAGTGAATATGGAGGTGAAAGCAATGAGTCTATTCAGGAGCACAGAATAATACATTGAGGGATGGTAAAAATCAGTCACCTTGGGAGGTCAAAGAAAGGACATTTTAGCCACAGTCTGGATGTTGCATACACAGGGGAGATTCAGGGAAAATAAACCAGAAGCTCAAATTAGTAATTTTGAAACCAACAGAGTATTTCAATCACATAAACCTGAATTTAAATAGTTCTAAATCGTTAATTGCACCAAATTTCCACATGTGCAATTAAACTATATTTGATAATTACTTCAGCCAGAAATAGCATAAGATTAAATTTGTATGATATATTTAAAGAAAATTGAAACATATAAGTGGAAACTATAATGATACACTGTTGCTGGCTGTCAGTATTTCTTGCTGTGTCCATTCTTTGTATATACGATTGTACCTCATGTCTTCCTTAAAACGTTTTTAGATTTTTTTTTAACATGAGTAAGAAAAACAGAAGTAGTGGAGGAAAGATGTGAAACTTAAGCTTTAGCTTGAGTCTTAGAAAATGTTTTCTTGAGTACTGGTTGTCAGCATTATGTCAACTTCCACATTGACTGCAGAGATGGCCGTCACTGTGACAAGAATGACTGTACGTTAATCTCCAGAACAATGTGTATTTGGGACAATTTGTTATTCATGCTACTAAATTCTCCACCTTTCCCATAGATCCTAGAATATTCCCTCATCTTCAGTGTGACTGCTCCAGTCGAAGCTGGACATATACCAAGGTAACTGTTGTTCACTTCGTGCCTCCTAATCCTGAACTAGTATTATCCTGTCAGCAGCTTCCTTGCCCCAAATTTTCTAACTAAGTGGCTTCATTGCCAGGCTTTAAAGTCAGACACATCCAGATTTACAGCTGGCTTCTGTTACTCAGAGGTCTAATATGCTCCACATTAATTACCGCACCTGTAAAATGAGTATAGTGTTACCCAGCCTCAGGCCCAAAAGGAGTGTTAACTGAGCCTTAGAGAGGCCAGCCCCATGCTAAATAAAGCATCCCCCGCACCAGTCTCCAAAGAGGAGTCAAAACTAGAAGAGTAGGAGAAACTTCCACGTTCTAAAGAAAGATGCTATGCTCATTTATAGTTTATAAAGCACAGAAATACAATGGCTCATAAATATATGAAGAAATTCTTCAACATGGCTGACCACTGGAAAAATGCAAATTAAAACAATCCCAAGATTCCATCTTAGTTGAGAAAGAGTGGCCATCATCAAGAAATCATGCTGAAGAGGCTGCAGGGGAAAGGAACCCTCCTCACACTATGGGTGGAAATGCAAGCCAGGAAAACCACTATGGAAATCAGTATGAAGACTCTGCAAAAACATAAATCTAGAAGTTCCATTTGACCTTGCTATTCCTTTTCTAGATATCGTCCCCCAAATGTTAAAGACATCATATTACAAGGATCCATGCATATTTATGTTGATAGCAGAATAGATCATAATAGCTACACCTTGGAAGAGGCCCACAGGTCTACGTACAGATGAATGGATAAAGAAAATGTGGTACTTAGACACAATGGAGTACTACTGAGCCACAGAGAACGGTAAACTTGAGTCATTTGTAGGAAATTTGGTGCACCTTGAGACCCTAAGTGAAATAGATCAGACACACAAGGTTAAGTATTACATCACTTCCCTTACATGAAAAATGCAGCGTAAAATTAAAGAAAAAAGTAGAAGGTAACAGGAAGTAGAGAGATAGATCTTAAATGGGAAAGGGACCGAGAAGAAAGGAATGAAGACGTGTTGTGTACTTGTAGCAACTCCCTGCAAGGAATGTAAACATTATGTACCGCAATCAGGGACTAATAAATCGAATAACTAAAGCCCAGGACTCCCTTGTTCTTCACACCTCACAGCTGCAGTGTAGACACCAGAGGGAAATCGAGGATTATAACGAAGAGAAAGGCTGTCCTTTCCGTTTGCTTCTGTAGGGACAGCCAGAGGGCAGAAAGCCTGAGTGACGTGGCTAACGTGGCTGACGTGGCTGACGTGGCTGACGTGGCTGACGTGGCTGACGTGGCTGTGGTTACGAAAATGACCGCATGCTCCCTCGGCGCTGTGGACTTGAAGAAGTTGCCCTTGGTAAAACCTCTGCCTGCATTTTCTGAGTGTTCCTGAGCCCCATGACCCTTAGCGGACCCCAGAAAGAAAGGCTAAAACCCCAACTGGCCTGGATTACAGCTGTCAGTGAAATAGTTATTTTCGGGGACCAGCTTCCTCTACAAGTAGGAGCATGGCACAGGCTCCCTGCTGAGAAACTCGATTAAGGCTCTCCTCACCTTATGGTTCTGCTGCCTAGCAGCTTTATTTTTCAGAATTCAAGATGTTATAAATAAACAGCTGCTCAGCACGCTTCTCACTTCTGATTTCTTGATTATTTTCGGGATTTGACTTCCCCATGTTCAGTCACAGGGTTTCAGCTTTGAGTCAGCCTGCTGCCTGCACTCCTTCGGTCTTCCCTGGAGAGTGGTCACGGAGGATCTTCAGCTCGCGGACCCCAGCCTGATGCTACACTTCTCTCTGTCAGCTATCAAGGTGGAAGCTTCGAGAAAACCACTCCAGAGTGTGGACGTGACTTCCGGGCAGAGACCAGGTTTCCTGGATTCAGGAGCTGCTATAGGAAAGGCTCTCCTTGTTTCCGAAGTTTCAGAGTGCTGTGTGATCCATTCTTTTCAAGGAAAATTTCTCTGCAGTTCCTGGAGCTCCTATGGCACAGAAATCCATACCTACTTTTTCCTCAGAAATCTGAAAGTCATGGGTGTGGAAGATGTCCCTGCTGGCAAAGCAGAGAGAACTGAGAGCATCCAGTTAACTGTTTGCCCCCCTAGAATGTAGTATTGAGTTGTTCAGTCTGGGTAAATACATAGGGAGGTGTGTGAGCATTGTACACCTTGGAAACGAGCCTGTTAAGGTGGAGAAGCCTGCATAGAAAAGACTTGGTGTGAAACCAGGCAGCAAGAAGGTGTTTATAACACCTCACTGGGGCAGCATCCACAACTCCCAGGGAATTCAGGGTAGCAATATCCCAGGGCAGGGGTGGAGGTCAGGATCAGAGGCAGTCTCCAGAAAACACGGGAAAATGGTCATATACACAGACTCACACAGGACCACTTAGAGGGGCCCTCGGGGCCTTCAAGGGACAGATCAGAGTGACGGACAGTAACAGCTTTGTGTCTTCTCTTCCCCACCCACTCTGAAAGAACCAAAGCTCATATCAGATCATGACCAATTTCAGGGCATAGATTTCCTATGTGGGATTTTTAAGACATACTTTGTTTTATTAAAACAAAAAGAAAATATTAATGAATGGCCTGCTGTAAATGAATACAAGTTAGAAGACAAAGTGATGTCAATTAGAAATTCTGGATAAGACAATTCCAAGAACTTTTAGTCACTGTTCTACCCTCTGTCAGCACTGCTGAAACTAGCATGGTGATACAGTCACTATGTTTGGGAGTTTTATTCTGTGACAGCTGCATCTCAAATACTTACTGACCTTTCTAAAAAAATGCACAAATGTCCCTTCAAGTAGTTCATCAAGGTTTTCATAAATTTCTATTCTTTATTATTATATTCTTAAATATTTTAAAGATCTACAATATGATTCATTTGTGACTGAGTCACTGAGCTGAATAATGCATCGCTTATGATTAGCTTGACTTTTGATCAAACTCAGCAACAACTCCTGATGTAATATTTGTGTTGTCTCTACTTTTCTCTGCTCAGAATTTGACCATGTAGAAAGTCTTGTAAATTAACACTCAAATATTTTTCTTTGAAAAGGAATACCTTAAGATAAGGCAGAATAGGGCCGGGGATTTAGCTCAGCGGTTCAGTGGCCTGACTTGCAAGCGCAAGGACCTGAGTTCAATCCCTGGTACCAAAAAAAAAAAAAAAAAAAAAAAAAAAAAAAAAAAAAAAAAAAGATAAGGCAGAATATATTCCAACTACCTGAGTTACAAGAAAAGATGAGGCTAATAAATACAATTCTTAGTTCTTTACTCAGGTGTTGAATTTTTAGATACTCCCCGGAGAGAACTGCTAAGTTCAGTGTTGTTCTGAACTCAGTCTACAACACCAGACATGTGGAAAAGAAAATCAGTTTAGAAACTATTAGTGAATGCTTAGTCAATGTAGTATCTTTACTGTGTACAGGGTAAAATGTTGGTGAGAACTGAAAACGCATCAAATGCAGTCCATGGTCATAGGGCATTCATATGTGAGT
This sequence comes from Fukomys damarensis, assembly GCF_012274545.1. Taxonomy (NCBI): domain Eukaryota; kingdom Metazoa; phylum Chordata; class Mammalia; order Rodentia; family Bathyergidae; genus Fukomys; species Fukomys damarensis. Next base: position 5,903,907 of record NW_022900928.1, read on the forward strand.
TTGCTGAACATTGTAATTCAGGGCGGGCTTATCAGCTTTGGTAAATATTTCTGTTTGTAATTTGAAAAATCTTTTAAAATACAAGAAATATGGTTCATAAGTATCAAGTCTCCAGCCCCAAAGAGCAAAGAAATAAATGAAAACAAAAGTTGATATTTGAGAAAGATTAACTTGGCGTATTTACACAAAATGTTTCAGTGGAGTTGTTAGTCAAGGGGGGTTTGGAGAGGAACACGGTTTGAGCCATGAGCTGATTCAGTAGAAAGTCTTGCAAGTTTCTGTTGTATACAGGAATCACAACACCTCCCAGTTATTAAAACAAAACAAGAAAACCAAACCAAACCATTACCCAGAGGCCAGTTCTTCAGTCTAAGAATCATCATATTTGGCACTGTCACTGTGAAATTCATCTTTTCAGCCATTCCTGTGGCATGTCATTCACCTAGTCATTTGTTTTATATCCTGTCTTGGCTTTCCCTGTTCTCTATACCTTCCTTTTGCTAAGCACATCACTTCCGTAATCATCAAAACCTGAACAGCTTGGCAGTTCACAGGGGCCATAGCCGTATTTATCTAGTTCAGAGCCAAATCCTCAAATAGTCAAGCAGTGTGGCACATAATAGTTTCTAAGGGCGTGTTTTAAAACAAATTATAGTGAGCAAAATATGAGACAGAGAAAGTTAGTAGATTGGTGTTATATATAAGAAAACCGACAACAAAACTGACCAGAAAGCTTCTTAGAGGAGGAAAGATCAGTTAGACAATTTGAAGACGAAGTAGAGTTTTCCAAGGAAAGATGCAGAACGCAGACAGCTACCTAAATTCTCAAGTGAACTCGTTCAGGCCAGCAGCGAGAGTTGAATGACTGAGCTCTGGGTCCAGGCAGCTTCAGATCGAGGCTGAATCACGCTGGGAGGTTGCAGGAGCTCTCTCCTGTCCATGTCCTCCCCAGCTTCAGATACTCTTTGGCCACACCAGCCTCTCCTCTCACGTAGGCTTCAACTCTAAGTTTCAAACCTTA
>NW_022900928.1:5905107-5912528 GCF_012274545.1 Fukomys damarensis
TTTCCTGTCCCAGAAGGCAAATTCCATGTTACCAAATGACATGCTGAAGTTCACCGTGGAATAGTTCATCATCATTTCTAAAGCAGTGCACATCGAGTGGGCATAAATGAGCCGGGCAAACTTACGAACAATGGGGCTTTACCTACTAACTCATGATTTTGAGGGGGACAAAGACAGGTCTCAAAATCAACTTGGACAACAGACACTATAGCAAAGGGGAAATCAGCCCCGCTGTAGTTGTTATGCCACAACTACCAAGACGGGTCACATGTATTACCGTAGAAGACATCCAAAGGGAAAGGTCTGTTAGTGCACCGTAAAGGAGAGGAATTCCACTGGCATTTCCCCAAGTGTAATGTGAAAATACAGAAGCATCCAACATGCCCTTCGCATTAGCTCTTTGCAGACTACAGAAGAATCACCGGGCCAGCTCGGAACCAGTTTGCTGAATGTGACATCTCTCAGAGGTTTTGCAAGCATAGATTTATGCTGAGGTCCCTACCCTGTGTGAACCTACAAACAGAAATATGAAATAACCATACAGATTCCACCCTGAAATAGAACTGGATCACACAGGCGTGGCCAGTCCGAGAGCCCTGCAGGAGATTGTGTGGGAAACAAAGATTAGCCACCTCTTCCTCTCCGACAGATTACATAGAATTTTGATTTTAGTAGGAGGAAGAGAAGAGTTTAATGTCACCTTTGGGACCCATTCCACTTCTAAATGAGGCTCAGATTCCATCTGGTTTAGATGCAAAAGGGTTATAAGGTCAGGGACCCGAAGAAGCAGTCAGGACAGTTATTCAGACTTCTGTGAATTAAGAGAGACTGTTTGGCTATGGGCCCAATTTCACGTTATCAGGCTTGACCAGAAAAGTAAAAAGGAAGCTGAAATCGTTCTCCTCCAAGCAGTGAAGCAAATGTCACTGTTAGTGGTTATGCAGTTGCTCAGGACAGGAATGCATTGCAAGGAATGCACTGCAGGCTAAGGTAACTTTGCTGTTGTGGGACCATGCTAGAGCGTGCTTACCAACCCAGGTGCTGAAGTCCCCCACACCACTGAGTAAGCAGGGGATACACAGGTGTTAACAGGACACCCCACTCTACACGAGAGGCTTTTTCTCAGTGGGAGGCGTGCTCTATCCCTGTGATGATGGATGGAGCGTGTCAATTGGAGAAGTTTGGTTAAGAGAAGCTTGGCTAAATTGGCTCAGCAATTCCACCCTAGGCTGGCTCCTGACCTGGAGGGTGTAAAGGGGACAGGAGGAAGGACAGATTTGCTCTGTTCTTTCAGAGGAGCTCCGGTCTTCACCTTGGACACCGTGCCCTGCCTTCTAGCACAGACCCTTTAGCTTCCGGCCCCAAGTCGTCAGCCTTCCGGTGCAGCCTTTTCAGCCTCCACCACAGAACCACAGCCTCCTGGTACGGACTGGCAGGGGACTCTGCAGTGAGCTCCAGACCTCCGACTGCATTCTTCCATCTCCGGTATGCAGATGGACCCTCTGCACCCTTCCTCCTCCGACTCTGTGGGCGGCCACTGTGAGCCAGGCAGGCTTGGAAATTCCTCTATAGGTGTACATCTTGGGTTATACCCACTTCTCTAGTAAACACTGATGGATAGGATCCCATAGTATAAAGTGTTGGAGAGAACACACGAAGCCAGTAGCCTGGTCAGTTATTGTCACACCAGGTACGGTGTAGCTCACTTACTGTATGAGCCACACGTTCTACGACAGCAGGGCTGCGGGGATGCTTTCCTGTGCTTCACTGCAGGACGCATGAGTAACGTGCAGCACTGTGACCTTAGGACTGCTGTGATGTCACTAAAGGGGAGGGACCTTCCTGCACCATTAGAATCCTAAGACTGCTGCAATGAGTCCTGGCCTGAAATGTTATTTTATGGCCCTTATGATCTGCTCCTCTAGCTGCGCTTATTTTTACCTCCCACTACCTCGCAGCACAGATTTTGTACTCTAATGCATTTAGGCATTGTTGCAATCCTTCCCGAAACAGAAGTTATTATTTAGAAGAAAACAACTTTTTTTGAGACCAGGTCGGTCTATGTCTGGCTGGCCTTGAACTCACTATGTAGCCCAAGGTGGCCTCAGAATCATGGAGATAGTCCTGCCTCAGCCTCACACTGGAAACATTTTTTTCCCATATTTGCCATTAGGAACTCTTTTGCATGTGACAGATGCACCAGCTTGAATGAAGTAAGTGTAGTGAATAAAAATAAATCAGATCAATAATAAAAATACTCAGGAGACAGGCTAGCTTCACCTAGAGTTTAAAATAGAGTCACAAACAATATCACCAAGCGACAGGAAAGAACAAATTCTCCAAGACCAGCCGAGTTCTGTGGGGAAAGAAGGAGACCTGCAGGTGTAGGAGGCAGAACATAACCCAGCCAGGACCCGGATACCCAGGACCACGAGTGCCCATTGCAGGCGACCACAGACAGCAGTTGTTTCTTCCTCCTGCAAAACAGTCTACACCTTCTAGATTTTTCTTTTATTTCCTTTGAGCACACTCCTTTGCAGAGAACTGAGGACACTAGCTCTCAGCGTTACTCTTCCTTCAGCACCCCTGTAAGGAGTACAGTGGTTACCGCCTCCGAGCTGCGGGCTGCCTGTGTCTGTGGCCAGGGCCTCATCCCCTGGTTCTGGCGCTAACTGTGGAAAATCCTTGCTCTTAAAACCAAATCACTGTGCGCTGAGATGCACTACTGAACCGCAACTTGGCTTTCTCTGACCTACCCGCATCTCTCAACCCACCCAGCACCCAGCACTTACGTGCGTGCTGAAGGGGAGAATGCTGCTTCCTCTGCTCCCGGGCTGCATGGGGGGAGGGGCGGGCCTCATCGGGGTCCCCTGTGAGGCTCTCACCCGCTGAAGGACCCGCATGCAGACTGGGAAGCAGGAGGGGAGCTGTCAGGAACGAGGGGACCTGACACGGAAGCGCAGAAGGCCAACCCCGCCAGACCCACCTTCCCAGCTTAGTTGTAGCAAACGAAAGTCTGAAAGGAAACTGACTTGAGTTAGTGTTTTGTTTGTTTGAAACACAGGGTTCCATACTGTGAAACCTCACCTGCAAGCTCTTGTGTGCTTTTTAAAATTGGCCTTACTAGCGCACGCCTGCAGGGCCAGGGCACGTCGCTGCCCCGTCTTTCCGGGAGCCTGCTAAGCAGGTGAGAGGAAATCGGCGCCGAGGCCGAGGAGTGGCCCTGTCCGCTCTGCACACGAGAGCCCGAGGCAGAGGACTCGGACGGGCCGGTCACCAGCAGAGCCGCACGCGTGCACACTCCTTCACACTCACACGTTTACGCCCACGTTTGCCGAGGTCCTGTGTGTGTGTGTGTGTGTGTGTGTGTGTGTGTGCGGACGTCAAAGTGCTGGTTCCTGTGACTGCGCTGTAGGTACCATGCAATGAATGTTTCCTTTCACGCTCACGAAAAGGAGGGTCGATGTTTTATTGAAGCACTGTCCCGATTTTAGTACATCACCCATTGTATTATTGATTCTTGACTCTGAACACCATATACTGGAAATTTTACAAAGGCTCATTCTCTCTACCACTTCTCTATGATGGAATGATTTAATTCAACTAGAATCAGTGTGTCTGTGCATGTATTTTAAGGAGCTGATAGAGTTCTGCTTTGTTTTAATTAATTAAATCTTTAAGAACTGCTCTAATAAGGAGAGATGAAGCAAATTTTAAGAATAGTTCCATTTGCTTTTCAATGCAAAACAAGACGAAAAAATGACCAAGTGGTCTGTGTTGATTTTCGGGCCCACTGGACGTGATGACTCTGTAATATGTATTCCTGGAAGCCAGGTGATTCCCTAAGTTCAGGCCCCGATTCTGCCGCAAAATGGATGAGCTCCTCCAGTGCCTTTTGATTGGGACTTTGTCTGTGTGTTGACCTTGGAAAGGAGGCAGAGATTCCTATATTCCACTGGCTAACACCCGACAGTGGGAAGAAAGAAGCATGCAGTGTTGGATGGTGCTTATCTATCATGGCATCAGATAAGAATTCTGGAGAAAATATCCACAGCACAGATGGAAAGGAAAGATAATGCTTCACTGTTAGTGGGCAATAAACCAAGAAAGGCTGAGACAGGATCATTATATTACCAAAGATGGCTAGACTAATACTTCCAAATGTTTTTAAAATCAACTATAAATCACTGTCAATATTTTATGTCACTGCAAGGCTTAATTAGCAAATCTCAGAGTGAAACGAATATTAGTTGGACATCTTTTCATTTTCAGACTGAGTATATATTACTTCACCACTCACAGAATGGTTCAGCAATGTTTTGACTGAGCAGCCTCAGAAAAGTAAGGAAAACAGGTAGGATACTGAAAAGAAGAATGTGCAGAACTCTCTTAGCCCTTAAATAAGAAGTCTGTGCCTTCAGTGTATGGCATCTTCACACCTTGGCTTAGTCCCATGATCCCCTCTGTACAGCCTCTTTCACTGAGAAAGAGAAGAACAGCTTTAAGCACTTTTTCTGAACTCTACCACACATCAGTGTTTTGGCCACACCTTTCTCATACAAGTTCCATGCTACATCTTTTACGTTGTCTTGATCCGTGGAAGTTACAAGACACCAGAGGGTCCCACAATCCAGTCTACAGAATTGTAGGTTCAGCTTTCTATCTAGGAATCCATGTGCTTTTAGACAATCACTCATGCTCTTCTGGCCTCAATCTCATATTCTTGTTTAGAAGAAGCTTATAAATCTAGCTCTGCCCGTTTACTAGCTCCATTCAATCAAACGGACCCAGGTAATGCATAATCGCTACTGATGTGTGAGTCCCCTGTATGCCCTCTTCACCATTCAGAGCAGTGTCTCATTTTCAAAGCCCAGGGTCCTCCTTAGTGTTGCCTGCAGGATGGCTTTCCTGTGGGTGCTTCCATCCAGAGTGGAGACCACATAGAGCCATTTAGTTTTTAGCACCGAAATAAGCTCAAATTTCCTTTTCCTAAATTCTACTGAAGTAAAATTTCCAACTGCTTTTCAAAAATGCAGGATCTTCTGAGAAGGGAACTCTCTCTGGTGGTGCTAAATCTTAAAATGAGCCCAGATTTACAGGGTTTACAAGATAAGCCACTAACCCCATTAGGAACACCAAGAACCCATGGTTATGGGATGTCAGCACCCGGTCCCTCTGCAGCTAACACTATCCTGCTCTGTTTCCAGGGACCCACAAAGTGTTCCCAAGGAAAGGACAGTGAGTATCCATGGCCATCTACAAGCTAACAAGGATTTTCTCCAAAGTTTGGCCTTTTGACATTAAAATGAATTCCAATATTTGTTTTAGTCCCTTTCAAATCCTTCTTCCTTTTAATGTGAAAATTAATAAAATTATTAAACACAATGAGTGCTCCTGAAGCATTCTCTATGACCTGAACTCTCAGATGCTTCCAAGGGGGCCTGAGGTCACAATTTGGGCAGCTCATTTTTCCTGCATAGATTTTGCAGTTTGACTATGACAATGCTCAGGACATAGCAAACATCTTCTGGAACACAACGACAGCATGCATTCTCTTCTAATAAGTATATAGAGTAAGAATTTGAATATGTTAGAGATGGCTTGTAGGCACTGGTAGTTGCTTATTGTCTATCTTATTTGATAGAGATTTTTGTACTCTTAATATACATGAGAAGGAAACAGAGAGATCCTTTGATTCTTCTGAAGTTATATAACAAATAAGCAGCCATGCAAACTCTTAATGCTAGTGTGATTCTAATCCAAGTCACAACCTCTTTATGACTGTCTATGCAGAGTGGAAATTTAATTTATAAGGGTAAGCTGGACGGCCTGACAGCTGTAGTTCCTAGTTAGTGATTCCTAGGTCTATACAACTCAGTCAGTGTTCAATTATGATACATTTGCTTGGAAAAGCACAAAAATAAATGCTGTAGACGTTCAGATTTACTTACAAAAGCAGAAAATGAGAATACTAAATATAGGCTATCATTGTAGCTTATGTTTTCTAGTCATACACTAGAGAAAGAATCTACAGGGTAGAATTTTCAGAGAATGTATTTCGCTTCTGAGAATTTGAACGACAGACCAGAAAAAAGAAAAATTAAAAAGCAAAAGGCAAAAAACCCTGCAGTTGAGATATGAGACTGTGAGAGTCAGCAACAGACCTGGGAATGTTCCGTGGTGATCTAAATGTAGGGGAAATGTCACTGTGGAGAAGAAGAGCCGCCATGCTGACATGAGGGTCAGCAAGGGTTTGTCCAGCATTCTGGGGGGAAACAAAGAAGCTGCACTCACTGAAGCATGGCAGGGTTGGAGGAGGCCTGACAGCAAAGAGGGGCAAGGACATCACCAAGGAGAGGGGTCAGACCTCAGTGGTTCTAGGACCAAACTTGGACTGAGCAGAGAAACTTAAAATGTACAGTGATGGCAATTTAAAAATGTGATTATGTTTAATAAGGTGTCTATGAGGAAACAGGGACAGATAGTCTTGGGCAGAGGTTCCCAGAGCATCTTCCACATTCAAGTGTCAGTCAGGTGCTCTAGGGGATCTGGCAAGGCTCCCCTCAGGGACCTGCTACCCTCCACTCTCAGGCCATGTGTCTTGTGCCTGTTCTTCCCCTGGAGTCCGTGGGCTCAGAAGCACCTTGGGCAGAATCCAGTCAGGGTGAAGGAAGTTTCACCGTGTCATCCTCCTGTTCAGTCACAAGGATTTTCAGCATGGTTTTGGGGTCAAAATGGAAGTAGCTGCTTTGTAAACTCGAGAAAGGAGCAGAACTGTGAAATACGCTGAACATCTCTCTCCACACCATCATCCCTCTCTCTGCCTATTCGGTACTTTTTCCCCCTCAGTACCACTAAGGAATGAAGGACAAACTTGGGTCATTTGTAGGGAGATGGGTGCACCTGGAGAACATAACACCAAGGGAAGTAAATCAGTTGCAGAATGTTAAGTATCTCATGGTTCCTTTTATAGGAGAAAACCAAAGTATAAATAATTTAAAAGCCAGAATGCAAGACAGATGGTAGGAAATGGAATTAGATTTTGTGGAAATGGGAAGGGTCTTAGAGATGGGATGGGAAGGTAGGGAGAGGAAAGAAAAATAAAGAGGATCAAGAAGCCATAACTACATGTATCTATACCCCACAGGGAACGTATTTATTATGCAGCCCAACCATATACCTCAGTTTCTGACCTTGATGCATTCCAGGATTGGGGGGAAGGTAATGCAGTGACCTTCGTCGCCTGGTGCAGGGTTCCTGAATGGAAGCACAACTTTGTCAAATGCTTCTGTTTGCAAACTGAATTGTTCGAGAACATAAATGTTCCCAAGGGGCCGGGGATTTAGCTCAGCAGTTCCGTGGCCTGCCTTGCAAGCACAAGGACCCGAGTTCAATTCCCGGTACGAAAAAAAAAAAAAAAA
>NW_022900928.1:5912647-5965784 GCF_012274545.1 Fukomys damarensis
AAAAAAAAAAAAAAAAAGAAAGAAAGAAATGTTCATGAGCTGAAATGGTCACGATTGTGCGAATAACATTTTTTTTAAAAAAGAAAAAGAAATTCTTCCTAAAAACTGAGAGCTTGTTTATCAAGATGCTGCAATGAGTCTGAGTTGTAAATTTGTTCTTAGAAAGTTGCATTATGTTTAAACAGACATTTAGCTAGTTTTCTATCGGCAATGGCAGACTTGGATTCCAAAACAAGTGTTTGTCCATTGTACAAATACTTTTTTTCCTTTCCACAGTTGCTTTTTGCTGTTGTGTTAGTTTTAAAATATGTACTTTTCTCACCTTTCTTCCAGTTAGCTTTGCTATCCATTTTTCTATCATTACTTGCATTTTCTTCCTTTCCCTTCTGCTAACCCATCCTTTAAGGAGTGGAAGGAAGTCCTCACTTTGTCCCTATGTCTTTTCTAAACCCTGAATCACCCACTTCCTGGAACAGGATAAAATGATGATCCTCAATTATGAACTAAAAATAGCACAATTAATAAATACAATAACTGCTTTATTGCATGTTATAATAAATCATCACTTACATTTGTGTCCTAATTATTACTAGAATAAGATGATAAGAAAAATTGCAGGAACGAGAATACTAAAGATTTCTATCTTCAATACCTTGAACTGTTCTTGGAGGAGCTGTTGTTTCCACTTTGGTACCAGCAGAAGGAGGAGACTGGGATAAAGAAGGTTGAGAAGATTCAGTGAAAAGAAAGTACACCCTTTTTTAATATTTAGATATTTAATCCACTTGGATTTTAATTTAGTGCATGGTGAAAGATAAGGGTCTAGTATTAAACTTTGGCATGTTGAGATCCAGTTTTTCCAACACCATTTATTAAAGAGGCTATCTTTCCTCCAGTGGAGACGGTCAGCTCCTTTGTCAAAGATGAGGTAGCTGAGTGCATCTGGAGTTGTTTTTGTGTCTTCCAATCTGTTTCACTGATCCTCAGGTCTGTTTCTTTGCTAGTACCATGCCATTTTTATCACAGTGGCTTTGTAGTATAGCTTCAAATTGGGAATTGTTATTCCCACTGCCATGTGTCTATTGCCTAGGATGGCTTCTGCTATTCTAGGTCTCTTCTGGTTCCAAATGAATTTCTGGATTCTTTTTTCTAGTTCTGTGAAATATAGTGTTGGAATTTCAATTGGCATTGCATTGAATCTGAATAGCAGCTTTGGTAGTATGGCCATTTTCACTATGTTGATTCTTCCTACCCAGTAGCAGGGGATATCTTTCCATTTTTCTTATCCTCTTTGATCTCTTTTATCAGAGTGCTGTAGTTTCCAATGTAGAGGTTTTTTGCTTCTTTTGTTAGATTGATGCCTAGATACTTCATTTTTTTTTTTTTGGATGCTAAACTTGCTGGAAGGTAAGTTAGGCAGAACTCTTGAAGACATTGGCATAGGAAAAGACTTTATGAACAAATCTTCAGTAGCACTGCAACTGGCAGAAAGAATCAACAACTGGGATCTCATCTTATTAAAAAACTGCACTGCAAAAGAAACCATCAATAGAACTAAGAGATAACCTACAATGTGGGAAAAAATTTTTACCAGCTGCTCCTCAAAGGGCTATTATCTAGATTGGCTCTGACCCAGCGCCAGGTGGGTGAGTTTCATTTGCGACACTGCCCTAGCCTAGACCCAGAGCCCTCTCTGCTGCACTGCCCCCCGATCTATGGGTCTGCTCTGGAGCTGCGCCTTTTCCAGCACATGCTTCTGATTGGCTCCCACCCAGATCCAGGAGGGTAGCCACTGAGCACCATCACACACCCCCCAGCTCTTAGATCCCCTGATTAAGCCAGTCCTTGGACACATTCTACAGAGGCATGGGGGGCTACAAAGGGTGGTGACTGATCCTATTGTGTTCTTGATTGTATCAATTGGGATAAAGGATAGGGATTGATTTGATGAGTTGTTTTCTCAACTAAAAAATGAGAATGCCTAAAAGTCATTAGAGAATCAAAGACTGGGACACAATAATATCAGGAAGATTTAATGACCCAGAGATCGAATCAAGGGAAATCGAACAGCAAAAATAATGATGAGAAAACACTTAAGCAAGCCACAAAGACAGACTCCCAGTTCACCAATGGCAAACAGTAGGGCAATGGAGGGTGAAAAATCAGATAGTGAACCAGCAGGACACTCAGAACTCACAGCACAGGAAGTAACAAAACAGATCAATCAAGCTCTAGAAAAATTCAAAACAGAAATAATTTCCCAGATAACCATAGAGATGGTGAGCAAAATGAAAGACATTATTCGAGATTCCAGAACAGAAACTGACAAAAAAATAGATGAGCTTAGGAATGTAATAGAAACCATGAAGGCCCAGAATAAGAAAGAAATGGAAACAATGAACACCCAACAAAGGAAAGAAATGGAATCTATTAAAGAGATTCAAACAGATATCCAGGAGGTTAAAAACTCTATTGAAAGCATATGAAACAGAATAAAAGATTGTGAAGATAGAATTTCAGATATAGAAGATAGGATCACAGACAGTGACCATGAAAAGAGAGGTCTCTTAGAAACAGTAAAGGAGCATGCGGAATCTATCCAACAACTCCTAGATGATGCAAAGAAGAATAACATAAGACTGATAGGAATCCATGAAGTACCAGGAGAAAATGCAAATGACTTAAAAAAGCTGTTCAAAGAATTAAGGACAGAAAACTTCCCAAATAGAGGGGATGAATTAGACACACAGATAAGCCAGGCATGTAGGACACCAACAAGCCAAGATAAAAAAAAATCTACACCTAGACATATAATAATCAAGATCCCAGAAACTCAACAGAAGAACAAAATACTACAAGCAGAAAGAGAAAAGAAACAAATCACATGAAAAGGAAAGCCCATCAAAATCACAGCAGACTTTTCAACACAAACCCTCAGGTCAAGGAGAGCCTGGAATGAGGTATTTCAAGTCCTAAAAGAAAATAACCTACAACCAAGACTAATGTATTCTGCAAAACTCTCTTTCAAAATGGACAGAGAAATGAGATACTTCCATGACAAAGAACACTTGAGAAACTTCATGAATACTAAACCAGCACTACTAAGAATGTTAAACAATATTCTAGAAAAAGACAACGAAGATCACAACAACAGGAGACCCAACAAATAGCCAGGGCAAGAAACTAAAAGGAGAGGACAAAAAATAAAAAAAGGACAATATTGTCAACAAAAGGACAATAACATGACAATAATAAGTCATTACATATCAGTTATAACTATCAATGTCAATGGCCTCTATTAACCAATCAAGAGAAATAGATTGACAGAATGGATTAAGAAGCAAAATCCAACAGTATGTTGTATACAAGAAACACACCTGGTGCAAAAAGAAGCCCATTGACTGAAAGTGAAAGGATGAAAAACAATTCTCAATGTGACAAGACCCTAGAAAAAAGCACGGGTAGCAATCTTATTCGCAGACAATGCAAATTTCAAACCAAAACTGATTAAGAGAGACAAAGAAGGCCACTACATCCCTGTAAAGGAACAATTCAAGATGAAGAGATGATAATCATAAACATATATGCACCAAATACAAATGACTCCAACTATATAAAACAAATATTAAGTAACATGAAAAACTAAATAACTACTAACACAATAGTAGTGGGGGATCTAAGCACATCACTATCACAAATAGACAGATCATCTAGGCAAAAAATCAACAATGAAATACTAGTACTGAACCAAGCTTTTGAACGTATGGACTTATTAGATGTCTATAGAGTGTTCCACCACACAAAATCAGAATATACATTCTTTTCAGCTGCACATGAGTCATTCTCCAAGATAGATCACATACTATCTCACAAAATAGGTTTGAATAAATGCAAAAGAATTGAAGTTATTCCCTGTATATTATCAGATCACAGTGTCATAAAGCTGGAGATCAATAGCATAAGAAATTGTAGGAATTTCACAAACCCATGGAAATTGAACAGCACTCTACTGAACAATCAATGGATCACAGAGGGAATCAAAGAAGAAATGAGACAGTTTTTAAAAATAAACAAAAATGCCAATACAACATACAGGAATCTATGGGACACAATGAAAGCAGTTCTACATGGAAAATTCATAGCACTAAATGCCCACATTAGGAAAACAGAACACGCTCAAATAAACAATCTAATGATGGCTCTTAGACTCCTAGAAAAACAAGAGCAAGAAAAACCCAAAGTTCGAACAAGAGAGGAAATTATAAAGATTAGAGCAGAAATCAATGCAATGGAAACTAAGAAAATAATACAAAAAGAAATGAATTGAAGAGTTGTTTATTTGAAAGACTAAATAAAATTGATAAACCCTTAGCAAACCTTATCAACAAAATGAAAGAAAAGGCTCACATTCAGGAAATCAGGATTGAAAAAGGCAAAGTCACAACAGATTCCACAGAAATCCAGAGGATCATTAATACATACTATGAGAACTTGTACTCTGATAAAATGGAAATTACAGAAGAAATGCACAGATTTCTAGATACTTATGAATTACCAAAGTTGAATGAAGAAGATATAACCATTTTAAACACCCCAATTACAATCAGTGAAATTGAAAATGTAATTAAAAATTTACCAACAAAGAAAAGCCCAGGTCCTGATGGATTCACTGCTGAATTTTACAAGACATTTAGAGAAGAACTACTGCCATTACTCTTCAGACTTTTCAATGAAATTGAAAGGGAAGCAATACTTCCACATTCATTCCTGGAAGCAAATATCACTTTAATTCCCAAACCTGGGAAAGATGTAACTAAAAAAGAGAACTACAGGCCAATGTCCTAAATGAATATAGATGCAAAATTCCTCAGTAAGATACTAGCAAACAGAATACAGAGGATCATGAAGAAGATAATACATTCTGACCAAGTCGGATTTATTCCAGGGATGCAAGGATGGTTCGACATACATAAATCAATTAATGTAATATACTATATTAACAAAGTCAAGGACAAGAACCACATGATCCTCTCGATAGATACCAAAAAGCATTTGACAAAATTCAACACCCTTTCATGAGAAAAATGCTGCAAAAAATTAGAATAGATGGTCTATATCTCAACTTAGTAAAGGCTATCTATGAAAGACCAACAGCCAACATCATATTAAATGGCCCAAAACTGAAAACCTTCAAGTTAAAATCAGGAACAAGACAAGGATGCCCACTATCACCACTCTTCTTTGATATAGTTCTGAAAACATTAGCCATAGCAATTAGACAAGAAAAATAAATTAAAACAATAAAAATAGGAAAGGAAGAAGTTAAATTGTTATTATTTGCTGATGATACAATGCTCTACATTGAAGACCCAAAACACTCCACCAAAAGACTTCTTGACTTAATAGACACTTTCAGCAGAGGAGCTGGATACAAGGTCAACACCCAAAAATTAATAGCCTTCTTATACACAAATAACAGACTCACTGAATGAGAAATTAGGGGAACAATTCCTTTCACAATAGCACCCAAAAAATGAAGCATCTGTGAATCAATCTAACAAAAGATGCAAAAGACCTCTATGCTGAAAACTACAGCACTCTGAAAAAAGAGATCGGAGAGGATATAAGAAAATGGAAAGATCTCCCCTGCTCCTGCATAGGAAGAATCAACATAGTGAAATGACCATACTACCAAAACTACTAGACAGATTCAATGTGATACCAATTGAAATCCCAAAACTATACTTCACAGAAGTAGAAAGAAGAATCCAAAAATTCTTTTGGAACCAGAAGAGACCCAGAATAGCAAAAGCCATCCTAGACAACAGACACATGGCAGTGGGAATAACAATTCCCAATTTGAAACTATACTACAAAGCCACAAAAACAGCATGGTACTAGCAAAGAAACAGACCTGAGGATCAGTGGAACAGATTGGAACACATAAAAACAACTCCAGATGCACTCAGCTACCTCATCTTTGACAAAGGAGCTGACCTTCCCCACTAGAGGAAAGATGGCCTCCTTAATAAATGGTGTTGGAAAAACTGGATCTCAACCTGCCAAATATTAAAACTAGACCCTTATCACTCACCATGTGCTAAATTAAAATCCAAGTGGATTAAAGATCTAAATATGAAAACAAAAACACTAAACTTGCAGGAAGATAAATTAGGCAGAACTATTGAAGACATTGGCATAGGAAAAGACTTTATGAACAAATGCTCAATAGCATGGGAACTAGCAGAAAGAATCAACAACTGGGATTTCATCTTGTTAAAAAGCCTCTGCACTGCAAAAGAAACCATCAACAGAACTAAGAGACAACCTACAATGTGGGAAAAACTTTTTACCAGCTGATCCTCAGACAAAAGACTATTATATAGAATATATAAAGAACTCAAAACAACCAGCCCCCTCAAATATAAAGACCCAATTCAAAAATGGGCATCTGAAATGAACAGACATTTCTCAGACTAGAAGTAAAAGCATCAAGTAAATATATGAAAAAATGTTCCATATCACTGGTCACTCAAGAAATGCAGATGAAAACAACACTGAGATTCCACATCACCCCAGAAAGAATGGCTGCTATCAAGAAATCACACAATAACAAAGTTGGCAGGGTTGTGGGGAGAAAGGAACCCTTCTCCATTGTTGGTGGGAGTGCATACCGGTGCAACCACTATGGAAGTCAATATGGAGATTCCTCAAAGGACTAGGATTAGAGGTTCCATTTGACCCAGCCATCCCTCTGTTGGGTATGTTTCCAAAAAGAATTAAAAGAATCATACCACATTGATATTTGCACACCCATGTTTATAGAGGCAAAGTTTGTAATAGCTAAAACTTGGAAACAGCCCATCTGCCCATCAGTTGGAAACTGGATAAAGAAGATGTGGTTTTTCTATATAATGGAATACTACTCAGCCATAAAGAATGAGAAAGTAGATTCATTCATAGGTAAATGGGTACATTTTGAGGATAAACTCCTAAGTGAAATAAATAAGTCACACATATGCAAATACCAAATAGTTTCTCTGGTATGAAAAAGTAAAGTAGTTCTCAAGATCATAACAGGGCAATTAGCAATGCGAAATAGGAAGAAAAGGATCAAAGGTATAGGGACAGTGAGAAGGAAAGGGAAAGGGGAACAAGGGAAAAGGGAAAAAAATATTAGAAAATACAAAAATGGAATTAACGTGTTTGAAGGTGGGGAGGGGAGGAGGGGGTGAAGGCAGGTGGGGACAGGGGGAAAAAATGAGAACCAAGACCTGGCATGTAAAGGTACAAGATCTCAGTAATGAATGTAATTGTACCATGTACCTAGAATGTACCAATACATTCAACTTAATTAAAAAGGACTCTTATCTAGAATATATGAAGAACTCAAAACAATCAGCCTCCCAAATATAAAGACTCAGTTCAAAAATGGGCATCTGAAATGAACAGACATTTCTCAAACTAGAAGTAAAAGCAGCAAGTAAATATATGAAATAATGTTCCACATCACTGGTCATTCGAGAGATGCAGATGAAAACAACACTGATATTGCACCTCACCCCACAAAGAATGGCTGCTATCAAGAAATCAAACAATAAAAAATGCTGGCAGTGTTGTGGGGAGAAAGGAACCCTTCTCCATTGTTGGTGGGAGTGCAGACTGGTGCAACCACTATGGAAATCAATATGGTGATACCACAAAGAGCTGGGACTAGAGGTTCCATTTAACCCAGCCATCCCTCTGTTGGGTATCTTTCCAAAGGAATTAAAAGAATCATATCACAGAGATATATGTGCACCTATATTTATAGTGGTACAATTTGTAATAGCTACAACTTGGAAACAGCCCATTTGTCCATCAATTGGAAACTGGATAAAGAAGATGTGGTTATTCTATAAAATGGAATATTACTCAGCCATAAAGAATGATAAATTAGATTCATTCATAGGAAAATGGATACATATTGAGGATATACTCCTAAGTGAAATATATAAGTCACACATGTATAAATACCAAATAGTTTCTCTGGTGTGAATAAACTATAATAGTACATAAGATCCTAATGATATAAAGGACAATGTGAAATAGGAAGAAAGGAGCTAAAGGTGTATGGAAAGTGGGAAGGGTAGGAGAAAGCTAATAAGGGAAAAGAAAAAAATATATGAGAAAATGAAATAATGGAAATGGAGTGTTTGTAAAGGGGGTGGGGGGAGGGGTGAAGGGTGGGTAGGGCCAAAGGGAAAAAATGAGAACAAAGACATGTCATAATGAATGTAACTGTATTGTATACCTAAAATGTACCAATGAACTCAATGAGAAAATAAAGAAAGTGTACCCTTGAAAGTTTCTGGGTACCTAGAACACTTATTTACTTATATAGACTCAGGCATAATTTTATTTCCTTGAATGTCAACTTTCAAGTGACGTTTTTTCTTTTTCTTAATTGTAAGAAATGGTAAAACTCCTTACTTTAGCTTAGTTTTCTCATCATTAAGGTAATAAAAGATCAGTGGAATTTAGAAAAGAAGAAAAGATGCATTTTATTGTCATTTTATCTTTTAGCATTAATGGAATTTACCTTTTTGGGCATATTATCTATTCTCTGCACTGTATTATACACAAATAGTTGTAAATACCTCCATAAAATCCTATGAATATGTAATTAAGTTTTTATTTTATTTTATATTTTGGTATTGGGGATCAAACTGCCCATTGAGCTAAATCCCTGTCCCTGTAATTGAGTTTTTTACATTTATGATACATTTTCCAATTTCAATAAAATTTTCTAACAGTTTTATAAATTTGTAAAATATTCCTTTGTATCCAGCTATGCTACTGAATTTGGTTATTCAATCTACAATCTTTTGGTGGATGTTTTGGGGTCTTCTAGGTAAAGCAACATGTCATTCACAAATACTGATGATCTACCTTTTTCCTTTGTTATCCTTATTCCTTTTATTTCTTTCTGTTGTCTAATTGCTCTGGCTAATGTTTCTGGGACTATATTGAATAAGAGTGGTGAAAGTGGACCTCCTTGTCTTGTTTCTGATTTTGGAGTGAAAGCTTTCAGTTTTTGCCCATTTAGTATAATGTTGGCTGTCAGTTTGCTTTAGATGGCTCTTATTAGGTTGAGTCACAGACCATCTATTCCAATTTTCTGTAGGGATTTTAACTTGAATAGGTTTTGAACTTTATCAAACACTTTCCCTGCATCTGTTGAGATATTCATGTGATTTTTGTCCTTTGCTCTGTTAATATATTTATTGATTTGCATGTGTTGAACCATCCCTGCATCACTTGGATGAATCCTACTTGGTTGTTGTGTACAATCATACTGATGATTTGCTGCTTTCTCTTTGTCAGTATTGTATTGAAGATTTTTGCATCTGTGTCCATTATGGAGATTGGCTTGCAGTTGCCTTTTTCGGTTGGATCCTGCTCTGGTTTTGGTATCAGGGTAATGCTTGCTTCTGGGAATTAATGAATTTAGGAGTATTGCTTCCCTTTCAATTTCATTAAAGAGTTTGAGGAATAGTAGTAATAGGTTTTGTCTAAATTTCTTGTAGAATTTAGCATTGAATCTATCAGGGCCTGGGCTTTTCCTTGTTGGTTGGTTTTTAATTACATCTTCCACTTCATAAACTGACATTGGTTTGTTTAGAATTTTTATATCTTCTAGATTCAACACTCAAAATTTAAGAGCATTCCTGTACACAAATAACAAACTGAGATAGAAATTAGGGGAAAAAAATCACCTTTTACAATAGCATCCAGAAAAAGAAAAAGAGAAAAGAAATAGCTAGGAATCAAACTAATGAGGAAAGCAAAAGACCTTTGCATTGAGAGCTACAGTACTCTGAAAAAGGACATCAGAGTGGCTATAAGAAAATGGAAAGATATCTTTTGTTCTTGGGTAGCAAGAACCAGTATAGTGAAAATGGTCATACGCCTAAAATTGTTATAGGGATTTAATGCAATCTCAATCAAAATACCAATAGCATAGCTCACAGAAGTCGAGAAAACATTCCTAGAATTCATTTGAAAGCAGAAGATATTTAAAGTAGCAAAAGCAATTCTGGACAACAAAGGCAAGAGGGGGGCATCACAATCTCTGACTTGAAATTTTACTACAGAGCTACTGTGATAAAAAAAACAGCGTGGTACTGGCAAACAAAACAAAACACCAAAGAAAATGCACAGACAACTCCATACTCAGCCATCTTATTTATTTATTTATTTATTTATTTATTTATTTATTTATTTATTTTTGGACAAAGAGTCCAAACACCTTCACTGGAAGAAGATAGCCCCTTTAATAAATAGTGGTGGAAAAACTGGCTTTCATATGCCAAAGATTAAAACTAGACCCATATCTTACTAAACTAAAATCTTTTTTTTTTTTTTTTTGGAACAGGGTCTCACTATGTAATTGAGATGGACCTGGAACTCACTATGTAGCCCAGGCTGGTCTCAAACTCACAGTGATCCTCCTGCCTTAGCCTCCTGAAGGCTGGGATTACAGTCGAAATGGATCAAAGATCTAAATATTAAAGGAGAAACACTAAATCTCCTGGAAGGTAGAACAGGCAGAAGTCTTGAAGACATAGGTGTAGGCAAAGATTTTATAAATAAAACATAGAGCACAATGAATCAACAACTAAGATCTCATCTTATTGAAAAGGTTTTGCACAGCAAAAGAAACCACCAACATAGTGAAGAGACAACCCACAGTGTGGGACAATGTTTTTGCCAGCTGTTCCTTTGGCAAAGGGCTAATATCTAGAGTATACAAAGTCACAACAATCAGACTCCCCCAAATTCAATGACTCATTCCAAAAATGGGCACTTGAAAGGAGCAGACGTTTCTCAGATGGAGAGGTACAAATGGCAAATAAACATGTAAACATGTTCAACATCACTGGTCATTTGAGAGATGCAAATTAAAACTATGCTGAGCTTCCATTTCACTCCAGAAAGAATGATTATTTTCAAGAAATCAGCAATAACAAATAGTGGTGGGGCTGGGGGAAAAAGGAACCCCTCTCCACTGCTGGTGGGAGTGCAGAGTGGTACAACTGCTGTGGAAATTAGAGTGGAGCTTCCCCAGAAATAAAAGTAGAGGTTCATTTGACCCAGCTATTCCTTTTCTTTGTATCTTCTGAAGGAATTAAAAGCATCATACTACAGCAATATATGCACACCCATGTTTACAGTGCCACATTTTGTAATATATCTAAATTTTGGAAACAGCCCAAATGTCTATTAACTGCTGAAGGGTAAATAATTTTTAACACAGTGGAGTACTAGACTGCCATAAAAAGGATAAGTTTGAGGCATTTCTAGCTAAATGGATGTACTTTGAGATCATACTCAAGTGAAATAAATCAGACACACTTTTTTAATGCCTCATTGTTTCTCTGCTTTGAGAAACTGAATGTGGAAATAAGTACCAAAAAGTATAATAGATATTGGGAAATGGGAAGAAAATGTTCTAATGAGAAGGGTAACAAAGGAGAGGGGAGGGGGAAAGGAAACAGTGGATGGGGAAAAAAAAGAGAATAGAAGGGAAAATGGAAAGAAAGCTTTTGTAAATAAGAAGAGGAAGAGGGGTAGAAGGGAGGGGGAAGGGAACAGGAAAACAAGAAGCAAACTTTACAGGTACAAATTCCTATCATTAATGTGATCTGTCTGTCTATCTATCATCTAAAATATACCAATAAAAATTAAAAATGCAAATATCCAAATGCTGGGTGTGGTGCCACACTCCTGTAATCCCAGCACTTGGGAGGCTGAGGCAGAAGGATCGCTGTGAGTTCAAGACCAGCCTGGGATACACAGTGAGTTCCAGGTCAGTCTCAACTATACAGTGAGACCCTGTCTCAAAAAAAACAAAAAACAAACAAACAAAAAATTAAAATAAAATAAAAAGCAAAAATCCTAAAGCAAAATTTAAAAATTCCTCTCTGGAGGGTACATTGTAATTTATTTAATTAATATTGTTGAAAATTTAAATTTTTCCTATTTTCTCTATTAAGTGCAACATAGCAATAGCATTCTTTGCTCCATTCTTTCTGTCCATGTAGTTGATTTTATTTGGAACAAAATTTTCCAAATAGAATTTCTAAATCTATTACTATAAGTAACACGAAAATCATTTAAAATGTACCAAATTTTAGCTAAAAGGAGTTATTTATAATTTGCTTCCATATTTACATAGAAATATACACATATTTTTATGGACAAATAGTTTGAATACTTTACAGTAAGCACCCGTATCCTTCTACTTTATCTTCCTCTAAAAAAACAGGGTGCAATAAAGTGGGATTGATTACCTATAAAGAAGATCTTGAATCATGTTTCTTTTAAAGAGAAATCTTTGCAAGTTTCACTACAGTACATTTTCTGTAATGGCTATAAATTACTATTAGCCCAGTCCATTCCATGCTTTAGGTAAGAACACACCCACTGTGACCACATCTCCTCACACACTAGGAATGTTATCATACATGCTTTAATGTAAGCCTTGACTTTTTATAAAAACTAATGACTAAGTCAATATACTAATGACTATTTTTAAAAGAATAAAGATAACTATTCCAAGAAAGAGTAAAAATCATTCGCCTGGTATCAGAGAGAAGATAAATCCCCAGGTAATACGTGTGTGGAACAATCATTATCTCTCTAAGCCATGTCTTTTTAAAACTTCACAAACCCCACTCAGGTAACCTGCAGTAATGTAATGGCCACCTACTGATTCTCCCATTAGCACTCGATATATTAGCAGAAAAACACCTTTTAACTCATCACATTAAAGTATAATATAGGTACTCAATTCCTGGTGGGATATTTTGTATCAGCATTAAGGAAAGATGATTGCTGGAAGTTATTTCACTTTACAACATCACATTAGCATTAACCTTTTGTTTTACCAGAGTACACCAAATATGCATATCATGGGAATTTAGATTGCTTTTCTTAAGAGAAGGCGAGAGGCAGGACTCTAGGCAAAGCCATTAAGGAATGAGAATTAGGTTTTAAAATAGCTCCCAGGAAGTGAAGGATTTTATCAGTCAGTCTGTCTTTGTCAAGTCACATTAGTAACAGAGTATTCAGTTCCTTCTGTTCAAAGCCACTGGGGGTGTCTTTATGGGGAGGAGAGGTACAACCTATCTCTTAACCTGTTGGGATTTATACTTTATTTGATGGAATTACACTGAATGCTAAATATAACACCTGAAAACTAAGATTTTTAAATTCTGGACTAAACACAGAAAATAAAATTCCCTTTGATGTAAATGTCACAGAAGTGAGCGCCCAGGACATAAAATACAGAAGAAGTAAGATGTTGTATAGAAAGGATGAGAAGTAGGGCTTATTGGGAGAGTTCAATTCTGAATCCTGGTAAAGGGGATACGCAGAGAAAATGGTGGAATGCTCTGCCGCGTGTCGGAATGGATACACAGTCAGCAGACAGAAGAAGAGGCTGGATTCCTGGGTTGTTACATGCACAGAGTTCACACATGAGTGCTCTAAAACGTGACCCCAGAATCTTTGTGGTCCTAGTATAAGTGCTTCGTGAGCTACATGTTCGTTTGAGGAAATCAGAAACCCAATCAATACAAATAGTTGATAACCATAGCATGCAACCATCATTAGCCAGGTGGCAACTGGTCATGGTTCTAAGCGTTACATTGTGCTGGGATCTCGAATATCGTCTACCTTGAAAAACATCTCTCCATACTGAGGCCCATATTTCAGTCTTTGGTCAGAAATGGTCTGATATCCTATGGGGACTGAAGGTCTTGGCTTAGGATTCTTCAAGGTTACACATTTCCTACGTAGCTCTTCATCTGGCTGCTAACTTGGGCACAAGTTAGGTAATTGGTAATTCGGGGACCGTGTACTGATGACTGGCATTTGAAGCAAGAAGAGTGTGTAAGACAGTCTTCAAACCCATGAAGTTTGACATTAGCCCAGGGTCCTTAGTGCCCGAGTGGAACTGAAGCATCAGATCATTGGTGTGGGAGAGTTGGAGCAACAATTTTGATATGAGGGGGGAAGGTTAGCTCTCAGAAATCATGTTATTTATTTCCTGAGAAAAGAAATTAATTTTTTTTCTTGGTAACAGAATTTAACTCGGAACCTTACTCTTGCAAGGCAGGTGGCGGAACCACTGAGCTAAATCCCCAGCCCCATGGAATTAATTTTTGTAGTGATCATCTCATGAAATTCCAAAGCACCCATGGCAATAGTTGAGTTAGCGAGATATATATACACACACTTATAATCGTATAGATAGATAGATAGTTAGATAGACAGATAGATAGATATGATCATATTTGAACTCTCTGGGTCTCAAAGCATAAATGACAAAGTTACATGAGATTAGATAACCAAGTATTTGGTATAGTAATTCAAATATTACAATAGATAGCATTGTTCTTCTTTGCTTCATTATTGTTGTAGCACACTGTAAAGTGGTAAAAGGCAAGATGTAGGTAGGAGGACAAAGTCTGGATGTATTTAAGTCCCTGGCTTTTTACTTACAAAAATCTCATTTTTATTCTTAGACGAGCACTTTCCCCATTTGTAAAATGGGCAAAACAAAATAATTTGATCTACATAGTGGTGGCAAAAATCAAATATACAAAAAAGCTGTGTAGATTACAAATTCTTTGCAAACATTATTATTTGTACATTAGAAATGGGGTTTTCATTTCTTTATCTTTTTCTTTTTACCTTGATATTGCAGATGGGAAGTGCTCTATATCTAACTAATGCCTTCTCATGCATGCAAGTGGCTTTCAAGATCCACCAGATTAATCTTGAAGATTTGTGTCATAGATGAAGAGAGAAACTCAGGAAAGAGATAAAATCCCCCAACTCCTTCATCCTAATTGCATCATGTATTTCTTCAAAAACAAACAAGTTCTAGAGCTTAATTTTATAAAATTCTAGATTACATGAAAGCAACGGACATTTACACAGTTGAATTACCTACATCTTAAACATGAAACTCTAGAAAGAAATTACGGTATATGTTATTTTTTAGACTATGCTATCAGTTAAATGATGAACAGACCATATATTGACTGAAATGCTGCTTCTCATCCCAGAAGACATGATCAGAAGTGGGGTACATTGTCTTTTAAACAAAAATCAATGAGGAGCAAATGTTTTTGCGCTTTTGGAAGTAGAATAATTTTCTTACTCCTTCTCTGGTCAAGTTTTGTGATTACTTAGTAAGTAATATTTGTTTTGTCTAAATATGTGCCTCCTTCATGTAATTTCATTTCATTGTCACCATCTTATCTTCTTATAATCGGGATAACTTTGGCTGCTTATATTTTTAAAATACAAATTATTTTTCTTGTGTTAATTTCCTAATTGCACCAACATTCTAAAGATATGTCTCATGAAACAAAAGCTTCATGTAGGGCTAGGAGAACAATCATGAAATACATACTTGATCAGAGCAGCTCCCTGAGGATATTGAAAGAAAGAAAGCTAATACTCAAAAATGTCAATACAGGTGGAAACACCAAATAGGAAGTCAATCTTGCTGAGTAAGTCAGCAAAGGTAGGCATGGAAAATAACTGGAGAGAATATCTCTTAAATTTTCATGGCGTCTTCTTCAGACAAGAAGAAGTTCTATCTTTCTGCTGTTTTGTAGTGATCATAGCATAAGCAAATGATCCATTTCTTAATTTGGCTTCCTCTAAACTTCAACGACAACCAGTCATCAGAAAACTATGTGAATTAAAGGCACAGTTAGGTTGAGTGTAATTTCCATAAATGCTTGCATAATAGGTTATTATAAGATGTTAAAGGCACATAGTTGTATAAGTGCCTGGGAATGAATGATAAGTACCATTTGCATTTATTTACACATAACTTGTTTTTCCATTCTTCATATTAGAAATAAGAAAGCGATTTTCACACTTCTGTGGAACAAGTAGCTCTGATCACAAAAGGGAAAGGACTCATTGCCTCACCACAAATCACTCATTATCCTCATTGTCCAATCACATGGGTGACACAGCACGTAGGAGGATTAAGCTATAACCTGGATGGCCCATGTCGGAAAGAAGTTACGTCACTTATTATCTGTGTCATCTAGGAAAATTTCATCTGCTGTGCTTCTGTATCTGACGATGAGAACAAATTAGCTGTGAAATTATTATATGGTATACAAGAGATGTTAGCTATGTACCTCTCATTAATACCAGAATGGGGGATGTGGAGCTCAAGGTGGTCACCGTGATGCACCGTGTGTAGCCTCCAACCTCACTGTAAGCGCATTCGAGAATCCAGCGGTGACAATCGTGTTACCATTTCTTATTACCAATTAAATCTGTTTCTGAATACAAAGAAGTGTTTTTCTCCATGGGACAGTTTTCAAACATAATTTCCAAGTATTGTCAGGGAAGGAACAATGCATTTAAAATGAAAACACAGATTAAGAGCTGAACTTTCCCCCGCTACCTAACACATAAAATTACACGTACCCAGCCACACACACACACACACACACACACACACACACACACACGGTGTGTGTGAGTGTTCTCATCACATTACTTTCCCGAAGTAATCGGCTTCTCATAGGATGGAAGGGCAACTTCACAGACAATGTGTGAGAAGCGTTACCTTTGGTTTATGTGCGTTTCATGTACAAATTAAAGATGCGAGCATCCTCTCACCAAGAATGAGTCATTTCTCTTTAGATGCACCTGTTCAGCCTTCTGTGCACTATACTATGCAGCTGTCGCTCTGTCTTCTGCAGTGGTAGGCCTGGGTGCACAGGCACGATGCAATCATTCTGCCATGCCATTGAAATCGAAAGGTCAGAGCCCTTCTCCTGGTCCATGTTATAATCCTAATTCCAACTACATATAGACATCCCATCCACTAACTTCCATTCCTGTGGATTCAATAAATATATTTGGACTGAACAATTAAAGCATGAGTCTGTTGGAAACAGGGCAAAAGTTTCTAGTGTACAAGATGCATTCTTGATGTTCAACACTTCTCAAAAATTACAAATGAAGGGCAATTTCCACCCATGTTCTACCCTGAACAATGGTGTCATAGAGTAGAAAATCTTGCAGCAATTTCCAGAGTATTTTTCCTAACCAAATACATGTATAACCTTTTAAAACAGATGTTATCATAGAAAAAATATTAAAAAGATACACCGTGATGGATTAGATGATAATTTAACCAGTCATTTCTTTTGCTTATATAGCGTGAATAGCCACAAAAATTGGGAATAACACATTCTAAAAAGGTATCTCATAGAGGTGTCATGGAAATACCTAGTTATAAGATTTCAATAGATTAAATAAACCCTTTGTGGATGCTTCAAAACAAGAAAAATTCTGCAAGAGAAGTAATCATTGGTATTTGCTAAGATAGGACCAGAGCTCTGGGAAATCTTAATAACTGTATGTGAGGAGAGAGGATGATTGGTATAATTATCTTGAAAAATAAGATGAAGAGTGATTAGAAGGTATAATTTTCTCTTATAGAATATGTATAAACCACATGAGCTTTGCAGAAATGAGCTGATACCATGTAATGTAATGCCCAGGTCACCGAGAAGAGTAGAAATGATGAACACAGATCAATTGCATCAGATCATGCTGCAGGTAAGATTTTCTGCCCCAGTGGGCAGGGGGCTTGTTAAGGAAAAGTTGGAGAAGGTGAAGTTACCTAGGAGGGCATCAGGACCTCATGGGGGAAAAGAAAGAAAGCCAGTCTTCTAGCCCCTCCAGCAGGCAGTTCTGAGTCAAGATACCTAGGTTTTTACTTTATTTCAAGAACCTTTGTATTACTAGGTACCGCACTGGAAACTGAGGTCATCAGGTGGCCGGGGTAGAGAAGATGAATATCGATCTATGATGCCTTCCAATGGACACATGGATTCAGTTGCAGTCAGTGCTAAGGAATATGCAAGGTCTCTGGAAGGGTCACGGACAGAATTAGAAGGCAGAGATGAAGAGTATCCTAGAAGCTCAGCAGAGGTGGGGTAAGTCTGAGGCACTTTCAGGACAGTGGAGCAGAAGTCTGTTCCGGACCCTCTGTAGTATGCAGTTCTGGGGAGAAGACTGGATCTCTCAGCAGATGGGAGGGAACTGCATAAGGGCAAGATTTAAATCTCCCGGAATAGAACTGCTCCTTCTGAGAGAAGTGTTCAGAAAGCAAACAGATGAAAAATACAACAAACATACATATTCAAGCTGTCATTTAATGTCAAGTGCTTTGTTTACAAGCCTCTTTTTTTTCTGCCAAGTTCTCCTTTATAACATTATAGGCATTTCTAAAGGACAGATTTTTCCAAATTCTGGGAAATTATAGATTCAATTCTTAGCAAGAGCTTCAATTTAAGAACAAGATGACAACATAGAGATCTCTTTTCTTCCAGTGGAGAGAAAGTTCACGGAAGTATATCTTATCTCCAGATTATAGAACAGCCTCCCTGTAAACAACTCATAACAAAAGAACATCTATGAACACAAATCAGAGATTGCTTGGGATGGCATAAAATTCTTTAGAAATAATTTGCAGTAAAGCAGAGGGGTGAAATTAATTCTCAGGAGACTCCTCTGGCTGTGAGGATCAGAGATTTGGCTTAATTCTGGCATTTACTCAATGTGTTTTTATGAGGAAAGGTAAGTAAGTTGGAAGGAGATTTACTTTACAATATTTAAAATACTACCAATTCATTATATCAAGCCTTTCTTCATAACGCAATTAAATCCTGGACATCTCAGAGTGGTTTGTGATAAACCAAACTCAGCCATGTTTTGATGAATACAAATTTCATGGCAAGGATGAAAACAGTGAGATTAGAATAAGTAACTCTTGTAAGAATTAGAAAATTATTCATATTGAATTCTACCAACACTGTGAGTTCATAGAGAATTAAATCATATCATAAAATTAAAAACCCAAAGTGATGTTTTCCTACTCTGAAGGAAAATGCAAATGCATGTATTATCCCTTATATAATTATATGAAGAGTTGAGAGATAAAAGACACGAGAGAAAGATGGCATTCATGGGGTATCTCTGATGGCATCAGTCACACCAACATAACTTAAGCCTTGTTAGGGCTGAGAATCCAGAGGAAAAAAGTCTACTTCGTTTTTAACATTGTTTTGACTTCACTGAATTTGACTTGTGACATTTCACTCTATGAGTGAATGTCTTGAACCTCTTTTCTTTTTGCAAACTCTATTTATACATTTTTAATTAAAAAAAAACAGCAAGTAAAATTGGCATCGCCTATGCCACAACCAAATAGATGACATCAACCTTTTTTCTGACATTAAAGCAGCATTAATGTAGTTTAATATATTCAAACATGACCATCTGCGGGTTAGCTCACCAGTGGGGACAGACACGGAGTGCTGAAGTTCCGGTTGACAAGAAGTCCTGGAGAGGTCAGTCAGACAGGTTAAAGTCAAGTCAGAACTGGAAGCCTGCTCCTGTCTGAAGCTTTCGCCTTCGGAAGACAGAGTATCCAGTTCAAACGTCACAGCTGACATTGTAAAACTTTCCAGCAACCATGTAAAGAAAAGTTCACACTACTGAATTTTCAAATAATCGTAGGGAGGGAAACAAGCTACTGTATTATAATCAGTAGTCACTCCAGGCTTTTCCATAGCTGTTTTCACTTGGAAATCCAAAGGAACTAAGGTCCTAAATTTTCTGTTTCCAAGCCTTTCTTACGCAAGCAACATCAAGGATGGAGTTTAGAATTGCTTTTCTTGAGGCTATCTCGTGCCTGTAAATGATAGCAGCACTTATCCTATCTCAGAGAAGCTGCAGTGGAAACAAAAAGGGCTAAGTGAACACTCAGGCAGGGATGCAAAGGGAACCTTTTAGTCATCGGCTACCGGAAGCTCTCAGGCACGTTTTTGTATACTTGAGAGATCCGCTGGGTGGGGCCAGGGCCTGCCGGGGAATTGGAACCCCCCCACCCATCCCCCACCCAAGGGGCAGCCCATCTGAGGAGTTAGCTGGGAGGAAGTTAATCCCAAATGCTATTTCCTGGCTCAGGGTTGTGAGAATTCATTCCTGCTGCTTTTACAAAGATGACTGTGGTAGGGAAGATGTAATGTAGTTTTGGGTTTTCGTTTTGTTTTGTGATGGTTAGATAAAATCTACTGCTAGAGAAACACAAAAGGTTAGATTTCAGTGTAGGAACAGATGATCAATAGGAGAGCATCATGTGGGACAGGGAGGGATTAGCGAGGCTGGGCTCATGGTATGTTTGAGAAGTAAAAGACCTGTACCCTCTGAGTAGTAAGGCAGAGGCTGCATTTATCGCTTTCAGAAATTCAGTGTGGGACCTGACCTTTGTTAATCTTCTGTCTCTTAGTTCATGAATTAACTAATGAGCTGGAGGTGAAACCAACTGACAGCTTATGAAATAGTAATTCAGTGAAAGCTCTCCCTCAGTTTACAAAGTTAAACCAGCTGAGGTTCAAACCAGTTTTTTGATGGTCAGTGTTAATCCATGATTTATTCGTTACTGCATTTTTTTCATTGAAGTGAGTATTTACTGACTGCATTAGATCTTAGCTTAGCTGTTGAAATAGCTGGGTAGGATCTTGGGAAGAAATGTTTTTCTTCTCAGTGAGAAAGAAGGCAGTTCCTGATTGGGAATTTTATTATGACTATAATATTAGATATGGTATTAGATAGAAAAATGGCAATTTTAGCCTATTTTTATGATCCTGGCCCAGTATTGAGAAATTAATATATATTCTTCTATAAAGCGTGTAAGTAAATTGCTGTTATAAAAATTATTCTGAACAAAAGTTATGTCTTGTGATTATTTAAAGAAGTAAACAGATCTCCGATTCACATGACTCTATAAACCCTAGCTGGAGTAGAGGAATGAGTGTCATTCCAAAAGCATGAACAATAAACAAAATAGTCTGTGCAAGATTATCGCTATTGGTTTGGACTAGGCATTAAAAAACAAAACAAAACAAAACAATCTTTGACCAAAAGAAGCTGACGTGGCCACGCTCGAAGGTTAACTGGGACCCTCAGTCTCATAAGAAACTGAAAGCAGAGTGCATTTTAGAAGGCAGATTCCAGTCGCGGAAAGACGATTCATAGGGAAAGATAAACAGATATAGAAAAAGGATCAAATGTTTGAAAAAGTACAAACACAGTTTCGAGCAACAGGCTAAGACCCAGAATGGTGAAAGATGGGCTGCTCTTCAAAGGAGGCGCTGGCTGTACTAAAGAAAAGGAGAAGGCAGCTTATGAGAAGGACAGGAGGTCTGTGTACCCGGCTGGGCCTGAGCGCTGCTCAAGAGGTTTGAACAGCAGAAAAGTGAAGCTCCCTGTGCCCCCTGCTTGGGTCCCCAGAGCTATAAGCTTGCAATTTTATTCCCGATAGTCATTGGGAAGAATCACTGTTCTTATTTTGGGAAAGAGTTTTACAAATATTTCATTTCTTCTTTACGTGTTTGATAAAATGAACTGGGAAAAACAAACACCTAGGTAGGGGCATTTTCTTAATTTGAAAAGTCTTAGTAATTTAATTATTTTAATAGTTAAGGAACTACCCATGTTTCTGTTTGTTCACTTTGGATTTTGGCCTGTCTCGAGTCAGACATGAAAGGTTTTCTTTTCTTTTCTTTTTATTTATTTATTTTTTTGGTACTGGGGATCAAACTCTGGATCACAAACTTGCGCTTGTGAGGCAGGAAGCGGCACCACTGAGTGAATCCCCGGCCCGAAAGGTTGTCTTTTAGAAGGAACTTTCCCTCTTCTGTTTCATTTAAAAGCGGATATCCTCTCAATCTTTTCTGTACTATATATTTTGAGTATATATTTTCAATATATTTTTAACATTTGTGGGATCTGAAGTTATGTAAATCCTTGCGACTGGTCTTTTGAGGCTTCTCCCATTTATTATTTATTTATTTATTGTGTGTATGTGGTCAGGGTGGTGTTTGGGATGGAACTGAGGCGCTCAGAAATAGCAGGCAAGAGCTCACCCACTGAGCTAAACCCCTAACTCTTACATTTACCATATTTTCCTTTGATTTGATCAGTCTCCCCCAGGGTATTATCTGTTCTATTAATTTTCCCATATTGCTAATTTATAATCATTTCCTATTCATATTGGATGTTGCTTCTTTTAAAGGTTAAGTCTAGTATGGCATATGGTCTACTTGTTCTGATAATAAGTAGTTCAGCTACACTTGGTTTCTTTTGCCAATATTTGTGTAGCAAAATACTTTCTCATCTGATCTGTGTTTTTGTAGTTTTAAATTTATTTTTTATACTTCTCTTACATTATCAGAGTCTGAGACTCTTACGGAAAATAGAATACAATTTTCAGGGCATTGTCTGTGACCTAATTGTAGCTACTACATTTACAATCAGTGTAGTTACTGACAAGTCTGAGTTTGAACTGGCTGTTGTTTTCTTATCTCTGCACCTTCTTTTGAATAGATGGGCTGTTTATCATGGCTTTTTCTCCTTATTCCTAATTCCTTATGCTGTAGACATCAATATTTTAATATTTTGTTAGACAATTATCACAGTATAACACACTTGTTGTTATTTGTGCCACTTCTCAAGAAAGGTATACTCTAGAACTTTTAACTTTTTTTATCCCTCCCCGACTTTTTGACCAAAACTTTAATTCTGTGCATTTGTTCCATCATTAAAAATGTTATCCTTGTTTAACTTAAATCTACCCAAGTATTTACCCTTTCCTGTGCTCATTTATTTTCACTTTTCTAGAATTTTACTGAGGTTCTTCTATCTAAAGATCTTCTCTCGTTAACGTGGGCTGTGGCAGACCTGACACGTGCCCAAACCCGTGACTTGAAGGGCGGTTGCGGATGATATTTCTCCAGCTGTAAATGTTCTGAGAAGGAATGCGCCTCCCAAACTGCGTGATCTGACGGACATTTGTTTTCATCAGCAGACCGTCTTTCGAGGAGAGGAAATCAGGCTTCAGCTCTCCTCTGAGCAGAAGGGAGGGCACCGTGCGATGCATCCAGCCTCAGGCCAGCAGAAGGCACCGTGTCTGACGCCAGGAACGCGAAGTCCAGCTTTAGCTGTACGCAGCCCTGAGCAGAAGAGGTTGCTACCAACCCAGCATCCGGAGCCTTGCTGCACCCAGGGCCCCTGTGGGAAGCGTCTGCTCGGAAGCCGGGCCTTGGCCCCTTCCCACAGTCCTCGCCACTCCAATAAGGAATGTCTTCTGTAAACTGTGTCACGCATGGACTTGGACCGCTGGGACAGACGCACAGCAGATTCCCATCTGTTAGATCATTTGAACCTGCTACTTTTTAAAGTCAGGAATATCGACAACCTTGCCGAATGGGACGATTTGGAGAGCAAGGAGACCCTGCTCAAAGCCGCCAGCGCGGGATCGGCCTCACGACTTCCAGTCACGCAGTTACCTGCAGGGCAGTAGTGACTGCGTTGGGGAGAAGTCGTCACACAGAGCAGCAGATTGTTTAGGAAAGACCACAGACGCGACGGGCAGGCGCCCGGTGTACTGCGTGCGCTCAGGCGCATTGGGCCAGCAACTTAGCCTTCCGAGCCCCTGCGATGTGGAAATTACTGTGGGAACTAAGTCTGCTTGACGTGAAGGTGCTGCAAATAGCTGAAGCTAAAAAACAAACTTATTCTTTAAAATGTAAGAACGCAGAGCATAGTCAGTTGCTTCTTTTAATGTGATACCTTTTCCTTAAATTTTAGTTCAACCTTAGAATTCTTGGATGTAACAATTTGAAATGGATCTTATTTGTACAACACTTATAGATATTCTAAACATTCTGTATTCTGGAAATATGTCTTTTTCTTGTTTGTTTTTACATTTCTTTACACAGAAATGTAAAATTTTACTTTGCTCTAAGACTCTAGAAATTGTATTGGAATGTGGCTCTCTCTTGAACATCAGGGAGCTAAACAAAGATTTTGAAGGCTGACAAACCATAAAATGCAAAGGAAACTTTTAAAATTGAAGAGCAAACATTTTAATGCTTTCTTTTTGATATCTATGATTTGAACTTCTTCATTTTAATGATTTTATTACTTTAAAAATGACAGATTTGTCATTCGAAGAAAACACAGATTTCCCTACTAGTGATAATGCTTTTTGCATTGTGATTATGAATTTGCTGTTTGATTTCCTGTGTACTTTCCCATTCAATCCTGACGAAATTCAGTAAAGTGGACATCATTCTCCCACAGCAAAAATACACAGAGTGACTTAAATTAACTGTGAGGTGAAGGTTTGAGCTACAACTCAATCTTAAGTCCTAAGTCCAATAATCATTCAAATATAGCTTTCTTTTTCTGCCAGTTTAAATATTTTAAATATGCCCGGGTCCCTCACTAGTGGCGCCAGTCATTTATTTCTTGTGCTCACGTAGTCCTGAGATGCACAATTGGATCTGGCTATAAGACATCGATTTCCTCTTTCAATTTGAATATAGTCTTTACAGCCAACCTGGACATTGTAAACTCCTTGATAGAAGAGTTCTGAATATGAAATTAGTGTTTTTTTAATATCTCCCGTAGAAGGAGACGGAATGCCTCAGACATTTGGAAAACCGTTCATAAATAAAATATCCGCACTTGGAATGATTAACAGGATTTAGAGCCAAACAGACTGAACTTCAAGTCTGCTCTGCATTCCCTCTCTCTCTTATGCGAGGCAGGGGGCCTGAGCATTATTCTCTTTGCTTTTAGAGAGGAAGTAACAATCGCTTTCTGCTATGTCCGTTCTCCAAACTGAATGCGAATCAGCTACCATGGTACTGAGTGCACAGAGGCCCTTACACAGATCGTCCTCTTTCCCATCCCGTCATCCCACGTATCTGCTGGGAAACACTGAGGCAATAGTTCATTATCTCTGCAAAACAAAAATGAGCTTAATTGTGAGACAGTATTCCAAATTTGCATTAATGTCCCCTGTTTATCTTTCCGGATATTACATTTTGAGGACAAAAAAGGGCGCTTTTCATCCTCCGAGGTGAACTATGTATGTCACCATTCTCCATCTTCCATTTCAAATTTAGATTTTAAATTCTTCCAACCATTTCAATCATTTAAAAAATGTTTTCCCTGTGAGCCACTTCCAAGAATGTGCCGAACACTGCAGAGGTCTGAGAAATCCTTCATCAACGTGCTTTCACGGATGGCAGTGTACGGGGAATGGCGTCTGGCTCACCTGACGCTGTGGGGACGCCTTGGAAGACCAGTGTACCTTGCCGAGCCCCTGAATGATGAAGGGCCCCAGCTCCTGAACCCTGAAATCCACTGCTGCACCTCTCTCTGCCAAGTCCCATGGTCCACTTCCGGCCCATGGGAGCTCTGCAGAGCACCCAAGGTGGACCCACTCCTGGAAGAGGGGGACGCCTCGAAAACCTGCCCAAACTCACCCAGAGGTGCAGTTTTCTGGGCAGTTGCACACAACGTACCCTTCCTCTCTCCTTCGCGTGGGACTCCTTATGCTGCCAGTATTTTCTGTTAAGAAACGGAAACAAAGTCTTTGTAGATAGAAAGGGAGGGAGGGCTTGAAGGGAGGGCAGGGGAGAGGGGAAAAAAATAAAAACCGAGATCGATTATATAAAGGTACCAATTTCCAACAATGAATGTCATTATGTTGTACACATTAAATGTACCAATAAAACTAATTAACACAAAACAAGTATAAGAGAAAGTTGCCATCAAATCGCTTTCCTAGGTTTCCCTGATTCCTCATTTTTTTCTCCCACAAGAATTCTAATGAATTTCTTGCATATTTACACCCTTTTTACTGTAGCTCAGAGGAAAGGAATTAACACAGCTTTACTGTCCAACTAAAATCTAAATGAAAAAAGCGATTAGTTGTTTGAAGAGCAGGAACCCATGACAAAGGGAGAGTTGAGGCTGCTGAGCTACACCTATCAGGTGTACACTGTCCTGCAGCCAACTGTGAAAGCATCCACCCGAAGAGTCAACAGGAATGTAGTTTTAAAAGATTCTGAAATATCTACATGTCTTCAGCAAACAAAACCAAACCAACCTCAAACAAAACAAACATTGGGAACTTTAAAGCCATAAAGACACACATCATCTGCAAAAGAATAGCACTTACTTATGGGCCTCTGCATGTGAAATTAGGCAAAAAGAAACTTTCTTAGTCTTATTTTATAAAATAAATGTGATGATACGTGCCTGCGGAGATGTCACCTCCTAAAGATGATCTCAGAGTACCCTTGCTGTCTTTAGAACCCACATGGTGAATCCAGTGACTTTGCCTTACTGTTGCTTTTCACTCATTGTGATTTCTAGTCCGTGTAACTCTTGATTTCCAATCTCTGTAATTCCTGATCCATTCGTTTCCATTTTTATATTTGTGCTCCTAGGCCTGATACTTATTACTTCTCCACTTATCATCTAAACCAAGAGAATAACTTGTTCTATAAACCTATTTCTGACTAATCTACATAGAAAAAACATTAAAATCCATCCTGTGAATGAACAACGGCTCTCCCAGCTTACCTGCAACTGTCAAAATGAGGAAGAACGAAAGAAGTTGTCGGGCAAGAGTAGAGTTGCAGCTAAGAGCCAGCCTTTGCTAGGATGTGACGTGGAAAGGTGGGTATTCTGTAAAGCTTTAGAGAGCTCACAGACGGTCGAGGCAGATATACAGTGTATTGAGCAGGGCTGCACAGGTCCCTGCCTGGCTTGACCACCCTGGGCCCAGAGCATGGCTTTCTAAATATGTTTGCTTTCATTCCCCTCATGGATAATTAATGACAACAGTGCTCATATATGCTGGAAGGGTGGGTTGATTATCTTAGTTCTCAGCTTCGAGGCCCCTATACCTTGTTCTGTGCACTGAGATTGGCTCTTAGAAAAATCCAAGAGTTAACTTAGAGGTGTCAACTGTGACAAATGATCGTTATGTTGTTGTGTACTATTGTCTTCAGGCATTGGAACAATTTTGTCTACAAATCTTATCACAGAATCTCTTTAGTTAAATGAAAGAACCCCCTCAATTGGCTGCAGGAGGGGCATCCATGATGAGGCTGCTTCTGTGATACAATGCAGCCATGGTACAATGCAGCCATGATACAATGCATCATCTCTTGCCTCTCTGCCTTCATTCAGAAAATCACCACCCCTGGTTAGGATTGTCCATCTGATCTTTTTATTTTATTATTATTATTATTTTTTTTTGAGACAGGTTCTCATGGAGATCCTCCTGCCTCAGCCTGCTGAGCGTTGGGATCAATCTTTTATTCTCAATTTCATTAATCTGTCATTTATATATCCAATCAAATAATCTAGCATTGACTCTAACCAAATGTTTAATTTCAGGAGATTTAAAGTAAAAAGTAAAAGGAAGAAAATGCTTAAACGTCTGTATTTGTACCTTCTAGAATTATCTGCCTTTCATGAGGATTTTTTTTTTCAGATTTACAATGTTGAGAAAAAGTAAAAATGTAATAAAACGTTTTCATTGGAAATAGTAGACTACTAAAGGTAAAACTCAACATATTGTCATCTTTGGCCCATTTTATACTATCTCTTAGAACTTTCTAGAAAAAAAATAGTAGAGGGACATAATTCAAGTCCTCTAGCCAGAAATGCTCTCTTCTCACCACCTTTGAGTGTCCACAGCACATGCAGTGCTTCACAAAAAGTCCCAGGGTCTAAAATAATATGTAGAGTCCAACAACTTACTATATTTTGTCACGCGCACCTCGCCAGCAAGGAGCATGCAACACTCAGGATTCTTCTGAAGCACGCTTTATTGGAGGTTCTTCTGCATTCTTCAAGATGGCGGAAAGACCCCGAGCCGGATGCGAGCCTGCCTTTTATAGCCTCTCGGGTGACGTAGCCCATTTCTATTGGCCAATGCCGGCCTGCGTCATTCTGATGAGCCAAGCGCCCCTTCTGCGCATGCGTGAACCGCCGTCACCGGCGGACTCACATCCGGGATTCATGCAGGGCATGAAGAGCCCGGAAACAATGGCGCGTGACATCTTTCCCTTCCTTAAAATAACTAGAGCTCAGGAGGAGCCTGTCAACCACCCTGGCCGGAAGGTGGTCGAAGCAGGTATTCCATGTGAGCAACTGTTGGATCACCTTAGCTCGTGCAATGAGGAGAACCTCTGAGCGGTGCAAAGGCTGATCAACAAGACTGTAAAAAGAC
This sequence comes from Fukomys damarensis, assembly GCF_012274545.1. Taxonomy (NCBI): domain Eukaryota; kingdom Metazoa; phylum Chordata; class Mammalia; order Rodentia; family Bathyergidae; genus Fukomys; species Fukomys damarensis. The sequence continues at coordinate 5,940,855 of NW_022900928.1, forward strand.
ATGCCTGATTCTGGTGCAATGGACTAATCCACAGAGTGCAGAGGCCATGTCCAAGGAGGTAGAGAGATGCAGATATTTATGGCTCCCGAATGAGCAAGGCATAGGCAGATAATGACCAACGTTCAAGCTATTGTAAATTGGCCAACCAAACAGCAGGCGAGTATCCGGCTTCAAGGGCAGCAAAAGCTTGCAACAACATGATATTATCATTTTGTCTCTGTCGTCTCAGCTTACATAACCACCAAAATCCCAAAAACACTGCCAAAGCCAACAAAGCAATCATTGATCCCATTCCAGCCCACTCCTTTAGAATAGATACAGCACTTGCAATCCAATCAGATATACCTTGTGCAAAAACAATGTCTACTCGGGTAGAATTAACATGAGCAATGGCTACTCTCAATTGTCTAACCAAGTGATCAAAACGTCCCGTCCAATTAGATGTCAAATACATAGAGAGTTCCCTAGATAAATTCGCAGCTTCTGACATATTATGATATTGTACAGGTGTAACACAGAGTCCTGGCATTCTCCACATACATCCTATTTGGGCCAATTGCCATAACACATCAAGTTGCTCTTGCACTAAATCAACCCTTTGATTAACAATCATTAACCCTCCCTTCAAATGAGCATTAACAGAGGTTTGCATATCGAGCGCAGAGGCTACATTGGCTGACAAATTATTCAAAGCGGTTGCGGTTTGTACTGACGTGGAAAGAGAGACGGCGGCTGCGGTCGCACCAGCGGCTGCAATAGTTATCGCCGATACTATTGCTGCCGTAATCCCAAAATCTCTCTTAGATCTTACAATACTCAAGGGATTCGTCACTTCCGTTGGCACAGGAATGAATCGAGGCATTCGAACGACCACAGCATGAGGAAATTTGGTAGCGTCCCAGCAGGATGCGTACCAACAAGTATCATTGGCACAATTCAGTTCCATAGTCTGTGAGAGAGTCACATTAGCCACAAGCCAAAGAAATGGTGGCCACACGCAAACTGGAGTGGGTGCGAAGGTGATGTTGCGCAGACCATTGAAGTGTTGTGGTGATGTTGATGGTCCTGTTGTTGGTGGTGAAAAGAACTAACCATAAGTAGGTGGAGCAGAAGAGAAGAGAGAATACCTGGACCAAAGGGTTATTGTCATAAACAATATGCTGGAAAACCTGCATGGTCAAACAATATAAATACATTTTGTATACCAGAAAAATAGCAATAATAATTATAATGAATTCTTATATCCTGTAATGTGGCTTTGTATCAACAGGATCTTCCCCCCCCTTTTTTTTTTAACAGAAAATAACCATCAGAAACATATTTATAATTCAGACCTTTGATAACCAACAATATTCCCAACAACATATTTAACAAGATGTATCTTTTTATAAGGCTATAAAAAATTATTTTGGTGGCTCCCATTAGTGAACAAAGATCAGAATAAACTTTCTGAGCAGCTGCTTCTTTATTCACCAACAGGAGCATATCCAAACTTGAAGGTTGTATTTAAATATCTTTTAAATTTTTTATTTGATCCTATAAAGCCAGGTTGTAGAAATCAACAATCTACTTGCATTTGACGTCATTCTGATCAAGAACATACAAACATCTTTGAACATTTAAGACAGACAAACATATAACACTTAAGACAGACAAACATATAAGACAATTTTAACGAGTGCACTCAGATGGTTTTGGCCAATTGAATTATCTTACTACTTCCTCTTTTTCGGGCGGCTCCCCTGAGGACTCCGACGCGGTCTCGGAGTCCTCCGAGGAGCCCTCCGAATTACTTTCCTTTTCTGCTAATGTTAATCTTTTTAGTTCATCTAGGGCAGGGTAGAGGCCCGTTGAGGCCTCAATAGGGCCGGAAATTTGGCTCCCTTCTTCTTGAGCTCCCGTTGTTCTCCGTTTTTGTCTAGACTTACTTCTTTCTTCGCTCTCCGTTTCTGATACACTGTCTTGATGCTCCCTGAACAATTTTTGTCCCTCCCGCACCTTATCATTGCAGCGTTTATCCTCCAAACAGGCTCTAATCATCTTCCACACTGGTAAAACCCCCGGTCTTAAGGTATTCTTATCTTTCTCTCGCTGGAGGTCTTTTCCTAATTTTTCCCAGGATGGGATCGTGAGTGACCCGGTACCGCTGAACCAGGGCGCCGCTCGATCCACTTCCTTTAAAAACCTCCTTAAAACCTGCTCCGATATTTTTAACTCCCTTTCCTTCAACAGGCTTTGTAAAGCATAAACCAGTGATTGTGAAGTAGAATTCCCCATTTCTCCCTTATCTACGAAAGTGGGCGACCGACAAAGTTAAACCTGTTGGAGTAAACAAATTAAAACACCCGCCCACACCAGACAGCGTACCTCTCGGAAAGTTGGTGGATCCTCCCCTCCTGCTGCTCAGTTCTGAATCCTCCTGAAGTCAGGGGTCTCCGCTGATGCCGGCGATGATGGTCGTCGCTTCCCGGGTTTCGGCACCACTTGTCACGCGCACCTCGCCAGCAAGGAGCACGCAACACTCAGGATTCTTCTGAAGCACGCTTTATTGGAGGTTCTTCTACATTCTTCAAGATGGCGGAAAGACCCCGAGCCGGATGCGAGCCTGCCTTTTATAGCCTCTCGGGTGACGTAGCCCATTTCTATTGGTCAATGCCGGCCTGCGTCATTCTGACGAGCCAAGCGCCCCTTCTGCGCAGGCGTGAACCGCCGTCACCAGCGGACTCACATCCGGGATTCATGCAGGGCATGAAGAACCCGGAAATAATGGCGCGTGACATCTCCCCCTTCCTTAAAATAACTAGAGCTCAGGAGGAGCCTGTCAACCACCCCGGCCGGAAGGTGGTCGAAGCAGGTATTCCATGTGAGCAACTGTTGGATCACCTTAGCTCGTGCAATGAGGAGAACCTCTGAGCGGTGCAAAGGCTGATCAACAAGATTGTAAAAAGACATGCCTGATTCTGGTGCAATGGACTAATCCACAGAGTGCAGAGGCCATGTCCAAGGAGGTAGAGAGATGCAGATATTTATGGCTCCCGAATGAGCAAGGCATAGGCAGATAATGACCAACGTTCAAGCTATTGTAAATTGGCCAACCAAACAGCAGGCGAGTATCCGGCTTCAAGGGCAGCAAAAGCTTGCATCAACATGATATTATCATTTTGTCTCTGTCGTCTCATCTTACATAACCACCAAAATCCCAAAAACACTGCCAAAGCCAACAAAGCAATCATTGATCCCATTCCAGCCCACTCCTTCAGAATAGATACAGCACTTGCAATCCAATCAGATATACCTTGTGCAAAAACAATGTCTACTCGGGTAGAATTAACATGAGCAATGGCTACTCTCAATTGTCTAACCAAGTGATCAAAACGTCCCGTCCAATTTGATGTCAAATACATAGAGAGTTCCCTAGATAGATTCGCAGCTTTTGACATATTATGATATTGTACAGGTGTAACACAGAGTCCTGGCATCCTCCACATACATCCTATTTGGGCCAATTGCCATAACACATCAAGTTGCTCTTGCACTAAATCAACCCTTTGATTAACAATCATTAACCCTCCCTTCAAATGAGCATTAACAGAGGTTTGCATATCGAGCGCAGAGGCTACATTGGCTGACAAATTATTCAAAGCGGTTGCGGTTTGTACTGACGTGGAAAGAGAGACGGCGGCTGCGGTCGCACCAGCGGCTGCAATAGTTATCGCCGATACTATTGCTGCCGTAATCCCAAAGTCTCTCTTAGATCTTACAATACTCAAGGGATTCGTCACTTCCGTTGGCACAGGAATGAATCGAGGCATTCGAACGACCACAGCATGAGGAAATTTGGTAGCGTCCCAGCAGGATGCGTACCAACAAGTATCATTGGCACAATTCAGTTCCATAGTCTGTGAGAGAGTCACATTAGCCACAAGCCAAAGAAATGGTGGCCACACGCAAACTGGAGTGGGTGCGAAGGTGATGTTGCGCAGACCATTGAAGTGTTGTGGTGATGTTGATGGTCCTGTTGTTGGTGGTGAAAAGAACTAACCATAAGTAGGTGGAGCAGAAGAGAAGAGAGAATACCTGGACCAAAGGGTTATTGTCATAAACAATATGCTGGAAAACCTGCATGGTCAAACAATATAAATACATTTTGTATACCAGAAAAATAGCAATAATAATTATAATGAATTCTTATATCCTGTAATGTGGCTTTGTATCAACAGGATCTCCCCCCCCCTTTTTTTTTTAACAGAAAATAACCATCAGAAACATATTTATAATTCAGACCTTTGATAACCAACAATATTCCCAACAACATATTTAACAAGATGTATCTTTTTATAAGGCTATAAAAAATTATTTTGGTGGCTCCCATTAGTGAACAAAGATCAGAATAAACTTTCTGAGCAGCTGCTTCTTTATTCACCAACAGGAGCATATCCAAACTTGAAGGTTGTATTTAAATATCTTTTAAGTTTTTTATTTGATCCTATAAAGCCAGGTTGTAGAAATCAACAATCTACTTGCATTTGACGTCATTCTGATCAAGAACATACAAACATCTTTGAACATTTAAGACAGACAAACATATAACACTTAAGACAGACAAACATATAAGACAATTTTAACGAGTGCACTCAGATGGTTTTGGCCAATTGAATTATCTTACTACTTCCTCTTTTTCGGGCGGCTCCCCTGAGGACTCCGACGCGGTCTCGGAGTCCTCCGAGGAGCCCTCCGAATTACTTTCCTTTTCTGCTAATGTTAATCTTTTTAGTTCATCTAGGGCAGGGTAGAGGCCCGTTGAGGCCTCAATAGGGCCGGAAATTTTGCTCCCTTCTTCTTGAGCTCCCATTATTCTCCGTTTTTGTCTAGACTTACTTCTTTCTTCCCTCTCCGTTTCTGATACACTGTCTTGATGCTCCCTGAACAATTTTTGTCCCTCTCGCACCTTGTCATTGCAGCGCTTATCCTCCAAACAGGCTCTAATCATCTTCCACACTGGTAAAACCCCCGATCTTAAGGTATTCTTATCTTTCTCTCGCTGGAGGTCTTTTCCTAATTTTTCCCAGGATGGGATCGTGAGTGACCCGGTACCGCTGAACCAGGGCGCCGCTCGATCCACTTCCTTTAAAAACCTCCTTAAAACCTGCTCCGATATTTTTAACTCCCTTTCCTTCAACAGGCTTTGTAAAGCATAAACCAGTGATTGTGAAGTAGAATTCCCCATTTCTCCCTTATCTATGAAAGTGGGCGACCGACAAAGTTAAACCTGTTGGAGTAAACAAATTAAAACACCCGCCCACACCAGACAGCGTACCTCTCGGAAAGTTGGTGGATCCTCCCCTCCTGCTGCTCAGTTCTGAATCCTCCTGAAGTCAGGGGTCTCCGCTGATGCCAGCGATGATGGTCGTCGCTTCCCGGGTTTTGGCACCACTTGTCACGCGCACCTCGCCAGCAAGGAGCACGCAACATTCAGGATTCTTCTGAAGCACGCTTTATTGGAGGGTCTTCTGCATTCTTCAAGATGGCGGAAAGACCCCGAGCCGGATGCGAGCCTGCCTTTTATAGCCTCTCAGGTGACGTAGCCCATTTCTATTGGCCAATGCCGGCCTGCGTCATTCTGACGAGCCAAGCGCCCCTTCTGCGCATGCGCGAACCGCCGTCACCGGCGGACTCACATCCGGGATTCATGCAGGGCATGAAGAGCCCGGAAACAATGGCGCGTGACAATATTTTTCTAATATCTTGATTCTTGGCTTTGAAATATAGCTCAATTCAAGGCCATTTTACAAATAAAACATTTAAGATCTCTTCTTCTATTCACCAAGCAGAGATTATTCTTTCTGTTATACTCACCCTATGATTTTTTTTTTTTTGGCCATTTTAGAATTTGACTCACTTCTTTGCAGTTACCATTTTTTTTTTCTACAGAGTTCACAAATTAAGATTCCTGGATAAAATTCAGTGCTTAATTCATTTTATTAACCAATCTGTTAGGTTACAAGGCAGTAATATTTTTGTTATTTCTTTAAATCAAGCTAATTTAACATAAAGGAAATTTTCACAGTTACAGTACTCGCAACAATTTCCAACGCGGCCTAACATCTTCTTGTATAAAATGTTTCCGTTCTCATATGTATGTCAATGGTAGTGCTATTACTTTTTGAAATAATAGCTTTGAATTGCTAGATGATGCTCACTGGTTGATTAGAGAGTGAAGGAAAAGAATAGATGGGCTTTCAGCAACTAAACATAACAAGGAATTGTATTTGAGTTATATTATCAAAGTGTATGGTGATGTTGACTTACTTTCTTTCAGGTTCGTGGAGATGATCGCACCAATCATGAATCTGGTCTGTAAGATATGAGCTGAACAGTCATATATGTTTTCTATCTCACAGAAACTAGCCGTTACTTTTCAGAGTTTGCTGAAACCATTTCAAGCCCTAGGCCTGCAGCAAGAAAAGAGTCAAGAGGACTCTAAGTTAACCTTATGAACCTTTTCTGAATGAAGTTTATCTATGCTTTGAGATGAATTCCAGTCTTGTCGCTACTCAAGATCATTGTCATAGATTGAATATAAAGCATCACCAGAAAGGAATAATGCACACAGGTGACTTAGATGAATGTGTCTCAGAAACGGGGTGATGTGATGGCTTTGAGTCTGCAGAGTAAGTCAGGGGTATCTACTAAACTGGAATAGGGAAAAGCACCAGAGTATATTAACTATATTTGCGTTGTATCAAACAGCTTTAAAATTTTGAATGTTTATTTATTGTCCACTTGTCTCTGTGTGTCACAGAGATACAAATTAATCTTCAGTAATAAGTGGATTCTTTTGAAGTAGTAGCAGAAAAAATATCACAAATCTTTCTGAAGATCTCATTAAAATGACTTACACTAAATATTTTCAGAAGAAGGGATGTCCAGACAAAGAGTATTTTGTGTCTCAGATGGAATTTTTCATAGTTTATTCCAGTTTAATAGAAGACTGGTTTATGAAACTAACCATATTAGGTCAAGTGGAGGAAAAACATCTGTTTTCAATTGTATGCTTAAGGATTCCCTAATTAATTTTCAACAGTTAGAACAAAGAAATACACTTCAGCATACTTCAAAAGTTTAAACATTTACACAATTTAGGTCTCTTTTTCTTTAAATCTGACCAGTCTTTTGTCACTCACTTAGAGTCACTAAAGTGAATATTTATATGATGAGGTAGAAGTCAGTAATTTTCAGAAATGGAAGATTTACTGCGCTAATTGGGTGTGTTTTCCTAGTGAGGTTCTAAAAGTCTATTTGTTAAGAGTTAGGAACCCACAAGTGTGGTCAAAATATAAGGTGATCCTTTAAATTAAGAAAAAATATTATGTTGCTCTTAATTCCCCACAGAATATTCCCCTCCTGGGGAACACACTTATGCCACTGCTGTTGCCACTTTCTAAAGCAGTTCTGGCATTCCTGTTTCTTGAGTGTCTTTATGAAGTTTGATTAAAAAGAAAATTCCAGTGGACGCAGCTGCCCAGCGCCCCTCAAAGGAAAGGCAGGCTTGTAAAACATTGTCTGTCCTCACCACCTCGTTCCCCGGATCTAGTAACAAGTGACTCCTGCCTCTTTCCCAAAGTCAAACTAAGCATGAAAGGTAAACGTATAGAATCACTTTAAGACATCCAGGAAGCCAGGATGACTACAGCTAAAGTCACTGAGGAAGGATGGTTTCCAGAACTGGTTCAAAACGTGGCAGAAATGATGGGGTACCCATGCTCTGAGCGAGGGGAGTGTCTTTAGCGAAGTTGTTGGCAAAGTGTCTCTTACTGCAATAAATGTTTTAAAATTTTCACATTCATGTGTTTCCATTGCCCTTTATTTTTCATATATGGACTCAACATCGATCTGTTGTGAAGCTCTACAAGTGCCAACTTAAAAGCACTTCATGTGTGGTCTTTTAAAATTTAAAAGTGATCACAAGAGGAGTAGGGCATTTTTAATGTCTCCTCAGAGAGAATGATGCTGAGAGAGCTTGAGTTACATTCCAAATCTACTAAGTAGCGAGGAGAGCCAGTGGATGACTCTAGCTGTGTGTGACTCTAGCGTGGGCCTCCTACTAACAATCGGAGGAAAGGTAAACCAAATGTTCCCTTCAGCCAGAAATGGTCTTTCAGTCACTCTTACTCACCGTTTCGTGTAGCAGAACTGAACTACACAGCCACAGAATCTAAAGGTGATGGCTGAGACAGATGTACCAGTGGAGTTTAGTTATTAAGGAAGCTGGAAGAGCACATTTTAAGAGGCTCTTTGTCCAAATGGGCAATCAAGTGCTTGTTTTTCACATTCAGATTTGCCTCACGGGAAGGAAGTCTTTTAGCACAATCACACAGCACAATCATCTTATGTGGAAGAAGCAAATGATCTTAAAAGATTCACGTTTCCTTTGTAGATATGCCACTCTGAGTCACTTTCAACCACAGTCAAAGGCATGGTTATTAGAAAACACAAGACATCCCTATGTGGAGTGGATGGCGAAGTAAAACGCATGCAGGCAGTGAAGGGCAAAGGAAGCTGAGGCATTCTTGAAGGGTTAGCCCTTGGGGAGACTGGGCCCAGTGAATGGAAAGGGAGTCTTTCATCTGTTCTGTTTGCAAATTTCCTTGAGCAGGAGCAAAGCCTCGATGGGAATATCGAATCTGTGTACTTTCTCAGGGATTTCCGAGTGATGGCAGATTTGGACTTGCATGGAAGAATTAATGAGTGTCTCCCACCCAGATCATTGCCTGGTGCTGCCCAAGCCGGCAGGGTACCGGGACGAGTTTCTCCAGCCTCCTCAGAGAGATTCAGCACTGTTCCAAGCCTTGGGGACCACTGTGACCAAAGCTTTCTGCAAAGGCCCTTGTAACTTTTTCTAATAGTTGTTGTTGCTTATCATGGCAGTGATGTTAGCAAAGAACAAGAAATGCTTACCATTTCTCCTTTAAGCACCCGTTTGAACCCATTACAAATAGATAGCTTCATTCCTTCAATAAATGAAAAAATACAGAATCCATTAGCCTTTTGTGGTTTACAGCCCCAATCAGTATCTGTATAATGCTTTATTTCTATTCTAACTATTTCTACTGGTTCTGTCCTGCCTTGACATTTCTATATTACTTTGAAATGAGAGTTTCCAGGCTTTGCTTTCCGTTGTAGTTTATGTCATTATTTTTAATCAGGCAGATGTATTTACGTTTATTTTGGACTATCATTTTATTTCTCACAGAAACCAAAAATCAGTTCGGTTTATGATGCTACTCCTACTTCAAATATTGTAAAATCTTTTAGAACTAAGTTTCTATGAAACAAGATAGCAGTCTATGCAAGAGAGCAAAACAAGAAATGTTTAAAAAACAACTTTACTAAAAGCCCTACTCCTGATCTGAACTCCCAACCCTGAAGTACTTTCAAAAGCTATAATCTTGATGTTAATTCAGATTGAGGGTTTTTATTGTTTTTAAAATAAATGATATATACAGATGATTGTGAAAGTAGTTATGATGAAGATATTTTTTCATTAACCAAACATGTGCAGCGTCCATGCCACTTTTGATAAGAAGCAATAAAAATCCCAATGGCTGTGTGACTGACAGACAGGGCGGGGTCCTGGTGTCCAGAGCCATCAGATTTTGCTGTCCTTTTGTCCAGGTGCGCTCTTTCGTAGGACTTGGGCAGCCTTCCAGGGAATAGATGCCTCGTGCAGAATAGGGAGGAAAGATTCTTTCTCCCAGCAGTCAAGAAAAAATATAGTCCTAAGTATTTTTACCCATGCATACCTACACATGCCATGTATTATAATATATAATTATATATAATATACCTCCAGCTATACATGCAAATTTCACCAACCATGTACTTTCAACTATATAGGAAAATGACCAGAAGCATGGAGAATGTTTAAATATGTATGGATTTATGAAGTGCTTATATGCACCTTATTATGTGGCTGTAAAGTTGATACACACAGTGTGGAGATGCAGAAAAACTCATACATTCTGTTTCCCATAGAGCAATCAGATAGGACTTATCTAAGGGACCGAGGTGACAAAAGGCACCAGTCATAGGGAAAGCAGTCTAGGCAAATAAAACGGCCCGAGGCAATGTCACCTTCCCTGGGTGACTTCAGAAGGACCTTTGAGGCTGCCACACACTCAGTGATAGGAACAAGGCCAGGAAAGGAGCCAGGAGGGAAATACAAGCTGGCAGGATGGTTTCGGAAGATGTTCAGCTAGGTTTTGAGTGTACGATAATATGATTTAACTTACATTTATAAACTTTGAGCCTTATGACTCCATGGAAAGTGAGTGTAGAGATAGATAGTGCAAAGCAAGAGGTGATCTAGGGGGCATCTGTATGCTGTGCTTGCAGATGGTGGCATGGATTTGCAGGGCATTGGTGAAAACAGTGAGAAGACTCGTGGAGCTGCAGCGTGCCTTCTGAAACATCAGTGGAGAGATCACCCCAAACGGCCACGTGCTTTCACCTCCCTTTTAGCAGACTAGAGAGCAGGCCACTGCTAAGTCTTTTTTCTGTTACAATATCTAAGCTTCATCTTGGATGTGATCAGTAAACATCAACTTCTTTACTGTGTTCTTGAAGAAGCATTCACGCTGTAAAACCCAACTGAGACAAACGCTAATTTCTTCACATGTTCTGCATTGCAATAGCCACATGTGCAGCGAGGATAGCAACAGATGGCTCAGTGGGTATCGCAAGCACTAAGTGAGATCATGCTCTCAAATCACTGAGCACACCCCGGAACACGCATTTAAACCTCACCTAAATGTCCAAGAACAATTTCCCAACAACTCCAAAGTCTTAGCGTATGACATGTTTATGCCATGCAGATGAAGAAAAGGGGAAAAAAAAAAACAAAAAAAAAAACAGCTTCATGTGCTGGGGATTTGTCCATTCCAGTCATAGATAATTTTCTTTTGGAAAAAGGCCTGAAGGTCTGCTGCCTTTGCTTTTTTTTTTTTTTTGGTACCAGGGATTGAACTTGGGTCCTTGCATGTGTGAAGCAGGCAGCGGAACCACTGAGCCAAATCCCCAGTCCCCCTTTTTTTGTTTTCAAAAGAGAAAAACATATTGTCCCGGGAAGGTACTAAGTTCTCAGAGCCATCTATCAAGAAGATTATGAGGAAAAAACTTTATTATAATTTAACAAGGCTTTCTATTGAGAGAGGAGACCATTCCTCCATATAGAATTGGGCAAATATGGGTTAACTGTGTCATTAAGGCAACTATGGGTTAACTAGATAACCGTGCTCTTTGTAGAATGCACTTAAGCAGCCATGACAACTCCCAGGAATCTCACACTCTAGACTGACCTCCCTCTTCACAGACATGATTAGGTCACATTTCTGCTCAAGAGCTCTCTGTGGCTGCCGATTGCCTACCAAGCAGTAGAACATTCGTAGCTCAGTGTTCAAAACCTTGGTGTGTACCTGTGATTTTTTGTCTTCTCTTTTCTGCCACTTATTGAGGGAGTCTGGCCTTATAGCTATAGCTTCAATCACCAATGTCTCTGATTCTCATAATGGGTAGGAAAGTTTTTCTTCTCTGAACTCAACTACTGCTTATAGTTACTCTGGGTATCCACCTCCGTTCATCTTCTGTAACAGATTAGTGGATACTTTAAGAGTTTAACATATTGTGGAAAAGTTCAAGCTCCTCCTTAGCTTCTTTCCTTCTTATTTTAGCAAGTCTGCATTTTTCAGAATGAAGACTGCCCTTCTGTGTTTTAGACAACTAAACAATGCACTTACAATTTTTGTTTTGTTTTGTTTGTTTTCCATTTCAAAACAAAAGGTGTCCTGTTTGGAAAGAGGAATTTGTCATTGGTGGTCAAGATTCTCAGGCTAACAACCGAGTCTGGGGGTGCATTTGCTGAGGTACAATGCTAAAAGAGGAGAGGGGGTGAGAGTCACAATGGGGACGATGAAGCTCAGCTCTCTTCAGATTCTGCAGCCTTTCAGGGACTGCATGTGCATCAGGGAAGTTCGTGATGCAAAAAGGAAAACTGCCCTGAAATTAATTCATCAAAAAGTGGTCATGGAAAAATATAGAAGATCCAGAGGGATTTGTGGTCTCTACAGAAATATGTGTGATGTGGACTTTAACAGCAGCGATTCTGATACCCTTACTATGTCTTTGTTATGCATTTGAATTTATTAGCTCATTTTTTATGGACTTACCACATGCCAGGAATTCAGCAAATGATGTTGAGATCCCACTTAGGTGACACAGTTCCTGACTGCTTAATCAGCCACCCAGGAGGGCAGGAGAAAGCTTTGGGTCCAAGTGAGATTGTGGGAAATTTTGGTTGGCAGGATAAAAGGGGGATTTGGAAGTAATCAGCCCACTTTTAGGAAATATGGCACTATCAGAAACTAAGGCTATGGCAGAGTATCCTATTGCTTGGGTTCCATGACTCAAAGGAGAAACCACTTCCTCGTAAATTGTCACAAAGCAACAGCAGCTTAACTCCACCCCAACGTGGTTGGTCAAACAGAGGGAGGATGACAGATTCTAAGTTTATGCTTTAAGGAGCTCAACTCTCTTTCTTTCCCCAGAGCTTTGTAAATGGAAATAAAATTCAGTGGATTTTGTTTTTCTTTTTTCAGTTTTCTGTGTTCTTTGGTTTGGAAATCCTTTGAGTTCATCCATAAACATTCCCAGCTAACCCCTCTTTCAGCATAGTGTCTTAGCAAATTCACTCCTCAGGCAGCTCTTGTTTTGAAAGTAAAGTAAGAACCTAAGAACCTGGTTCATTTTTGGTATTCTTTAGTGATAGTATACTAATCTCCAGGAGACTTCTCAGAAACCTATCTGTGGGTTGTCTCAAAATCCTCATGTAGGGTCTATCTACCTCCTTTCCCATTTACAAAGCAAAAACCTTCAGAGTAGTTAGGTACATGAAAAATTCCAGGGATGAAAATTCACAAAATTGCAAATTACAGAGGAAATTTAACCTGAATCTAATGGTCTTCACGAATGTACAGTTAGTTAAGTATTATTGTATGAAACTCATTTGTACTTTTTAAACTGCATCAAGTACTTTGCTATGAGAGATGTCATACCAAAATATAAAAGTCAGGAAATGTTATCTTACAAGGAATAAGCACAAGCCAGAAGTTGAAGGTATTATATCACTGACAGAGAACTTGAAAACAGAGAACAATAATCCCAAGCTATCCCATTTAGTTCTTCACCGGGGCCAGGCTTGCATTTATTTTCTTGATATGTTTTTACTTAATGCTATAAATGACTCTTCTTCCATGAAATTTGTCTGATCCTTCAACCCCTTTTTTATGGGATCTGACTTCTTTCACAACTGTGTAAGTTCTGATTCCTATAAAGTGTCTTCCCTTTATTATGTTTTGAAGATGATTTCTCTTCTCTAATTGATCCCTCCCCCCAGATTCTCCTGTGTGACTGAGAAATCACTGACAGCTCCTGTTCCAGAACTGAAAGTGGATCACTGGGGAATCCATCCACAGACAGGTCTATCGAGAAATGATCTGGACTCACAAGATAACTTTCTTGCACTTGAGGATTGACAGACAGAGACTGGGTCATTTAGCTGGTGGATTTAAAATAAATCACTTTATTTTTTCAAGAAAGGCCCAGGGCCAATGATTGTGAGATATTATCAAGAATATTAGAAACAATAGAATGAGTATTAGAGACAATGAATACCAGAGACAATGAAAGATCAACCCAGAGAAGGGAAATTAAAACGAAAGACAGAACATAATTTCTTACCCAAGAGTTCCTGGCCCATGTGCTGATAGTTACTCAGTTGTCAAGAGGTTGTGTAAGACTTTTTGTATTTAAATTCTGGGAAACTACTCACAGTCCTTAAATACTTTTGTCCTTTTTGGAAGTATTTATTTTTCCCTGAGACTAACAAACAAGAACTTAGTTTAAAAGAACTAAACTTTTAAATTACACATGCAGAAAAAATAAATTATGCACACAAAGGCTAAAGCAAGGTTGTGAATATTGAATACCCTCAAGTTTCGTTGTGTTTTCTTTTTAATACTCAATCCTATCTAATATAGAGCCTAAGGACCAAAAACAATCACATTTATATCAATAATTTCCAAGACATAATGACCTTTTAAACTGTATTTTGAAAGTACCCTATTTTGTCACAAAGTGGTGATTTTATTCCCAAAGTGAAAAATTATTTTCTACTAGACAGCTACATTATTATACAGCAGGGTTTGCACTCAGCATATATAGAAGAGATTTCTTCTTTTAAGATCTCACGTTGTTGGGAAGACAGACTAACTTGTAGACAATTGGGAAACAATGCTACAAAGTTTGTCAGAGAAACACGTAGGGAGTAAATCAGGGAGAATACGGCAGGGTATGTGTCACAAAGCAGAATATCCTGCTTTTCTCCGACTCAGGGTGGAAGGGTCTCAGAAACATCTGCATTGATAAGTCTGGGGAAGGAAGAAAGTTACTGTACGTCATGTTTATAGCTTAGGACAGTTCATATTCTCACAGGCATTTATTGTTACTCCTTTGCAAACATGTTCAGCTGTCTTTTTCAGTTTTCTTTTTCGCTGAACTTTTTGTGATGCTGAAGATCACACCAGGGTCCCCCGTCTGTTCAGGCCAGGGAGCTACCCCTGAGCTGTGTCCTCTGCCCTTCTTTTGTCCTTTGTTATCAGTAAGCATTTGGCACAGGAGGTGCTTGGGACCTGCTACCCCTCCATTTATTTCTCTTTCTATTTTTATTAATCTGTGTTCTTGTTTTACTATTTTTATCATATTTACTTGTGTTTAAAGTATCACATGACACACTGGCTTCAGTGACCTTTGTAAATTGTTCATGGAATCTTTCCTTCCTTTTGCTGTACCAGGTCCATCTTCAAATTCAATCACCTTATTCTTCGTTATGTTGTAAAAGTCCCACACTTGTTGTGGAGAGAGAGGGTGATATAAAAGCTAAAATTTGGTAGGTGTGAGTATAAGTAACCTTGAGTTTCCATTAATACTTTCAAGTTTGGCAGCACACTGTTTTCCTTTTTGCTTCTTCTCTCGTGGGTGCTCTGCATCTCCATTCTCTGACACTACCTTCCATTTCCCTTAACGTATCTTTGTATTAGCAAATATCCCCGGAGTCCTAAGACTCACTTTCCTGTGTATTTATCCTCCGAACCTGACTTTGCTCCACCAGCCTGTGTGCACTTCCAGCTCCTCACTTGTGTCTGACCATGGCTCAAGATTCTGTTCCAAAAATGTTCGCAGGACTCTTGTCCCCTACACCCGGCATGCGCACCCTGCAGAAGGCTGTGTATGCCATCCCCACGTGGATCTCTGCCTTCACTATCTGTCCCTCGGTGCCCTTCCCTCCTTAATCTCTGGGGTGCGGCCCTCATTCCATTTGTCTTCGGCATGAACATCTTCCTGAACTCCACAGGCTCTTACATCGCACATTGGGCTCGCCAGCTTCTTTTCTCTCAGTGGAGATCGTGGCCTTGCTTGGTTGGCTCTGTTGAGCAGCTTCAGGACTGGAATGCTCAGGGGGAGTAAAAAGGAGGTGAGTAGGGTAGAGATTGTAGGACAAGACGAGAAACCCTATAACACACACTGAGCTTGATGTGCTGGGTGTTTTCTTTCATTAACCCTCCTCTGTGTTTTATGCACACCTCCGTTGATCTATCCTTACTAAATGCCTGTGGTGTAAAGCTTAAGAAGAATTGTGTAGCTGCATCTTGAGCAGAATCTTCAATGATTTTACTTTTTATTAACACTGAAACTGAATGGCTGGAACACTGCATACACCTTCTTCTGTGGAGAATGCCACTGCCACCTTCTGCTTCTTGATTTCTTGATTCCATTTCCTGGGTATCAAACTGTGAGCACAAAAGTATATTCCTGTATAAAGAGCAAAGAATTCTTAAAGGATAGGTAAAAAAGAAATCTGACACTGATATTTCTGTTCACTTGTATGTTAAAATATGAATGAGGGAAAATCTGTAGTTTCAATTTTCCTGTCTACCAGTCCCAGGCTGTCTTCTGTCTTTTCTTTTTGTTACCCCATATCTCCAGGATTTTATGAAAATGCATCTCTTTCACTAAGTGGTAGGTGTGTTTCTGTTCACACTCACTGACATATTTTCTCGCTTTCTACCAAGACAGTGCATGCTCTCCGACAGAAATATAAGGACTGACTGGCATACATGCAACTAAATCAAGTGTAATAATTTAGCTTTGATTTCTCTCTCTCTCTCTCTCTCTCTCTCTCTCTCTCTCTCTCTCTCCCCTTGCATTTTACCAGGGAGAAATATAAATATAAAAAGTAGTAAGATGTTTTTCATTCCATTGTCCATACTAACTACACTTAAGATTTGGTGCATATTTTTAATATGCATAATATTCAAATGTTGAATTTCCATTGAAGATGTTTGATTTATTTTAAGACTACATCAAATTAATCCTTGAAAAAAATAGATGTTTAATTTCAAATTGATTCGAACAAACCTGGAATTTTCTAATACATGTAGGATATAATGATTTATAAAATTGTAATTAACTTAACTAAAGTCAAGTAAAATAAGACATTTTATTTCTCTAGGTCCTGAGTGGTGTTTCCAGTGCTCTGTAGCTGAATGTAGATAGGAGATACTGCCTAGGAGGTACTAACAGGTGTAGGCTTAGTCGGTAGCATCAATGAGAGTCTGAACTCAGCATGCTGTTGATGCTGAAAAAAACAAAAAAAGATATCAATGACATTGAAGTGATGCAATCACACTGATTTGGTGATAGATTAAATCAGAGAATATCGAGGTTTAAGACAAAACTTCAGAATAAATTGATTTACTTTTTTAATATTTCTGCTGTTATTATTATTTAAGGTTCAATGTTTTCTAAACATTAGTGGGCAGACATTCTTCTGCAAAATGACTTTAAAAGTATATATCTTCCATCCTTAGGGCTGCTCCTTCAGAAGATCTGGTTTAGAATTTTTAGAGTGGAGCTTAGAAAACTGCATTTTGGTTGATTCTTTTCAGAGCATTTTGGATTAACATTTTATAAATACCCCTCCCTGGAGTTTAACTGGCTAAATTAGTTTCCAGCATTAAAGTCTTTACTGGAGAGTGAATGCTTTCTTGAATCTATCAGGCTATGCAGAGTCAGTATCATTAGTTAATGCCAGACACCTGCTCTCATGATCCCGAATTGAGAATTTTGCCAATAATTGTGGATAAACAGTGAAGATGGATCTGCAAATAATAGCAAATAATTAAATGTCTTAGTAATTCATTCTAGAGAGCACAGTTGACTACCATCTTCTTCAGACTGCCTGTGTTCCAATAGTGGTGATGTTTGTATCCAAAAGCTTTGCTTTAGCTAACTCATATAGAAATGAAAGAGAAATTGTATTCTTTTTTTTTTTCTCATTGAGTTTATCGGTACATTCTAGGTATACAGTGCAGTTACATTCATTATTGGGATCTTGTACCTTTACAGGACAGGTCTTGGTTCTCATTTCTTTCCCCTTGTCTCCACCCTCCCTTCACCCCCTCCTCCCCTCCCCATTTACAAACACTTTATTTCCATTTTTTCATTTCCTCTATTTTTTTCTTTTCCCATATTAGCTTTCCCCACCCTTCCCACTTTCCCTACACCTTTAGCCCCTTTCTTCCTATTTCATATTGTTGATTATCTCATTAGGATCTTATGTGCTATTATAGTTTATTCACACCAGAGAAACTATTCAGTATTTACACATGCGTGACTTAATTTATTTCACTTAGGAGTATGTCCTAAATATGTATCCATTTTCCTACAAATGAATCTATTTTCTCATTTTTATGGCTGAGTAGTATTCCATTTTATAGAAAAACCAAATCTACTTTATCCAATTTCCAACTGATGGGCAAATGGGCTGCTTCCAAGTTTCAGCTATTGAGAAATTGTATTCTTAGAATCCTTCAAAAATTACTCATTTGTTAATAAAAAAAATGGTATTTTGGTTATATGTAAATTTGTATTATTTTCTTTTATTTTATACTGTGCTGCATCTTAAAGCATTATAACTGGTTTTTAAGCATTGCTCCACTGGATTTAAAATATAATTTCCTATTTTCCAACATCTTTGTGATTTATTATTCAATTTTTAATCCCAATAGTTACTTAAGTAAAATAATGTGAAGCTAAAGAAAAACAAAAGAGGCTGTGTTCATATATTACTACATAGGCCTCACTTTTAAATCTATATACGCCAGAGTTGCTTGATTACAGTTTGCACTCATGGGACTCAGTGTCAGACAGATGTGTGGTAGCATCACCGGAAGATCTCATCTCTATGCCATCCTTTCAGGGACACCTAAGACTACAATTCCTTGTGTCTCATTAAAATAGAGGGTCATCATTGAGGATGAAGTCAGCCGTGCTCCAGAATGGGGCCTTTTGAAAAATCAAATACTGTATGGCAAAACTTCTGTTGGTAACAGTATAAAGTTGGACTAGAGACTCCATAAAACTGTTGTAGAATTCACTGATACAACCTACATGCCAAGCGCTAACTCCCTTAACTCACCAGCTGCCCATTATCACAAGCTCAGGCGGGACTTCATGGCTGGAGCTTAGTGGGATCTTTATAAAGCACACCTCTGAGATAATCAGTGACTGTTTCTTGCCTGTCAGGAAACTTCCAACTCATTTATAAAAAACATATTTCATCCCCTTCCATCCTTTTATTTGCAAATCTCATCTGGCAGTTGCTGTACATCATCTCTTCTTTGGCACTGCAACACGAGGAGCTCTTAGTTTCCATTGCCTTAAGCGCAGCTATAAATTGATTTCTAGACAATTGTCCTGAATAAATAAACACCTAGACTACACTGGCCTTACTAACATCCTGCTTATGGCTGTAAACCAAAACGTCCCCCCAAAGGTAGAGGTAGGGATTTAGGAAGGGCAAGGGAGCATGAAGGTGATATGTCATCATTGGATGAGCTATTGATAAGCTCACAGATCACTGGGCTCTTGGGAGGTGAGTACAAAACTGGATGAAGTGTGTCCCTGGTGTGTGGCTCTGCAGGTCACATTTTGTATCCCCCCTTCCTCTCTGGCTGCCACGAGGTGAGCAGCGTTTCTTGTCTCTGCGCCTCTGTGTCTTCCCATGGCAATGCTGCTCCGTCACCATACGTTTAAAAGCCATATGGGCATCTGATTATGGGGTAACACCTTGGAAACCATGGACCAAATAAACTTTGCCTACTCTAAGTTGTTTTCCTCAGGTATTCTGTCACAGAAATAGAAAACTAACCCAGAATTTTGGACCAAGTAACAAGGGTCATTTTTATGACCATACCTGAACTATGTTGTTCAGAAGAATATGGAACTGGTTTGCAAGAGGAACTTGGAAAGGTTTGAAGATGCAGCTAAGAAGGTTAGGGCAGTTTGAGCACAGTATGGATGCTGGTGGGAGCTTGCAAGGCTAGAATGCTGATAGGAATTAAGACAGTAAAAATTGTTGGCATTTCAGAAGGAAGAGAGGACTCTATTGAGAATTGGGCTAGAGACCACTCATGCAAAATTTTGGCAAAACAAAAAAGGTTTCTACATTTTGTCCATGCCCTAACACTTTGTTGAAGGCTGGTAGAAGAAATTTCAAAGCAGCACAACATTCAGGTTGTGCCATAGATATCTCTGAATGCTTTCAGCTAGAATTTCCAGCCAGAATCCTGAGCAAAGAACAAAGTAAAAGACGTGAAAATCTTACAGTTGGGCATGAAAAGATATACTTATGAAGCAGAGGCCATAGAAGGCACAGTCACTGAACAAGCCAAGTGGACCTAGGATCACACACACGGTATGGCAGAATGCAAGTGATGTGAGGACATGGAAGCTTCCACTGAGATTTCAAAGCAAGGCCTGGGAAGTCAGGATATTTGTGACAGAGTCAACCACGCTACAGGTAGCAGAAAGGGTAAGGTTACACTAGGTGAGTGAAACCGAAGCTGCAGTGGAGACCCCAGCCATTCAGAGATGCTAGAAATGTGGAAAGTTTTCCAAGGAAAGCTGCAAGAAGTGGAAAGAGCCAGCCAGAGAGAGGCCATGTGGGTTGCATCCAGCAAGGCCACAGAGGCTGGGTTGCCCAAGGCTTTTGCAGTTCACCTCATTTGGCCTCTGTGTGGCCCAGACACTGAGGTGAAGCTATAAGACTCAATATTTGCCCTATTAGGCTTTGATCTTGCTTTGGTCCCATCCTTCTTTTCTCTTTTTCTTCTTCTTTTCATCTTATTCCCCTCCTTTAGAATGGAAATAGATACCTCTGTCCTTTTCCCTTGATTTTGTGTAACTTGCTTTTGATTTTTGCAGAGTCTTATACTTCAGAGTTTGCCTTGAGTCTCCAAGGAGCCTTTGATCTTTAATGAAATGCTGGAGCTACTGAGACTTTGGTGCCTCTCACAGATGGATGGAATCTATTTTGCATAATGAGATAGAGGGAATACATTTTGCATAAATGCTTTTTGGGCTTAGAGGCACAAAATTATGGAAAATTATGGAAATTAAATTAAAAAGTGTTCCTCAAAGGATCATGGTTCAGAGGTGGAGCTTTTGGTAGATAGCAGGATTATGAGCTTATTACCTGACCTATGTTTGATTGCATCGGTGAAGTCAAAGCTCAGTGAGTTAATTGGGACCTGGTGCTTAATTCAATGAGTTGTGTCACTGGGATTGGGACTCTGATGGGGGTAACTTTGTCCCAACCCCCTGGTGTGTTTTCTCTCTTGCTTTCTGTGCTTCCTGGCTGCTGTGTGTGAGAAGCTTTCCCTACCCATACACTTCCACAATGACATTTCTGCTTCATCTCCAGGCTAAAAGCAGTATAAGTAGCTAATTACGGACTGAAAGCACCACAACACTAAGCCAATATAATGTTTTTGTCCCCAAAATATTTTGTCACAGTAATGCAAACCTGGACAGAATCACACTTAAAAATGTGTGTGTGTGTGTCTGTGTGTGTGTGTGTGTGTGTGTGTGTGTATCCAGAGTGCTACACATAGAGTAATTAATGCTCATGATGGGGTCCATTTCCTTTAAATGCTTATGAACATGGCATATGCCCAGTTAAGTGCTGCCCTAACAATGTTTCTGTCACCACTGGGCTGCATATACATTGGTGATCCCATCAGATTATAATGGAGCTAAAAAGTTCTTATTGCCCAATGACATTGTGGTCATCATAATGCCAAAGGTAAAATATATTATTAATATTTGTGATTTTGATGATATAAATAAACCTAATGTGCTTCCATTTGTATAAATACACATAGAAATTAATGCTCATGATGGGGTCCATTTCCTTTAAATGCTTATGAACATGGCATATGCCCAGTTAAGTGCTGCCCTAACAATGTTTCTGTCACCACTGGGCTGCATATACATTGGTGATCCCATCAGATTATAATGGAGCTAAAAAGTTCTTATTGCCCAATGACATTGTGGTCATCATAATGCCAAAGGTAAAATATATTATTAATATTTGTGATTTTGATGATATAAATAAACCTAATGTGCTTCCATTTGTATAACTGTATAGTATTTATAATTATTTGCTGTAATCCTAGTGGTACTGGTAGTAAATGACTATGTCTCTGGTAGTTGAATTCACTATTCTATTTCTTTCATTATTGTATAATACACACAAATGTACAAGAAAATCAAAATAAAAACAAACTGGAATGGATGGCTATAGCCTACTTAATAATATTTTAAGCAGAAGTGTAGATTATTTTAAGAACAGTTTGTATTCTTTCAGTGTACTATTGGGAAGACAAAATAAATGTTAAACACATAGTAGGTACTGAGTAAATACTAATGAATTGACATAAACAAGTGTTGCTAGAATTAACAATCATTCTTCAGTCAAATGACATATTTCCCTGTCCCGAGTGTCATATATTTTCCTACTGAGTAGTCATGACTGGTCATATATAAAATATTGGCCAAAGTCTTTTTACTCCAAATGTTTTCTGTGTTGTTTTTATTCTTGCATATTTTAAGGGGAACGTCTACAGCTCACTATCTCTGGCAGTTCATTTTGAAGTAGTGCCTGGGACGTTTCTGGATTACTAAGACCCATTTTCATGCCACGGTGGCTGCATTGTGATTGTTATTATTACTGCTACAAGAAAGGAAGAACAGAACATTATCCCAGGTGAAAGACTCCACTGCCTGCAACTCAAACTTGTCAAGATCTGCTGCCTAATCCATGGGCCAGAATAACAGGCTCAGAGATCGTTCCTTTGATTTGCAAAATGTGAACCTCATGATGGAATTGTTGGCCTGACTGTAGATATCCAAAACTGCAGTACATAAAATACACAAAATCAAACATTCTGTCTAATTCTTTGGGGATGGTGACTGGGGAAGGCACCCTCAGTTATACAAAAGCACATGTGTAAATGCATAGTAAGCCTCCATGTGTCTTATTGTGACTCTATTATTTCCATTTATCGCCCACTTGATGATGCTCTGGGCCTTCAAAACAAGTTCATTGTGAACTGCGGAATGCAGGATGCATTGGTTAGCAGATGAGAGGCGCCCACAAATGGTCAGAGG
The DNA here is from genome assembly GCF_012274545.1 of Fukomys damarensis. Classification (NCBI taxonomy): domain Eukaryota; kingdom Metazoa; phylum Chordata; class Mammalia; order Rodentia; family Bathyergidae; genus Fukomys; species Fukomys damarensis. The sequence continues at coordinate 5,963,481 of NW_022900928.1, forward strand.
TTGGATAAAGGTACAGAAGAGAAAGTCTTCCAGCTCCCTCCTTCCTTGTATGTGTGTTGACTGTGGGTTACTCTTATGGATGCTGTACCCATTGATGGGCTAAACTAAAGAAGGGTTCTGTTTTTTCTCTGAAAGTATCTCCTTGTGCTTGGATTTAGAGTGATTTTTTGGCCCAGTTAACTCCAAAGCACTTAAACCACTCTTACTTTTTTTATTAACCTCACTCACTATTTTGTAAATAGCCTTTTCCTAGAATTGAAGTAGTCACTCTTTTGAGTGGATGATCTCTTTTCTTGTTGAGACTCTCACCAATACAGTCAATATCCAGGAGTGGCCCAAGTCTTCAAGAATGAGAACCAGTAATTGGTTTGCTCATGTATTTGATGAGTGTTACACACATTTTGGCAGGGGCAAGGAAACAATAAAAAATGTCAATCTGTGGTTTTCGAGTATTGAAAGACGTAATAGAGCCATTATTAGCCAGTGGACATATATCTGTGTAAGCTGAGAGGCCCAGAGTTTGGAAGGTAATAATCTGTAACCACTCTCTGGATTATTTAGCAATCATACCTCCAAGTGTGGCTCATGTGAGTGAAGTCCCTTGACATGTGCAGGATATGCCAGGAGCTTGGAGCACAGTGCATGCACAGTACTGATTTTTATTGCTTTTCCACCTTCCTATGATCCATCCTTGGCCTCCACTTGCTGGCCCTGCCCAGGACTGCTTCCTACCTTCTCCCTGTAGGGATGGAGGGGTTGGCATCACTTCCTCCAGTGCCAGGACCTGGGTACCTGTGAGAATCTACATTTTTGCTTCAACTTTATTCACTTTTGAGAAAATATGATAATTAATAGCAAAAATAAAAATCCATGAGAATTAAAAAGGAGATTGCAGAAAAAGAACAAAAAAAATCCCCACATCTTTGTTCTGGTTTTTGAACCAGGGCCTGGGCTTTTATTTTTACTGAGCCTCAGAAATTAAATAGCCAGACTTGACTACAAAGCAAAGAGAAGCCAAGACTGGGGGAAAGGAAGAGTCTGCAGCACAGGTGGTTACAGTGGCTAATAATGGTGATTGAAAATAACTGCAACATGCGCCTCAGTTTCTGACAAAACCAGAGAGTGTACACAAAGAAAGAATGAAGAACATACTTGGAGTGTCTAAAGGAACATGAGGGAAAAACTGGAAGCTCTTTGCAGTGATTCTTACAAGTGCTTTAACTTCCTAAAGCAGATATGGCTGAGATCAATCCCAGGTCTGAAGTCACAGACAGGAGCTCCTATTAAGAGCCCAACCCATCACATTTGCTACACTGAAGTCAAAGCAGGCACACTTCTGTCTGAGATTCGGCCAACTACCAGCCTTGGAAAGAATGACTTTGTGCAAAGCAAGTATTATTCACTTTCACTTACATATTCACTGCTGCCTTCTAATGGCAGGCTTGAGCAGTTGCAATAAAACATCATCCCATAGACCTAGTATTTACCACCAACTCCTTCTGTAGAAAGAGTTTGCTAACTCCTGAACTAAAGTAATGATATCAGTAGGATGTTACGAAATCCAGAGGCAGGGAAAGAGGACATTTGGTTAGGACAGGATGTTACAGATTTTGAATCTTCTCAAGAAATTCTTTTGCAAGCAAGAAGATATTGGTAGGGCTTCTTGGATCATAATGAGATGAAGAGAGAGAGGGGAAGAGGGAGAGGGAGAATGAGAGAGCGTCAAAACTCAAGAATAGAAATACAAGGCCTGCACTAATAGTAAATACCACATAAAACTAAAGAGGTAGAGATTTAGTCATGCTGGATGAGAATGACTGGAGAAAATGTAAAGAGAATTTAAGGATGCAAGTGCAACACACAAAAGACAAGATCAAGACAAATTTACTATGGATGGGCTAAATGCAACTCCTCAGATACAGTGCTTTACTTGAAGATTCAAAATCACATTCTCACTTCAACCTCATTGTCCCAAAGGACCTGGCTTGACACAATCCCGCCATCAGTGACCTGTGTAATGCTGGGCTTCAGGGGGAGCTCGCAGGAAACAGCTGGTGAGATCAGGGTGATGCCCATTATGATATGCACAATATAGCTTGCAATCTTTTCTCAGTTGTAATAAACATCTTCAGGAATTCAGAAGTACAATAGGGTGAGAACTCTATCACTATTTATCAAATATTTAATTTTTAAAAACTCCCTCCCCACAATCTCAAGTTCATTGAATTGGAAGTCTCTGGAGCATTTTGTCTCCAGAGGAAAGCAACTGTGATCAAGTGGGGTCCTCATGTCAAGGGGGGGATG
>NW_022900928.1:5965809-5989571 GCF_012274545.1 Fukomys damarensis
GAGGAGAGAGAGAGAGAGAGAGAGAGAGTGCAACTGTTAGTTTCCGGAGTACCAGACAGGGTGTTTTTCCAGAGAATAGTAAGAATTGTTCTGTATAGAACTGTGGGTTGTTTAGTAGAGTTCTTCACAGGTCTTTGCTTAATAACACAATCCAAGAAAAAGTTGTGGCAACCAAATGGGGCTGCCAAAGCCACAGATAATGCTATAAAGAAATCCAAGGGGTACACGAGGAGCAAAGTGAAGGAAAGATGTTGGGGAATGGGAAGAACTTGTTCAAATGGGAAGGGGAACAATGGGGAGTGAGAGCAGAAGGAAGGAAGAAAAAAGGATTCAAAAAGGGATAATGGAAGAAAAAATAGAAAGAGGGCTTTTGTGAATTAAATGGGGCAGAGAAGTGGAATTGAAGGGAGGGAAAATATAATGTATTATATACGCACTTTCTATGATGGATGTGGTCATTATGTACTGTAAACATGCACCAATAAAAATAACAAAAACATAAGGTGTGTCTGATCAGTCAAACAAAGACGTTATGTTTTCAGGAAACTGACTTTTAAGAATGCACATTCTTAGTACTTCTTAAGATTGATTAATTTGCACTTATGTAGAAAAAGACTTGGCCCTTTATGCCTGATATTATTATCTTTTACTCCCTTTTGCCACCTTCTTGGACCACAGCCGTTTCCAACTTGATGGCATGGAGCCTGGTGCCACACTCTCTTTTCCCTTTGTATGTTCAAGATGTGTTGTGGATCCTGATGGCCTGGCTATGCTTAACTTCTGATACCTGTGCATCAGAAAGCTGTCATTCGGTAAAATGAAGGTTTCCTTTGTTGAGGAAGGAATTGGCAAGTGACACACACACACAGATGAGCTGGATGGAAGTAGAATAATAAAATGTTTATTTGCCAGCAAGGGTCGAATTGCACTCAAAAAGGCAGTGCCAGTGATCGACCTATTAGGTTGCAGCTTCTCTTTTCATAGGTTTTACTGCTATGATCTCATTCAGGTGGTTGCATTTCATTTCCTCAGTTCACATGAGCCATGTACAAAGTATAGTAACCAGGCAGTTAACTTTAACCCAGATGTAACAATTCCTTGTAGTTAGGGAGTTTACCTTAAGATTCCTCTAGCTATCTATTCCAGTGCACAAGAAGTGGGTGTTTGGGGTCAGGGATGAGGCCTGATGTCCCACTCCATGGTCAATGCCTCCGTGTCTGTTAATTTTGAACTAAACAAAGCAGATTTCTGTTAGAGACAGCAGAAGTCATTTTACATTTTCCTAACATTTTGTAGGTTTTTAGGTTATTTACCAAAGTTCTCTGTATCACCTTATCTATCAATATTTTGTGTCACGCATTCTATATGTTGAACACAGCTAAATTCAGTGTTACTTGTAACCCTCTTAGCTACAGAAGAGCAAAAGCCAGAGGTAATTTGTGATTCTCTATGATTTCCTCACTCCTTAGCAAGTTGGGATGGTAAAACACTAGATTAGTCTATGTGTGCTGCAAGCTAAGAGTGTTGTGATCTACTTCATCAACTATGAAATTTTCATCTGCCTTTTTAATTTATGAGACAATATGACAGTTATAACTTTTCTTGTTTTAGAGGACTCTGCCTTTGTGTTCCAACTTATTTTTAGCTTTCATTTATTTACTGTACAGAAATAATGTTTCACATGCCTTATTGCTATAGGGTATATCTATTGAGATGGAAAAGTGAATTATGGCATAAATTTGCAAGAAACTTCATAGCACACATAGAAAATTATTTTATATGATCTGACATATTTTCTTAGAAATTGAAGTTTCTTTTTAGGAAAGAAGTTACAGAATTGCCTTGTTAAATTCTTTTATATACTCATAAGTTTAAATTTACATCTGTATACTTAACTTTTTAAGAATTTATGACATTAAGTATCAACTCATATTTTTCTCTGTGCACCAGGAAAATACCATTTTAATAAGAGGTTGTGTCTGCACTGCTGGTAGAGTTTTATGGAATAGATTTGGAAGTAAATTGCAAATTTTTATAGTAAAATGTATATTTCATAATCCTAAAGTAATAACTAAATCATTGAATCCTAATGTAATTAATATTTTGAATTACAGTTTTGGATTTAACATTGAATAAAAACAATGTACAATCAAATCAAAAAGAATATATTTGAAACTTGATAATACAAAAGACATAAGAACCCTAGAAAACAGAATGATTTGTATGGCAAATTCTGACTATTATACAGTTTCAAGGACAATCTGCTATGGACACTCTTAGTTTTATGGAGCACTGCTGTTCCTTTCCCCTGCTCCAGTTACATGGAAGTAAACCTAAGATCCTAATGATTCTAGCCACCAACATTTCAGTCTCCATTGTGGTGACTGTGCGCCCAGGTCCTGCCTTGTGACTGTTGCTATAGAGATGCCTGACCCCAATCCCACAAATACTGGCAACACATCTTTGTCATTTATTCTTTCAACAGTTGGGGGCCAATGCACCATTCCTATTACCTTAGGGACAAGGTATCAATAAAATATTTCAAAAATTGTTTGCCATTTTGAGGGCTCAGACTTAAAAAAAATGGACAGCTTTCCTCTTAGTCCCTTAAGCATTTGTTCTTGAAATAACACCACCACGGTATGAGAAACCAAAGCATCATATTCATTATATATATATGTAAATACAATTAATATGATATAATGTAATAAATATAATGTAGGAATTTATTATTATTGTAGATAGCAACCTCAGAAGAAGTTATAGCCACCAGTGAATAATGGCCACTATACACATGAGAAAGTCTTCGAGACAAATCTACTTCCGGCCTGTGAGCCAGTGAGCGAATGCAAGCACATGAAATACATTGGACTGGGTGTGGTGATGCACAATTCTAGCACTGTAATTCAGGGACTAGGGAAGCTGAGGAAAGAGGATTTCTCTGAGTTCCAGACTCTCTGGGCTACACAGTGAGACCCCGTCTCAAAAAAAAAAAAAGTAAAATAAAAAAGAAAAGAAAGAGATGTTGGGGGCTGGGTATTTAGCTCAGTGGTTCCTACGCCTGCCTTGCTAACACAAGGGCCTGAGTTTGATCCCCGTACCAAAATAAATAAATAAATAAATAAATAAAAAAAGAGCTATCTTGGGGCTGAGGATTCAGCTCATGGGTTCCACTGCCTGCCTCACAAGTGCAAGGACCCATGTTCAATACCCAGTACAAACAAACAAACAAACAAAGACATGGGATTAAGAGCTACCCATAGTAGGGTACTCATTACCCAGAACCACAGGAAATAAGTACAAACAATTCTTGCATTTTTAATTCACTAATGTTTGGGGTGAATTAGTATGCAGCAAATGATAACTCGGGTGCATTTGAGTACTTAAAAGTTCGTGCTATCATAGCAACCTAAATTATGCAACATGGGCTTTCAGCCAGTTGGCAAATTGAAGTAAAACACCATTAAAGGAGTGGAAAAAATAAAGGACATAAAAATTATACTGAAAAGATAAATAAACTTGAGGGAGTACTACTGAGAGGCTTGAGAGAGAAAAATATTGTAAGGCTAGAGGAAGCTGGACTTTTTTTTTGTAATGGCAGAAATTTTGCTCCATTATCTTTTGAAGAAATGTTGCAAACAGGAAAAGTTCCCAGAAGACTTGGTGAGTTAGCTAGGAAGATTTCCAGGAAGAAAAATCAGAAGTGCCACCTGTTCTCCTCCAGGGCCTCACAAAAGATGTAAAACTGCAAGGGGAGCTGAAGAACAGGCCGTGTAACACAGCCAGAATATGCTGGATACAAAAATTAAAGTTTCTCACTCCCAATCTCCCTAGGGCAGAATGGCTTGGGGCCAGAATTAAATCCAAGGTCAGAATTTTGTAATTAAAAATATCAGAAGCATCGTATGTGATCTTTCACAGAACCGTTGACCTGGCGCTAAGGGTGTCAGGGACATGCCTAAAGGACCCAGTCTGCTAAATAATGAAGCTCCCATCACAGGCTTGGGGTACAACAGCAGCCTCACAGGGAACCCGAAGTAGAGAAGGACATACCCCAGAAACTGTGGTCACTGTTTTCAGTGTCCAGCAGTACAGATTATATTCATGTAATGGTTACAAATTCTCAAAAGTAGAGCTTTCTGTCAGTGTTTGGTAGAATTACTATTCTATTATGATAAAATAGACAGTACAAGATGAAAACAAGGCTTGAGGTGATACACTGAGAAAGCCGGAAGGAGAGGCGACCTCGTAGGGAACACTATCAATTTAGGAGAAAGGAAAGGTGAATCAGAAGACAGAACCAAAGACCCAGAGGCCACAGAGCATCAGGGCCAAGCAGCAGGACTGAGGCCTGGTCAGCAGGTTACTAGACATCGCCACCTACATTTCACAATGTTTTCGTGGGTCAGTAACAGCCATGTGAATTCTACTTTCCCATACTTTGAAAGGAAGTTAGCCCACGTGTTTCTAAACATCGTGTGGTTGGTCAATAGTGGGACAACTAATTTATCTCTTTAGTCCAGAGTTCTTTCTGTGGAGAGGAAGAATTCTCCAAATCCAAACACTGGGAACCACACAGTGCATCTGGACCTGGGCAGGAAATAGACAACCATACTCAGACATAGCTTGAGCTGGATTCCATGAAGGGATGCTATTTTTTTTTTAATAATATGATCACATTTATTTAAAAATAAAGATTATGTATTTGCTTATATGCATATATGCATAAAAATTTTCTGAAAATTACAAAAGAAACTATTAATAGAGACTGGTAATGGGGACTAGTAATACTGGGGGTAAGGTGTCAGAGGAGATTTCATTTTCATTTTGTATCCTTACATATTGTTTGGGATATCTTACCATTTTTTAAAAAAGATAGAATTGAGGAATCCTCCTATTCAAGTTAATGAATTTTTTAATGCACATTTCTCTGACATTTATATTTGACTTTCTTCAAGACAAACTGACTTGAGGTACTCAATGTTTTATAAATTTATTTCCAACAGTAAAGCCACACCAATTTGCAGACTTTTCTAAAAATTACATATTGCTGCTTGGGAGTCACTGTTGTTCTGGCACGTAGTGGGTGTGTCAGTAACTTGTGGCTAGAGGAGCAACACCGGCTGCTCCAGAACACGGTCACCAAGTCTCCTCCTCTGTCCGGCCCTGCCCCACACAGACTCTGGGGGAACTAGCATCCGTGTGGGTGGAACTGGAATGCAGGGAGCCAGGGCCTCACGCAAGGCTGGAGAAGTCCTCCATCTCGTGGAGCACGAGTGACTCTGCACTCCGTCAGCACCCTGAGGAAGGTGAGGGCACGAGGCCAGGCTGTGCACAGCTCTCTTGATTGATGACCATGGCTGAGGTCCAGCAGCCCACGAAGAGAAGACCTCAGCGCCCAGCCCCATCTGCACGCCATGCACGGGAGGCTTTGAACTCCCTGCTGAACTGACCCAACTCCAGAATGACAACAGAGAGGAATGACAGTGCTTTCCCAGCTTTAGTCATTAGGTCTTGGGCTGATTCATTACTCAACAATAGGAAATTATAACATACTTAATTCTAAGAAATATACTTTCTTCTAAAATATCTATAATTTCATTTTCAAACATAAGTTAGACAATAATGAGAACAAGAATTTATATGTAATAAAAATTTACATATATGCTCTGTGATAAGTATATTTACATCTTATATTCTATAGTTAAACTTATCATATTAGGAAGACATTATATATAAGGTAGTTATTAAAAAATTAAAGAGCATTCATTATCGCTAATTATTTAGATATAAATTAAGTTAGCACTACCACAAAGTAGTGCTAGGGTTGCACAAAATAAAACAAAACGGGTTTCAACTTAAACTGACTATAATTTGAAAATAGGGACAGCATGAGCCCTCTTTTTATCAAGCATTTCAACAGAGATCTTTCAATAACTCAATGTTAATTAGTACTTTTTGATGTTGGTGATTAATTTAACTTGACTTCTTTATAAAATTTATAATGTAAACTGATTTTTATCATATTTTCTGTCTTATAATTTTGGGAGAACTTCGGTGCTATTGTTGTATGCATATATTTCTGTAATAAATCAATTATCATTTCAAAAATGCCTTTTTTGGAGTCATAATTCCACATATTTTCTAACATGTCTCTACATTTTACTATTCTCCATAAAATTTGTGTTCTAAACTTTGGAAATAGTCATTTTGGACTGAAACAAATTGTTCTATGGAAGGAACAAGTCAGATTTATTGCTAGAAATCCTTTGCAAATTTGAATCCATGTGCATATTTTCTCAACTCTATGACGGAATAGGAAACATCTTCTTGGCCACCTCACATGAGAATTAAAAACTCCTTTGAGATTGGCCTGTGAGCTTGCTTTGAAATCAGTATATATCCCTAATGTAAACATCCTGTAGCATACAATATGCTAAGTATTCAAGAGTCAACTTGCCTGCAAAGTGGAAAAGATTTTGACAAAAGACACCTATGAGAAACATGGAATAAAATCATTCTTATGCTTCTCATTCCACATATATGGGAGGCCAAATTCAAGTGGGATTCTGTAACCCTCCGTTCTCAAGAGAGTGGCTACAAAATCATTACCATGAAACCAATTCTTCCATAGAATGATGGGGTGTGTTTTTCGGTTAGCAGCGCTGGTCCCATTGCAGTATCCCTGGGTTAGATTCTAACGTCACTCAGCCTTTCCCATCAGCAGAATCAATCGGAGGAAGTGCTGAGCTTCAGGTTATGCACCAGCAGCAGCAGGGCAGCCTTAGCTCAAATTCCTGCTTGGTAAAGTGATTGAGCCCGGTGGCGAGCATACACCACATCAGGAGATGGCCCTAAAGGAGCGGAAGCCCGGGCTGGAGGGCCTCAGGGCCATATTACAGCTTCTTGCACCTGTGAGTGGAATTGGTCTCAATTTTGGTTTCCAAAAACTTAATATATGCTTTTTTTCAGTAGAATTGAAAACAGTCTTGGAAGTAGTGTAATGCATAAGGGGGAAAAGTCCTGTACGGGTTACTGAAGATAAGGGATGCAAGTTACAGGGAGATGTGATGACCTCCCTGACCCAAAAAACCAACCAAACGAACAAAAATCCCCACAAATGAGTGAAAGAAAAAACTGAGCAGGTGAAAAGGGTGCCCTGGAAGAGGGCTGTGTCCTCAGTGTAGGGAGGGGACACTTGCCTTGTCAGGTTTTAGATTGTCACGAACATTGGGATTATTAATCATGACACAAAAACATCATTTACTTTAGGCGGGGAACTACTTATTTATCACAAAAGGAAAAGGCAGATACACCTACCGATTCCTTTAGTTTTCACTGCTGCCCAGTTTTCTTTGTTCTCATTACCCATGCTGTACAGAAGAGAAAACCGAAGCTAAGGAAAGTTAATAAGTGTGCAAAGGTCCCATCAGTATGAAGCAGTGAGGCTGGCATTTCAAGTGCCCTCCTGGAGCTGCAGCCTCTACCCTTTCCCCACCCTGGGTGCCAAAATAAATACCAGTAAGATCTGCACAAACAAGAGGTTTAAAATGTCAAGCTCTTTCCATTAGAAACTGTTTCAGGTGTTGACTGTAGGGATGCTGCAGGGAAATGCCACCTCAGACTTTATTTTCTCTACCATGTTGTCAAGATGTTTGAACAGTGAACATAGTGGACATAGGTCAAATGGGGCAAATTAAAGAATGACTTGTGACGCTAGCTGGCTTGCATGCCACTTTTACTGACTGTGACCTGAATCGAGTCTTACCAATGCTCTATTCCTTTGTTGCCATGAGATAACCAGTAACCGAGTATTCATTTCATTAGGGCTCTTTCTGAAACTTACACTGAACTCAAAGCAATGTACTTTTAAGTAGATGGTACTCTGTTGAGACAAATCATTTCTCTAGTATAAAACTGAACAGATAGCCTGTAAAATAACTGACTCAGAAGTTTCAAATAGTCTCTCTTAGGTTCATAGACAACATTACTAATCTCTCCAAATTTACTTATTTACTCTTTTTGGTAAAGGGACTTAAGCGTAGTATGCTAGAGAGCACAGCAGATTCATCAGAAAACCTGGATTGATAATGATTTCTCTTCTCTGTACAAACTATACTGAAGAAATATTTTTGACATAGAGAGTCATTACTTTATCTTTCATGTTTGGGATTTCCTGGAAGAAAATAGTTTTGCTCAGTAAGTAATAATAATGACTGTGATATTGAGTGAGTCGACAGGAAAGTACAGAAGAATTTTTCATTGTCAGAGTTACCAGGGTGTCTACAATGTTGAGTATTGATTAAGTAAATTGGTGATATAAGGATAGATTCAATATATCATCTGCTTTTATATGACCTAAATTTTTTTAAAAGTACAGATAGAGTTTATTTTATTTTTTTAATTGAGTTTATTGGTACATTTTAGGCATACAGTACAGTTACATTCATTATTGGGATCTTGTACCTTTACATGACAGGTCTTGGTTCTCATTTTTTCCCTTTTGACCTAAAATTTTTACATAACTTGACATTCTCCATTCTGTAGTTCAAGAGTGTGGCATTTACATAGAATTATAAAATAATTATATGGTTTTCATTTAAAGGTGCATTAGAGGGATAACTTCATGGGTGAGAGCATCAGAAAGTTTCCTGGGAAATGATAACCGAAAGCTGCAATTTAACAAATAGACTCTGCAGTGATGCTCTTTTTACTCGTGTGCTCAACTGTGGTCAGAATAACTTGACTGATGTTGAAGCAAAGAGCTTCTGTCTCTCCATTTTTAAATGGAAAAATTGCCTTGTATTCTATTGTAGTGAATTCACAGTCACTTACTGAAACAAAGGATCACACTCTTGTGTCACTGACAAGTTAAACTTCTGGATCTCCTAGAACACCAGAAATTCACCCAAAAACATAACTGCATGTGCAGTGGGAAAGTGCCCCTAGCAGGAAGACTGCGAGAACACTGTTTGCTCTGCTCACAGGTTTTGTCAACAACACTGGAGAAACCTCTGTAAATGTGAATATTTACCGTGCCAGCTTTGAATGTGCCGGCTTCCAGGCTCAGGTCCGTGGTCCTGCGCCTTTTCATACATTACCGGGTTTGAACTTTGCAAACATTCCTTTTGTGTTTGTTGGCCTCGTGTTTAATTTTGTGCAGAGAGATTATATCGCATGAGAAGCTACTTACATCCTGGTTCTAATAGCTTGTTTTTTCTTTTTGCCTGGAGGCCCACAGAACAGTGGCCCTGAAGAGGCGGCTGCAGTTTTGTTGGAGTTGCCATCACGTCCCGTCATCACTTAGCAGGTCTATTTTGGTAGCAGCTCCAAGTTGGTACCGCCTGGCTGGTAGTCCTTGTATTCTGATAGCTCTGGGCTTGCTTGTGTTCCCCACACACCTCCTGTAACACCACATGTCAAGTTTGACTTAAAAGTGAGCGCATCAATACAGAGCAGTGTAAAGCATGACGCCAGCTGAGGTGGATATAACGGGCTTAGAAGAGTCCAGAGTATACTACTGAATGGACAGATGCTCAGGACTCTGAGCATCTTCTACATGTGGGGCACTGAATAAGGGTTTTTATTAATATAAAGATACAGGAGAGTGACTTCTGCTCTTGGGAGAACTGGAGACAGGAGACTTGCATCCCTGTTTCAGTAGTAGTGGTTCTCTGGGATGCACTGTGCGGTAGGTATGAGGAAAGGCAGGACTCTTGATATGAGTACTCTAACCTAAGAATAAACAGCGAGAAAAACAGATGTGAAAAATGAGGGCACCTGTGATCTATTCTCCAGAAAGCATGCCGTGAGTAAGGTACGTTTATTTGCTCTAGAATTGGTGAAAGACCTACTACGTAATAGAAATGTGATCAACTGCTTTGCATAAATGCCAAAACGAAAACATACTCTTCTTGATGGCTTATTGAATATCATGCACAGTAGTGAGTGCATATCTCCTGAAAGAATGTCACAGTTTTGAGTAATCATCAGAATTGTTTCACAAATTTAATGTTACATTTTCTTCATATATTTAATCATTTGGAAGAGTAAATGTTTGATATTCGTAAGACCTAAATTACTTCTGAAGCTTTAGGGGATTTCCACACCATTAATGATGCAGAAACAGATTCAAATTTGGAAATTTTCTGTGAAGTACAATTTCATAAAAAATCATGTGCCACAAGCTATAGGCTCAGATGAAAGCTTAGCCTTTAACCTCCCACCTAAAATTTAGTTCTTACTTTTGGAGAAGGATTTGTCTTGTTTTAAACATTCTTGATTTTAAAAATATTGTTTATCTCAATACATATGACATGTCAAATTGTTCCGATGTCAGATCGGCCTTGAATTTAATAATTCGGTCCTATTTTCACCTAAAACTTTTATCATTTTAGAATCAAGAATGTTTTTGTCTTCTCTTGAAATCAACTTCGGGCAAGTTGATTTAAAATTCCTCAACCTCTATGTCCATTTTTCTTCCAGATTTTTTTTTTTAATCTCATAGAAAGATGAGTAGAATGAACCATCCTTATGCAAACAGTTGGTGACCTTGGTCAGAAGCACAGTGATTTACATCATTTGACACAGTGTTTCAGTGCATCGGTGTGACTAACAATACAATGGGGTTTTAGGCTGTGCAAGGGCATTAACATGCACAAAATAAAGTGGATGAATCTCATCAATCTATAGTAATAATACTTTTTTCTATTGGATTTCAAGTGTCCTCACAGGGTATCCAGAGCTCACCTAGAGAAATATGTGGCATTATAGAAATACCCGGAGTAGGATGCAGATATGCATAGAAAAATTATGTGATTTCTCTGAGTCTCAATTTTTTCAACTAATTAGTTTAATGAGTAAAATTTTTAGCTTATAAAGTGGAATGAATGAATGCTCATCAATAGAAAAACTGTTGGACTTGTGACCTTGAACTTAGGCAGACTAAATGATCAAACTGCTTCCAGTCTCTCTATCCACTGATCTTCATTTGGGGAAAGATCACTCTCTCTTTAAGACTCTGTCTAAGGCCAGGGAACAAAATGGAGGCAGCTGTTTTGGGGATGAAGCTCAAAAGTTGGTTTTACCAACACTGCTCTGCTCCCTGCTCTTATAATTGATTTGATTTTGGGAAACTAGCAATGAACATTTCTTAAAATTACTGGCCAGCTTTCTAATTACCTTGAATAATCATGTCATTGATTCTTTCCTTTGGATCACTTACGTTTTTTACAAAATGTATAAATTCTACGTGCTAGGCAGTATATTAGCCATCTGAATTTTCAAAGCCTAGGGCAAAGGTCAGTTCTGTATGTAGAAAATTGCCACAAAACTCACTTGCTGCTAAACTATAAGGAATAATCTGTGGTGGGCCAGAGAAATAGTAATAGTATAATATGCCAGAAATATAGGAAAGTGACATTACAAAAGGTTTCAAACAGAAATGAAAATTTGAACTGACTCAGTCAAAGTGAGACATTTGCCAGAAAGCAAACATGGAAATGAAGGAAGTAATAGTAATAGCACTGTAAGGAAGTCACAAGGAAGCACCGTAAGTGGTATGCAGAAAGGCATTGCTACCTACAGCACTCCGGAGTCCCCCAGAGCCCACTCATCCTGCTTTCACAAGCAGTTCCTTCCCTAGTCTACTAACACTCTGTGCCAGGCTCTCTACCAGTGCTCTAAGGCATGGAATATTTTTGACTCGCCAAGGACAAGTGGGCAGTAGAACTGCTGAGCACCACGCTGTTCCCTTCCCGTTGGGGGGCAGTGATGCTGTTATCGAACTGCGTGTGTATGGGACCCAGCTTCAGATGTTAGACTGAGCCCATGTGTGATGGGATTTAAATGTCAAAACACACAGTTTACTTTTTATCTCTCAATAAAACAAATGACAAATGCTATTGAATCTGATCAGAGCCATGTCTTAATAACGTGCATCTTTTCCATTGCTGCTAAAGATTGGAAAGCTAGAAACATATTTACACTGGCCACACAACAAGGCCAAATAACCCCGATAAAATAAATGAAGGTTTTCCTTACAGAAAACAGATACAAGTGGCTCTGGAAATGTGTAACTACTAGGTTCCATAATAAGCACAGCACCTAACAGAGTTTGGTAAGGACCAGAGACCCTCAAGACTTGCTCTTGGTCAGTTTACTGGGCAAGCAAATCTCAGATCAAATTCTGCAACACAAGCACACAGATTTTTCTTAACATGACGGCACACATCAATTATTCTGCTGCTGTAAATTTGGTCTCCAGTTCCATCTTTCATGTGCATTGCCAAAATTTGCTCATTTTAAGTTTACCCAGAGCAAAGTGCAGTGATATTGTAATAGTGAGATTCAGCCAACCACCTATGGATCATTGTTTAGTAGTCAAAAGAAGATGTGGTTTTTCTATAAAATGGAGTACTACTCAGCCATAAAATATGAGGAACTAGACTCATTCATAGGAAAATGGATGCATATTAAGGCCATACTCTTTAGTGAAAGAAATAAGATACACATGTGTAAATACCGAATAGTTTCTCTGGTGTGAAAAATTGTATAACTGTATATAAATTGTATAACTGATAATGTGAAATAGGAAGAAAGGAGCCAAAGGTATAGAAAGACAGGCTATGGGTGGCCAGATTTGTTCATCGTGTTTGCGAAAAGGTGGGACAGTTTAGGGCTGTTTCTGTACTCTTTGTTGAGATACCATTATTTTAAGCAATTGTAGCTAGTTTGGGCTTATCACAAATTATCAGTTGATCAAACTCTGTGAAGTTCCTTGTCCAATTTCACCCAATATAGCTCCGATAAGATTAAGTTTCATAAGCTTTTATGAGACATTATTCACTGTCAAAAGTTAGGCTATATGTCCTAGGCAAGAAAAGTACAAAGAGTAAAATCTATGAATTGCATGGATATTATAGTGTAATTATCACTATAATTAAGAGTGTTTCCACCTACTTTGTGTAGGCAATTTTATTGTTGTTGTTCTTGAGGCAGGTTCTCTCTCATAGTCCAGGTTGGCATTGAACTTACTATATAGTTCAGGCTGGCCTCAGACTCACAGTGATCCTCCTGCCTCTGCTTCCCAAGTACTGAGATTAGAGGCATGCACCAGCACACCCAACATATTTTTATATTGTCTTAAACATTTTGATTTCAAAATTTCTATTCATTTTCTGAAAAAGAATTCCCTGGTTTGTCTTAGGAAATCTAGTCATTAGAGCATTAAACATGTATTGTTTGGAAATTTCAATGACTATTATCTAAAGAATGTGATAATAGAGCTGAATCCTGAAGAAAATTTGAGGTATCTCGGATTTTAAAAAATGATGGGAAATAATATTTTGGGGCTAGAAAGTTCTATGTGCAAAGAAACAAGGATATAATATACACATAATAAGTTAGTGTTAAGATATAAGTGAAGATTTAATAAGGATGTTGGCGGAGTATTCTGTATGATTGATTCTAGCATTTAACTAATTGGAGGTGGACCAAAAGCCCGGGGAAAGTAAGTAAAGAAGAGAACTGATCTCTGGAAGCCACATTAACTTCAATATAGCCCAGAGTGGTGGCAGTGGTTAGAAAAGGAGCCCTACAGGGAATCTTCTTCACATTAATGACTGCCTATGTCCCCTTTTTCTTCTCCTGGCTTTGACTTGTGTTTACATAGCACATCACCCTTTTCAGGGTTTCCTCTGTTTGCTTTTTGGTTTTGTTTTGTTTTAGAAGTACATGAGAATTTCAGTCTCAAATTCCCCAGCTAAGTGAAAGGTCAATCAATGATCATTTTCTCTGATGCAGATATCCAGTTAAGTCAATTTGTTGTAAATAAATTGCCCAGTGCATAGGAGACGTGCTTTGAACATCTTGTATATTTTCAGTGTTCTAGAACGTAATGCAGTGCTCTGCTCTAAGTATACAAAGTGACTTATTGTTACGCTCTGGACAGGTGTGCATTTGAATCCCTATTCACTGCCGCTTTCAATTCTCTGAACCCCAAT
The DNA here is from genome assembly GCF_012274545.1 of Fukomys damarensis. Lineage (NCBI taxonomy): Eukaryota > Metazoa > Chordata > Mammalia > Rodentia > Bathyergidae > Fukomys > Fukomys damarensis. Next base: position 5,979,813 of record NW_022900928.1, read on the forward strand.
TTTTTTCTTTGAAATATAGATCTCTTAACCTTGCTTGTGATGCAGGATGTTTAGGAGGATACTATGATACGAAGAAGTGATCACCACTCTGAGTTACCATGAGTTTAGTAAATATTAATTTATAAGACATAACTATTCAGATAATTTTCATAAAAGATCACATTAAATTGAAAATATCAAAATGATGGATTAGAATTGTTATTCTCTTTTTGTGTGATTATGAAATTTTATTTTATGTTCTTCAGAAAAAATAGAATCTGTTAGAAATAATAGATTCCTTGGGGGCATGAAGTGGAAAAGAAGGCATGGATTTTGGGTACTAGGCAACCTGATGTTTCCTTTATTGACTTTTGACAATCAAAAGTTAGTTTGTGGAAATGTTTGTTGGCATATGCAATGCAAGTGTTATTGTACAAATGCTCATCCCATCATCTACTGGAGCTGACGAGAGCCCAGTTTTCCTTGGTATAAACTGCCAAGGTGACAATTAGATCCTTAGATAGCATTTCTAAACCTTAGGTGCCAGAAGAAGCGGCAGAGGAGAAAGGCTTCAATCTTTCTTTCTCTATCTTTTTCAATGATTTTCACCAGACACCTCTCTAGTTGTGGAAGCTTTGTATTTTGGCTAATTTACATCATACCAAATGTGCAGAGTGATTTTTCTAATCCATTCATCTTCTGAGAAAAGTGGAGAGTATATTTCTACATCTTGCTGCTCCTCCCTGGGAAACATTTCAATGCTAATAACTAAGCCTTATATTTTGAAGTGAAGTCACCAGTGACTCATTCCTGTGGATTATTTTGAGAATATGACTCTGGGTAATCCAGTAGAACTCCTAGCTAATTGGTCATTCTAGAATACAGAAACCATCACAGGTGCACACTTGGCTTTCATGGATCCAGCTGTGAACTAGAAGAAAGAGGTGCTTTCATGACAGCATCACATCATCACCGTGGTCCGCTCACTTTTAGTTCGTGCCTGTGTGTCTCAGATCTATCCCCGGGGTCCCACAGTTTACACAGTTACGTCTGCCAAAGGTCGATACTAATCATGCTCACAGATGAGAAAACTGAGTTCCTGCAGAAATAAAGGATTTGTCCACTGCCATAAAAAATAATTTTGCTGTAGGCTGAACTCAAGTTGTCCAACCCACTTCTTGCCTCCTTCTGATACTGCCTTGGAAAAGTTCTACTCGGGACACTGACGGAGCCAGAACAGGGCAACTGGAGACACGCAGGAAAGAGCACTTCCAGAACTGCTTGAAAAAGTGGCCAGAAAGATGGTATGAGTGTGTTTGAAGTGGGAGGAAGTGTTTGAAGAAATCACGGCAGTGTGTCTTTTACCGTAATAAATTTTCATGTAAATTTAAACATTCATCATACTTTTTAATTACACCTCACATGTCATCAGGTGAATAATTAAACCCATTAAAGCCATTCTGTCAGCTCTGAAAGGTAGATACAACTATTCATTAAAGCGCTAAGTACAAAACCCAGTCAGTCATAGTTATTGCAGGCATTAAACAAGGTCCAAAGCCAACTGAACCTGCCTGTCCATTTTTCAGGAAGAAGGAGGGAGTGAGGAACAGGTCCACTCCCTTGTCCAGCAGGATCGGCCACCTGGAAGATGACAGATAACAGGAAGTAGGGTTTGTTTATGTGACTGAGCCTCCTTGGTCTGCTAACTGCTCCTACTCTCTCATATAACGGTCACGCTGCTCTCGGGTGGTGGCTCAAACAAACTGAGTTCTTTTGGGGAGTCTGATACTTCCCAAGGATTATAATCACGACTAGGGACAGAGCCTCAGGTTGTAACAAATCATACCAGTCTAATGTACGTCCTCATCATGTATTTCAGGGGGTTGACACCCCACTCGGGGCAGTTTTTGTAGGCTAAAGTTGAAGCTTAGGAAAAAAGGAGTTTTGCTTAGGATTCAACAGAATTTGACTGAGATTTTCTTCTGACATTTCACTTCCTGGGGTAAGAGTGAAAATAAATGTCAGTAGTAATAGAAGCAGCATTTGTTAGGCAGCAAATAGGACTCCCGTCTTTGTTAGCTTTGTGCCACTGTAAAAAATACCTGAAAAGAAGAAAACATTTCTTTTAGCTCAGGATTTCAGAGAATTCTGCTGTGATGATCTGGCCTCTGTCACTCTGGGGCTGGGACGAGACAGAATATTATGGTAGGGAGCAAACCACAGGGCAAAGCTGTTTGCGTCACTGTGACCGGAAAGCAAAGAAATGGGAGAGGTGGGGCCCTATTATTCCTCTCGAAAGCAAACCCACAAAGGCCTCACCTTCTTCTGCTGGGACTCACTCCCGAAGTTCTCTCCGTGTTCTGAGACTGTCACAGGTTGGGACCAGGCCCTCAACATACTGTCCTTTGAGAGACGTTAAAGATCAGAAGCTTGTACTGCCAAGTTAAGATGATCTCCGGGCAGAACCCATAAGTACAATTCAAACAACCCTTCATGGCTACCTTAATACACACACTGGCAAGTTTTTCCCTGTACTTTTCCTGAAACCTTGGATATTTGAGGTATAGCATGAGGAGGACTCCATCATGCCCCGGCCTCAAGGGGTAGAAACATACGATTACATTTGTAATGAGTCCTATCAGGACATTGTTCACGTTTCATTTCTCTGGCTTACAGTTTTATTGGTTGTAAAATGGGGCTGATGGCCATTTTTTCTTTCAAAGTCTTGAGTGCAGATATGTCTGATACTGGAAGGCTGTAAATCAAGGCCAGGCTGGGCAATTTTGTTTCAAAATAAAAATAGGAAAACGAAAGTAGAAAACCAGCTGGGCATGTAGCTCAGTGGGAAAGCACTTGTCAAGTGTGTGAAAACACAGGGTTCCATACCCAGTACTAAAATATAATGCACACTGTAATCCCAGCACTCGGGAGGCTGAGGCAGGAGGATCGCTGTGAGTTTGAGCCCAGCCTGGGCTACATAGTGTGTTCCAGGTTAGTCTCAACTACCTAGTGAGACCCTGTCTCAAAATCCAAAAAATAAAAATAAAAAAATAAAAAAATAAAATATAATGCACACACACGCACACACACAGCATTGATTTTGAAGAAGGTTGATATATTTATCACTAGCTGACAAGGTTATGACATGAGAATGCGATCAAATAGTGATAGCAAAGGTGATATCTGTCTGTGCTCCCACAGCATAAAAATAAAAATATATATTAAGAAATACATAGATGAGTAGATAAAAGAAGGAATAATATATGACCATGATTTGTATATAATTATAACAAACATAGAGGTGAAGATTCTCCTTTTCTGTCTAGATATTCTCCTTGCTACCTATAATATCCTGCTGAGAATGGTAGAATAATTCAAAATACTAAATGAGTCAAACGTATTCAAATTCTGAGCTTGTCACTAACTACAGAAATTTGTTTCTCACTTTAGTCTAAGTCTCTTAAAAATATGCTTTCTTTGAAGTACTGCTTGAGTTTTAATGAGAAAAATGAACTCTCTGAAAATCTGTTTGAGATACAAAATCTCCACTTGAAGCAGTTAACTTGGTGTCAATGCGTATCCGTTCTCACCCTCAAATTATTGTATTTAATTTAGATTTTATTATAGTTCATATAAAAGATTCCTTGTATTATGTGTTCAGAGAGATTCAAATAACACTTTTAAAAATTAAGTGATCATTGGTTGGTTTGTGAGTTACAGTCATAGGCTTGCTATCAGACAAATATATATGTATTATTTTATTTCAATATTCTAAGTTTAAGGTTGACAAAAGTAATACTGCATAGATTTAAATAAGTTATATTAGTGCTTTGCTATTTCAATTAACAGTTTTAATTTTTTTTCATCAAAATTGAATGGGCCACTGGAAATATCAGTGATGTCTATCTGTGGCTTTTATCTTGAAATGCGATATTTTATTCCATATGTCTTTCATTTTGGTCTAGAATTATTTATCAAAAATAGTTTCAATGAAGCGCAGGGACCCAAGTTTAATCCCCAGTACCAAAAAAAAAAAATAGTTTCAATGAATACAAATAAAATAGGAAACAAGAAAATAGATACCAAAAATCATCATATGAATCTTAAGTTGCCAGTCTTTATTTCTAGCGTATATCCTATAATATGAAGACTTAATAATATTTAATTTAATATTTTCTCTTTGTTTAGAAATTCTATTATTTTAAATCAATGTGTTCACATGTTAAATTATAGCACTAGCTTCTGTTATCCTAAAATGTTTCTTTTTGGTGAATAGTTTCAAAGTCAAGAGCTAAAAAATTTATAAGGATAGTTATGTAGACTGTAGATTAATTGTATAAACCAAGATCTCCTAATGTCAAAATATTAGAGTCTATGAAAATCTAGTTTATCTCCTTCTACAGAACATCCCTTATTAAAAGTAGGTGCATGTGGGTAAAATCACATGCAATAAAGAACAAGATTTTCAGTTTATTTCTCATATAATCTAATTAAACTTCTTAGTTAAAAACTGAATCCCACAGGCACGTTTTAGTCTAAAAGAGGAAATGTAATAAAAGCATAATGATTCATTTGACCATGGACATTTTAAACATTCTTCAAAGTAAGGCATCTCTTTCAACCCTAAAAATTATTAAATAAATATTTATAGAATGTGTTTTTGATGTTCAGTGTTTTGTCAACGGGTAAGGGAGAAGTCAAGTTTGATGTTTTTAAGTCATCAATTTAACACTAAGTCACTGACTTAGAACCAAGCTACTCTAAAAATATATACTGCCAACGTCTACACAAAATAGTTTTTATTTCAATTTCCAGTCGTAGTCATTGTACACAGTTATACACGCACTCATTCTTTCATGCATACATTCGCTGCTTTTCCTGTTGTACAGGCTAAATATTGTTCAGGTTCTCCAGAAGCGAACAAAGCCAGCTGCATCTTTGAGACTTGTGAAGCTTGCATATTGGGATGAATAACGTCCTAAAAATAAATATACACGCATGAACTACAAGTGTATTACAAAGTGAGAGATGAGATTAAGAAAATAAAGCAGAGTTAGGAGGACTCAGGGTGCCAATGTAAACTTATTTAAAGTTAGTTTATTTTTATTCTTAAACATGCACGGAGATATTAGTTATTTACTTAATAATGAGCTCCTTTCATAAATGGAAAAATGCATTGCAACTGTGAAGGAATCTTCTTTTGCAATTTACAGGTGCTGCATCTCATTTTCAAGGAGAGGTTGACCAGATGCCCTGAAGTTCACTGTGCCTCTGACACGTCATTCACAGGGCCTCATGTCCATTCACCCTTGCTAAGCGCTGTCCTGACACCAAATGCAGAAGTCAGGCTGTCCTGTGTCCTCATGAATTCCTAACCTCACGGGACTGGCTCTGTGCCTGCGCCTTGAGCTGAGTTCTTCCACGTCCGCGCTGTCTCGGAACATCTCCAGGAGTACAGCTTTGTGCTAGAGCAGGTGTTCAGCAAATTTGAGAACCTGGGTTTAATTATCAGCTCCAAAAACTAAGACAAAAAAACTGGACCACTCCTCTGTCCTGGTTAATTTACAGCACACCGTGCAAGTGGGTGAGCTTCTTTTCATGAGCAGTGCCTCAGGGTGGATCTCAGGGTAGATGCCACATCCAAAAGAGACTTTCTGGCGCTCTGTTGGAATTATCTGTTCTCTCTCTGCGTTTCTGTCACAGTGCTGTTTTGGTTTCTTCATAGCGCAGAAGTTAAATAATTACTTTGCGTGTCCCTTTTTTATTACCCCTGTCTTAGGATTTGGATCATTCCAGAGCTGTCTCCAGTCTGTCTCACTGAGGGCTCCAACCACAGCCCCAGTACAAGGGTAGACAATAAATATTTGTTGAATGAGTGAGAAGGAGCCCAAATTACCCTTAGTTGAAACACTCAAGGTCAGCTGCTCTAGTTTACTACTGTTGTTTTAATCATTAGTCCTAGAATAAATAGAACCTTAAAACTTTGATTCAGTGCATGAAATAAGGCCTATAGAGTATAATATAATCTGAAAGTTAAGGATCAAATACTTATTCTGATATAGATGAAGTTGTTTACTCTTCTTGTGACCATGAGAAAAGCAATTTAACCTTCACTGCCTCAATTTTTCATCTGTAAAACACAGGCAATCTCTAGTCAGAGAATGATTTTGTAAGAGTCAATTCTCAGAAAACTACATAATATAAAGCACAACAATATCTACTTGCTAGATAGACAGATATTTATATCTGTCTCTATATCTATATTTATGATATTTATTTATTTATTTATTTGTACCAGGGATCGAACATGGGCCCTTGCTCTTGCAAGGCAGGTGGAGGAACCACTGAGCTAAATCCCTGGCCCCAGTGTATTATTTTCTGATGTTTCTCATTCGTGCAATCATCTGAGGGAAATTTTTTCATTGAAGTTTTTTCACTTAGTTATGATATCTTAGAAACACATTCTTTTTTTTTACACTGAGTTTATTGATACATTTTAGGGACACAGTACAGTTACATTCATTGTTAGGATCTTGTACCTCTTCGTGACAGGTCTCGGTTCTCATTTTTTCCCCTTGTCCCTGCCCTCCCTCCACCCCCCCTCCCTGCCCATCTACAAACACTTATTTCCATCTTTTCATTTTCTCACATTTTTTCTTTTCCCTTATTACCCTTCCCCTACCCCTCCCACCTTCCCTACAGATTCTAATGAGATAACTGACATTGTGAAATGGGAAGAAAAGAAACACGTTCTTTAAGTATACTTTCCCTGTTTTATTCTGTATTTCTTCATGACACCATTTTAACTGTTAAGAAATACAGTGAGCTCAGTATGGACTCCACTTAATCATTGGCCCTGGAGTTCTCCAAAGCTGCCAGTGAACCAGGTCTCTTTTGTAAAAAGGTCGTTCTTTAAAGCCAGCGTTCCTGTCCACACACCTCAGATGTGGTCGCCACGTGCTGCCCTAAAAGCAGATGTCAGACTCTGTCATCTTCACAACGTGGAGGACAGAAAGGATTTTTAAGGGTATGAACATTTCTTCAGAGCTGAAAAAACAAAATATCAGACAGCAAGAAAGTGGATGTGAGAGATGAAATCTAAGATTTTGCAATGGTAACAGTATGTGCAGAAATAATTATCTTCTGATATCATGTGTTAAATTTTCTGGTCCCTTTGTTATAATATATCTCATCAAAGATCAAGGTGAGTGTTCCGGCTTAGACAGGGAGCTAGTTTGTCTCTAGATTCAGAAGGAAAATGTCTCTCTTACTTCATCTTATATTCTCACTTGGGTGGTTTCTTCTGGAATCTTGAGCATTTCTCTGGCATTGTTACTCTAATTCTGCTATAAAACCTAATCAACTTGAAGGAAGTTCCAATTAGCTGCACATTTCTAATGGAAATGATTGTTCTATTTGCTCCCAAACACGTTTTTTAACTTTAGAGAAAATAGAATATGTGCAAGTTGGTCATCTGATAAGGGGCTTGGGTCCAGAATGTATAAAATAATTTAAGACTCAATAGTAATATGCTGAGGCATCTGAGTAAAAATGGACAATTTATCTGAACAAACATTTCTCCAGGCAGGAGATGCTCAAAATCCGTTGTTATTATAGAAATTATACCATTCAGACACACTAAAATAACTGAATCTGGAGGTTTTCAAATTTCATCTTTGTTTGAGTAAATTCAAATGCATTCATACTCGCATTCAATAGCCCACAGGATGTGCTAGCCACTTAAATTTCCAGACTTGGGTTCTAGGATCACCACCACCCCTGGAGAAATACATGCCGGTGCCTTCTGCCCTAGGGGAGAGGGATGGGGCAGCAGCTCCGGTCCATGTGGAACTATCCTTGGGTGTTGTCTTTTGTTCAGTAGCTATGAAAAATCTCACTTGAGAAAGCGGGATACTAGCTGACCAGGTGCTCCAGCCTGCATACAGGTCTGCTCTCCTGTCTCTCCACTTTGACACATGATCTTAGCCAAACGGCTGGGACGTGAGTGCTCTCTCTCCGCTTTTTGAAGGAGAAAGTGAAATGCTTCTTTTTATACCATCTACCCACATTTTATGTACCTTGCAAGTGCAGATCCGCTCCTTCGTGCTTAATTCTGGGATTTCCAAGAAGGGCAGGAATTCCCTCTTCCCTAGATTATTCCAGTATTATTATCTGATCTCTTTGATAACAGTCATTCAAAACAAGATGAGAGAGCTTATCAGTGTGATTTTGACTTATCTTCCCCTAGATCTCTCACAGACACAGATATGGTATAGCCATAGCCGTTACAAAGAACAGGCTGAAGCATCTTCAAAAAACTACAAATAAATCTATCACAGGATTCTGCTATCCCACATGTGGGTAAATGTCCAAAGAAAATGATATTAACAGCTCAAAGAGAAACTTATATAGCGCACACACAATACACAGGTACATAGACATCTTGCTTTGGATGAACATTTTATTTAAGAAGCTAATTTACTGGTGCATGATCTTCAAAAGCACAAATGAGCGTGCCTCATAATGGAGGGATCATACTTCCTTGTCCCCTCTGCAGCAGAGCGGACAGCCCACAGAGTCAGAACTCCTAAGGGGTGGCACCCTGCAGCCTTCACTGTCCTCCTTATTGTATGCCATGGGGTCCTGCCTCTCTGCATGTGCGGGTTGTTTCCTTTCTCTTTTCCTCCACAGCGAACGACCGCGCTTCAAAACTTTCAAATAGACTTATATCATCAGATAGTGCACAGTAAGGAGTTTGGCGATTATTAACACCCAGAGAAAGCAAATGCCTTTTTTAAAATTTGAGTGCCATGTCTGTTTTGTGAGTCACCCTTTGTAGCATTCTGCAGTTCGTAATTGTGTTTCTGATTTTCTTCCTCAAATGCTGTAAGGTCCTATTATGCTGGTGATATTATCACATTGTGATTGATATATACTTTATACTTTAAATATTTCCTCAAATTTTGTCAATATCAGCGTTTCTTACCTTGTAATCCATTTTAATATAGCTGGATTAATTGCATATTTCTTCTCTGGAACTATATTTTTGGAATCATACGCAGAAGGTTTTTCTTTTCAGACTATAAAAGAATGATCATGTATTTTCCTAATACTTATACAGCTTATTGTATTTTATTTTTTATTTCCACTACATGCCAGCTTTACTATTTTGTGTCGCACAACACAGGTGTTCAATTTAACCTCTCCAAACTCCTATCAAGTTGCTTCTCATGAGTCACTACAAAAGTCATTTTCCTCACCACTGGTAAGTGCTTTTGTATCCTGGATTCCCACAGGTCCTTCAGCGCATTCCTCAACTTTTTCTTTTATTGTAGGTTTCAGCTATTTATCCATGTTCCAGGTACAAAAATGAATTTGTCCTTATCAATGCTATTAGTACTTTAATCATTTTTGTTTTAAGAGCTTTTCACTTTTGTCAAATATCCAAGCACAACAAGAGCGCCTGTAGACAAACCCAGGAAATGACGTTTATAGAAACAGTGCTTAGGCAGAACTCTGGAAGACATTGGTATAGGAAAAGACTTTATGAACAAATCCTCAGTAGCACGGGAACTAGCAGAAAGAATCAACAACTGGGATCTCATATTACTAAAAAGCTTCTGTACTTCAAAAGAAACCATTAGCAGAACTAAGAGACAATCTACAATGTGGGAAAAAATTTTTACCAGCTGTACCTCAGACAAAGGACTATTATCAAGGATATATAAAGAACTCAAAACAATCAGTCCCCCCAAATATAAAGACCCGATTCAAAAATGG
>NW_022900928.1:5990361-5991098 GCF_012274545.1 Fukomys damarensis
CATGTAAAGGTACATGATCCCAACAATGAATGTAACTGTACTGTATCCCTAAAATGTAACAATAAACTCAATAAAATTAAAAAAAATAAAAATAAAATAAAATAAATAAAATAAAAAAAATCCAAATTAGCCTCATCCTTTGTCAGTTACCAGCTCCCTGTGTGCTGTCTAGGGAGGTTGAAGGCAGGGGACAGCCATCGCAGTGAGCTATCGTCTAACTCAGTTAGAAACTGTACGACACTTAAGAATCATTTTCCAAGCAGGCCTTCCTCAAGTTATTTATTTTTTGCCAGTAAGAAGGCTATCTGTGACTCTTGACACCATTTGACAAACTCTTTGATATCTGTAACTTGAATAGAGAGTGAAAGGTTGAGAGTTCCTGTAAAAATTATGCCAAATGCTAGTTCAAGGTCAAAAGAATTAGAGTTTGTCACAGTGTAGGTGAGGGTTGAGAAATTTCACATTCATCCTCTTGGGTTCTGCTTCCCTCTGAGAACTGCACCGATCTAACAGAGAATAAAAGGACAAGGGTTAGGAATGGCCAAAAACTAAAAACCTTCATGTTAAAATCAGGAACAAGACAAGGATGCCCACTATCGCCACTTCTCTTCAATATAGTTCTGGAAACATTAGCCACAGCAATTAGACAAGAGAAAGAAATTAAAGCAATAAAGATAGGAAAGGAAGAAGTTAAACTATCATTATTTGCTGATGATATGATACTCTACATTGAAGAT
>NW_022900928.1:5993045-6013945 GCF_012274545.1 Fukomys damarensis
AAAAAAAAAAAAAAAAAAAAAAAAAAGGACAAGGGAACAGCAAGAAAGAGGTTTGACATGGCTTAGGGTCCCTCATCAAGAAAAGAAGAACTGTTCAAGCCCGAGGCTCATTCCTCACACCCTGAATGGAGGTGAGTACCAGACCGCTAACTTGTGACTAAATTACGTGGGAATCTTAAATATAAAAGATTTTTAATAACAATTTTTTTTGCAGAATTCTGTTGGTTTCATTTTGAATCCTTGAGGATAAAGATACTGCTTCTTTGCCTTATCTTGTGTTTATTAGCACATTTTTGCAGTGTACAGTGATGGCATTGATTAAGGGAGGTTGTTACATGTACACAGTACACTTTAACTCTTTTTATTTCCCACCCTTCTGCCCTCCCTTCACCCCCCTCCATCTCTTGGTCCCCTTACCATCTGTAAACCTCATGGTTTTTGCCTCCTATTGTCTTTCATCTTCCTCTTTAAATTATTATACATTGGATTTTTCATATAAGACAAAGGTGCAGCATGTAAGCTGTGTGTTTAGTTTATTCCACTTAACATTATGGTCTCAAGGTGCATCTGTTTCCTACAAATGACTTGAGTTGAGCCTTGTTTATGGCACAGTAGTGCTCCCTTGTGTACAAATACCATATTTTATTTATCCATTCTCCTGACGATGAACATGTAGACCACTTCCAAGATCTAGTTTCTCTGTATTATACTGGTGTGTACAGGGGTGTGCATGGATCATGTGCTTCTCCATTGTAAAAGCCACAAGGTCTCTCTCACATGGGGTTTCAGAAACTGTGAATATCAACATGATCTCCTTGCATCTGCTGTTCTCCAAGTGTTTTAATGAAAATAGTAAATATACCAGAATAACACACTTGTTTGTAATTTCTTATTTGTAAATGTTTGTGAGGTGTTATATTTACATCTATCTTGGTTAGTCGGTGCGTATATATTGTATCATAAACATTTTCAATCTTTTTCACCCCAGTATTCCTCTCTTCTTCCCGGATCAACTTCCCCATCTCCAAAATGTCTACCTGCCAGTTCGCTTCCATTTCTCCTTTGTTTTATTCTTTGATTTATTTTTACTCTGGGTTTCTCCTATAAAAGTAAACATGAGACATTTAACTTTTTGTGTCTGGCTTATTTCACGTAATATTATGAGTTCAAGATCCATCTATTTTCCTGTAACTGACATGAACTTATTCTCCTTTATGGCTGAATAAAATGTCATGATAAGTGTATCACAAATTTTTTATCCCTTTTCTGTTTGGGGCATCTGAGGCATTCCCAAAGCTTAGCTCTTGTGACTTGCCCAGATGTAAGCACAAGTATTCAAGCATCTCTGTAGCATGATAGACTTCTCGTGGGTGTATTCCTGGGAGAGTTATAGTTGAGTCAAACTGAATTTCTATTTTTAGTTGTTTGAAGAAACTCACTGGTTTCCCTAAAGGTCATTGCAGCTTACGTTCCCACCAGCAATGCAGAAGCTTTCGTTTCCCTCCACTTATCACAGCCAGCATCAGGTGCCTTCTGTGTGTGTGTGTGTGTGTGTGTGTGTGTGTGCGTGTGTGTGTGTGTGTGTTTTGAGACAGGGTCTCACTATGTAGTTGAGACTGACCTGGAACTCACTATGTGGCCCAGGCTGGTCTGGAACTCACAGCGATCCTCCTGTCTCAGCCTCCTGAGTGCTGGGATTACAGGCATGAGCCACCACGCCCTACTTGCCTTCTGCGTTCTTGATGATAGCCACAGAATAGCGTCTTTTAATCCCTTTAGCATCTACCTGGATGAATCAGTCTATGGTCCTGAATTATATTATCTGCACATAATTTCCTGAGACACCCTCACTTTGTTGAAATGCTTTGCTTTTCTATGAGCTCAGATTAATTAACTTTTGCTTTTGCTAATTTCAGGAAAGTCGAATATCTGCTGGGTTCACTGTCATTGTCTTTGCATTCTATGATGATCTATTTACATTAGCAACACTATGAGATTAGAGAAAAGACACCAGTGAGAGCTGTGGGTATGTGTTTGCCTCTGCACAGCATTCTGCCACACCACGGGCTACAGCGTTGGCTACCAGAGTTGGCCCAAGATACTGTGTATCAGTACCTGCAGAGGTTTTTTTGAAGATCATAAAGAGGCTGATTATTAAGAATTGAATGCATTACCCTAGGCTGTGAGCTTAGCACATAGGTCAGAGAAGTGTAGCCAAATCCATCCCTCTGCCTGTTTTCGTCAATACAGTTTCACAAAAGTATATTAAAATCGCTTAGTCTTGGTGGACCAGCTACCCAGGGTGGCTTTGCTCTATGGTGGTAGAGCAGGTATGACAGAAATCATGTGGCCTACAGAGCCTGAAGTACATACGACAGGGTCTTGTACCACGACTAGGAAGATCACAGTGCAACCCGTTTCTGGTGATATTTTATTTTGTGATCTCTGCACGTAACAAAAGTCTCCTTACAGCCTACTGGTCTAAAACAGCAGTTTAGCTTTGCTTCTTTGGGGATACGGCTTGGGATCATTGCTGGTTTCACACGAGTCCCCTAATTGAGTTATACTCCGTCTGAAAACAGCTCAGCTAGCAAAGTCCACAGCGGCCTGGGAGACTTTGACATCCGTCCTGACTTTCCTACAGGGGGCCTCAGTTCCCTGAGAAGCGGACTGTTCATATGAAAATTTGCCTTCTTTATGTAACCAGTTCAGTGTTTCAAAGGAAGAATCAGAGACTGTATGAAACACTACACTAAATGTCTGTGAACTGCCCCAGGGAGAAGGCCAACTGTATTTCTATCTTATTACTGGCAATGCCTGGCATGGTTATTGTTCTATTTAGAAACGAGAGTAGAATAACTAGAACTCTGGATCACAAAGCAGTGTCTGAAGAGGTCCAGTTCACCCACGCCGGTGGAGACCGGTGATAGCAAATTTCTAGACACACTGAGAACAGCGGACAGAGTTTAGGACACAAGCTGCTCACGCGCATGCCCCGTCTTCTTTTCCAGGCTTTCCTGAGCTCGGCATCGCGGGAGACTGATTATCTGCCCCCCGTGTGACCAGGTGAGGACAGGGCAGCCTGTGTGTGAGACCTGCGTTAACGCCCAGGGTTAACCTGGCTCTGAGCGGGCAGCGCTATCGGGAGGACTTCCCGACACTGCACCCCGATTTCCTCTCCAATCGGCCATCTGCTCCACATGTGAGCGTGCCAGGCTCTCGACCTCCGCAAGGCTGAAGCGTTTCCTCTGGAGCCAGTGACTTCTGAAGGACTGGAGTGTTGGCTTTAAGGCCTCACGGAGCTGAACTCTGCACTCAACTAATAATCACGGTTGCTTCTCTTCCGTGGATGCTTTTGACTGAAGAGGCTGAGATGATTTAAAAGTCAAATGCATTGCAACTTTCTTTCTCTAACTAGGGCGGCCTTTAGGGATTAAAATAAAATAAATGGATGTGGAAAGAAGAGAAAGCAGGTCTAGAGAAACAAACTATATACTTGAGTCAGTTAGCAGTTTATTTTAGAAAACAGCCAAATTAAGACAAATGGTATTGCCATTTCTGTCTCGACTCTCAAGTTTATCATTATTTTTGGAATTAGTATTTGGCATAGGAGAAATTTTATGTATCTTAATCGTATGGCATTGGACATTTCAGAAAAGCTGAAAAAGAGAGGATTTTGATTTTTTTCAAACCAAGATGCAAAATGACAAACATTCAGTTTTTAAAATGAAAATTGGAGTCAATTTTACTGGATGCTGGCATCATTTATAATCTTTTTCTGCATAATGTATTTTACTGCTATGGTCCTTTAAATGATTCTCTGTGTTTTCCAGACAACATCTTGAATGGAAATTATAAATTTTAGAATAGAAATGCCCTTTGCAAGGAACTTATAAACATCAAGCAAAAATAAGATTATAGGATGAGAGAAAATTAAATTACCTCTGTACAGAGATGATATGATTACATGCATAAAATAACCTAAAGACTATACCAAGAGTCAACTAGAACTGATAAGTGGATCATTAAAACTGGAAGAATATAAGATAACATACAAAAATCAGTAAAATTTTAAATGCCAGTAATTAACTTGGAAAATCATAAAAAATAATCCTATTCTCAACAGATCCCAAAATACCTAAGAACAAATTTAACCAAAGAAGTGCAAGACATATTTAATAAAAATCATAAAACTTTGATGAAAGAAATTGAAGAAGGAAAAGAAAATAGGAAGGCCTACCACTTTTTTCATTTTGGAGAATTAATACTGTTAAAATGTCCACACTAGTGAAAGCAATTTATGCATTCAATGCATTCCCCATAAGATTACCAATCACATTCTTTACAGAATTAGATAAACAATCCTAAAATTGAAATACTGTAGTAACACAAACAAACCAAATAGCCAAACTAGTCTTACACAAAATGAACAAAGCCAGAGGCATAACAGTACTTGGTTTGCAAATCTATTATGAAGTCTGTGAAAGCCAAATTAGATTACTGGCATAAAAACAAACAAACAAATAAAAAACCAGATGCACAGGCAATAGAAAAGAATAAAGAAAATAACCCACACATGTAGAACAAACTGGTTCTCAAAAAAACCCCAAAAAGCCCAAAATACATTGGATCTAATAAATACTCATTCTGGGAAAATTATATACCAATATGTATGTAGAAACTTAACTGCTGTCTCTCTCTCTCTGTTCAAATATTAACCCCAAATAAATCAAAGACCTAAATATAAGAACTAAAACTATGAAACTTCCAGAGAAAAAAACATAATAGAAACATTTCAAGATGTTGGTGTAGTCAATGATTTTTGGATATGACATGGAAACCACTGAAAACAAAAGCAAAAATAGACAAATGAGATTACTTTAGCTTCTGCGTAGTAAACTATTCAAGTGAAGAGATAACCTATAGAATGGGTGAAAATATTTGACAACTCTACACCCAAGAGAAGGATAATATCCAGGTGATATAGGAAACTAAAACAATTTAGCAAAAACACAAGTAATCTCAGTGCTTAAAATGAGAAAATTGTCTGAACAGATACTTCTCAGATAATAAATACAATTGACAGATATTAAAAATGCTCAATGTCATTAGCCACAAAGGAAACTCAAACCAAAACTTCAGCAAGATGTGATTTTACTCCAGTGAGAATAGCTATTATAAAATAATAGGAAAAAAAAACCACAACAACACATGCTGGCAAAGAGGGGGATAGAAGGAACTCTACACTTTCAATAGGAATGTAAATTAGCACAGCCTTTATGGAGAACAGAATGAAGGTTCTGCAGGAAAGTAAAAATTGACTTACCAAATCAAATATCCAGTTCATCCTGCTACTGGGTATATATGCAAAGGATAAAAGCCAGCATGTCAATGGATACATCAATGCCCATGTTTATTATAAAATTATACACAACAGGTATCTTAGTTATTTTTCTCATTGCTGAAACAAAATACTTGACACCTAAAGTTAAAGAGGAAAGGTTTATTGGCTCAGAGTTTGTAGGGGTTTTATTTCATAGCTGGCTGGCTCTGAGGCAGGGTGGCAGGGCAGAGGGGCATCTCAGAGGAGAAACAGTTCATGGCAGGCCGAAGGCAGCAAAAGCAAGCAAGAATCCTTGGCAGCTTCTTTCCACCCTTCCTATTTAGGGTACTAGGGTTTGGAAGGGTGCCGAACCAATCAGTGGACTAATTTGGTAATTACACATCTCAGGATCACTCACTCTAGATCTAGCCACCTCTGAGAAAAGCCCTACCTATGAGCACATGAGGCTTTGGGAGGACATCTAGATACAACCTGTAACAAGAGGTAAGATGTGCAATCAGCCCAGGTTCTCAGCAAAAGATGGGTGGACAAAAAAATGTGACATTTCTACAACATGCAGCCACAAAGAATGAAATACTGTCATTTACAGCAAACAGGGCCAGCTGGAGTTTGTTTTGTTAAATGAAATAATCCAGACAGAAAGAAATGTAGCATAAACTTCATAGGTGAAAGCTGAAAGCGTGTGTCTGAATACAGAATAGCAATTACTCAGGTTTGGAAAGCATGGGACAGAGGGAAAAGGGATAAAGGGAGGATGAATTTGATCATTACATGTAGTGTTCCCGTGTTGAAATATACTCAGTACCATTAATCTGAATAACTAATTTGTATTATTCAAAAATAATGAAATACTTGAAAACACAAAAGTAAAAAAAATTAAACATCTAAATTTCAGGCCTTTAATGTCAAATTTAGAATGTGGAATTAAGTTTCAAGAAATTAAGAAATATTACTCACATATTTAAAATCCAGATGTTATTTTTGCTTTGTAATAAAACCTGTGCAATGTAAATATTCTTTGCATAGTAGTCTTATTTCCTTTATTGTGTTTTCCCAATAGTTAGTGAGTTAAGTCTTAATACCCGCTCTTGTTAGATTAAACTAAATTTGGCCTGACAGTGCCCTTCTACACTGACTGAGTTCCCACGTAGCGAATTGCGACCTGACTTATAATGGAAATAGAGTGTAGCTGACAAAGAGTCAGTTCTGGGTCTGGTCCCAGAGTTAGCACCAAGCTCTCAGGACAGAAAGGCACGAACTGCTCAGACTCTGCTCCCACAAGCAAAGATCTCCAAACCATGCCAACCCGCAGCAGGTCAAGCCTTTGTCACTTTCTCTTTTGCCTGAAACGTTTACTGGCCCACCTGCTCCTTGGACCTCCCTGGACCTCTCTTGGTTCTGAATGTCGCTGAATTTATGAATGGATCTTGACTCAAGTAAACTCTACTAATTTAATCTGTCTAAAGAATGAGTTTAAAGACCTTATTTAGACAAAGAAGCAAGTGAAGCAAGATGAACAGCAGTCAGAATTAGAAGTGAGACAGGGCCCATTGTGGGACCATGCTGTGGGTGATTCACCCCGCATTTCTCTGTAATGACGTGGACTGTGGGTCTGTCCTAATCAGGAGCTGGCCTGACAGTGAGTTACAGGATTACACATCTTTTAAAATATCACGGGGTGATTAAGTGGTGAGCCTGAAACAGTGAGTGACCCATGTGCAGCTCAAGTAGAATAGGCAGCTTTGAATCTTATCTGTGTACCGGAAAGCTTTTTCTGTTTTGTCACAGATACTCTGTCTGGAATTCTTCCATAGCCAGTATTATTGTATTATTATAAGAATATCATATCATTGAAAAGGAAAGATTTTTAGTTATAGATAACCATGAAACCAAGCATTAACATTTGCTAGCATATAAATCTTTTAGATAGGCTGCTGCAACACTGAGGTGTAGATCCTTCATTTATAAAATAAAGGCAATTATTGTACATAACTCCACCCATTTTATGGTAAGGATGAAAGCACCCCTATGTATGGATATTTCCTGTCACTAAATATAAATAATTGTGGCCCTTTTCTTGCTTAATTCCACATAGCTTAGTCACCACATTAGCACTTTAGCAGTTTTACTTTTTTAAATGGTGCTACATTGGGTTTCCCTTAAATTGGAAGAAGATTAAAATAGATAAATGTACTAGAGCAGAAATTGAGAATATCAGAGTGATACAAGTGATTGGAAGAAGTATAATCCTCCACATTAGCAAAACATTTATATTTATTTGTTACAATAGCTATTACCAACTTCTCTTGTGCAAGAAAATGTTGTTTCTTGATAAATGCAAGTTTTTAAAAGCAGGGTAATTTGCACATCTTAGAATTAGTACAACCTATCTGTAGGCATTTGGCGTAGGCCCTAAAGAACAAATGGGTAAGAAAGCGATTATCTTCCGTGCTGAAACTGTTCATCGAACCCTAGTGTGGGCATGCTCATTGCCCACCCAAATCTGTACCCTTTCCCTGGGAAACTGGGAAGTACCTACGGAAGAGTTATCCACCAGCAGTGTGGATGCCATCCTGAAGGCCAGGAGCTATGGAGTGGAGGGAAACAATGAAGGGAATTTTGGAGACAACGCGGATGTGCAGGAATAGGAATTTTAACCCACTGAATAAGCTTAATGGTATAATTGACAATGTGAAATAGGAAGAAAAGGGCTAAAGGTGTAGGGAAAGTGGGAAGGGTATGGGAAAGGGAATAAGGGAAAAGAAAAAAGTATGAGAAAATGAAAAAATGGAAATAAAGTATTTGTAAATGGGGAGGGGAGGAGGGTGAAGGGAGGGCAGGGACAAGGGGAAAAAATGAGAACCAAGACCTGGCATGTAAAGGTACAAGATCCCAATAATGAATGTAACTGTACTGTATACCTAGAATGTACCAATAAACTCAATAAAAAGGAAAAAAAAAGAATAAAATATAAGCTGGTGCTGAATAGTCAGCAGTTATAGATTGGGTGCTTTGTATACGCTGAACTCTATGTTAGTATCTGGGATAATGGGTCAGCCACGGAGAGACAAGGACAATTACGACAGTAACTGGATATGGTATGGAGAAGAGGTTAAATTTGCTTCACAGATTCTAGGTCGGAGCCAAGGAAAGTCTTGGTTCATCATACTTAAGAAGATGACATGGTTTGGGACAGATGTTGTGTATTCTGCATTTGGAGTTTGGGGTAAAGATATTAGATAGAATGTTTTACCTAAAGTTTCAATTTTAAGTTTGTTAGATTAAGTGATAATTGTAATATTAACAAAACTCACGATATGTTATGATTCAGCCTTGCAGTGTCCCCCGAAGTCTCGTGTATTTGGAAGGTGATTGTGTCCTGGGGTGCTATGCTTATCAGAGGTTTCACCCATAGGCGAGTTCTTTGTTGAACGTGCGGTTGGGAGCTAGGGCCTCCAGCGGAGTCAGGGGGGCGCATCCTGGAAGGGTGTGAGAAGCTCTCCTCCCCCAGGCTCCTCTACCACTCCATTTGCCTTGGGGGCCAGCGTACCACGGACTGAATCGTCTAAAGCCCTGAGCCAAAATGGACCTCTCCCGGGTGAACTGGTCATTGCTGGGTATTTTGTCTCTGTGAAGACAAAGTGTCTACTATGCTATGTGAAGGTGGAGTTGAAAGGTCAGGCATGCAGTGTCTGCACAGGGGAAGAGCTCCTTTGGAGGAAGAGAGGAACCAAGGATGCTCTGTGAGTTTGAAACGTATCGTGTGTGGCAAGCAGAAACTATTTGCAAGAGCAGAGGAGAAGAGGACCGACTCAAATACCGGAAGGGCTGCATTCCGAGCATCTCTGGTCTCCGAGCCTGCTCCTGCATCTATAGGAAGGCCGTCGTCAGGGGCGGGAGGACCAGGGAGGCCGTGTGGGAGGTCGCTGAGCCTGTCGCGCGCTGCTCTGAGGAGTCACAGCGCCCACTACGGCCCTCCCTGTGCGGTAAAGCAGGAGGACAAAGGCGATCCCCACCCACCAAGACGGAGACCACAGAGGACAGTAACTGCGCAGGGGCTGGCGCGGCTCCCGGTGGGGTGGGAGCGGATGCCCCAGCTCCAGCTCTCTTCCTTCTGCGTTTCCACAGAGCCCAACCCCTCCGGCGGAGTCCCTGCCTCCTGCACCGCTGCTGCCCATTTTAATAAAGGAGACAGGAAGAGTAATAACTCCGGCGACATAAACGGAAATAAGTACTAATTTGGTGTGACTGCTTCCAAAGTTTTGTATTAAAAATAAAAAACGGTTACCTAAGAAACCTTTCAAAGTTAAGGTTTTGACATTTTAAGGGAAAAAAAAGCCAATTTAGAAGCAAAATAGCTGGTCACCCTACATGGAAATGGCATTACAATAGGTCAATGACTGAACAACTTTTCTTAATACACATTTTTTGTTTAATTTATTTGTATATTTGAAATTCATGCTACGGACACAATGAAATAAATTTAGTCTTGATGTTCAGGGCTATTTAACGCCAGCTAGCAATATTAATAATTAGTTTTCAATGCTGACTCTCTAATTTGTATATATTTATGTCTTACTGGTAAAGTTATCATTATTTTAAAAAATAGACATTTATGCATCTATACTTGCAATTGTCATTTAGATATAAAATGTACACATCCCAAGATTTCACTTAATTCATTGATCAAGATAACAGTTTTTATTTTATTTATTTATTTATTTATTTTTGGTAGTGGGGGTTGAACTTGGGACCTTGCACTTGCAAGGCAGGTGGCAGAACCACTGATCCAAATACCCTGCTAATTCTTTGATTAAGGAAGAGAAAACTAAGGAATTATAAGAAATTTGAAGGAGAATTTGCAATTCCACATATACTTAGTCAAATAAGAAATATTAAAAGAGCCAGCCACGATGGCATATTTGTCATCCCAGTACTTGGGAGGCTGAGACAGGAAAACCACAGAGAGTTCGAGGCCAGCCTGGACGACATGGGGAGATTTTGTCTCAAAACAACAAAACAAAACAAAACAAAGAAATAGTGGAACAAATTTTAAAAAATATATGTAGAATAATAAAAACTTGCTTAAATATAAAGGCCAACCATCAATTATATTCCACAAGACATAGGCTGGTTTTTATTCTCAAGCATTACTGTCATTATTATAAATTTTTGCAAGTTTTATTGTGGAGTAGCAAATACCATGAAATATGTGCTCCTATAGAATCAGAAAACCTAGAAGGACACAGTAGATGAGATTTTTTTCCACTGATGATGCTACATCTATCGGTTCAATTAAAACTCTTTCATATGTTTCTCCGCAATTCACATTTAACACAGGGAAAAAAAAAAATTGAACACAGATGTGTTTGAAGGAAGTCAGCCTGGACCCTAACTGAGAGTCCTGGAGTGGGGAGAGAATCTGTGTGAATGCAGCGACACTTTACTGCTTTTATAGGGACGCTGTTCCTCCCTGGATGTCATGATGTATCCCAGAGAACATGTAGTGATGTGTAGAACAATTTTGATAGTCCAATCTTGAGAGTTTCCTGGCACCCAGTGGTAACAGCCAGGAGACTGTTAAAAACAGTGCATTGCACGGGACAGCGCCTCTAACCCAAGAATCTCTCCGCTCCCGCTGCTGATGGTGCCAAGGCTGGGAGAAGATGTTTAGGTCACAGAGTCCTCAGATCACCTCCACACTGAGCGTCCCTGTTTGTTTACTCTACCGCTCGCAGTGAATAACATTTCTACCAAGGGGAATCACACAGGGCACCAACACGAAAGATGAAAACCTTAGCTGGGCTCTCTCCCCCGTGGCTTCAGATCATTCTGACCACACTTTCTGCTGTGGTTTTCTTTTTATTACATGCTGAGGACTTTGGGAGAGAGACACTGGAGGGCTCTCCACAGAGGTGCAGAAGGAACTCACAAAGGCACAGAAAACAAAGAGAGCACTGTGTTACTTAAAAAATTTAATTTCTGTGAAAAGCACAAGCACAGCCTCTGTATGAGCGAGTGGCCGGGGGCAGGGGTTCCTTGGAGCTCTGTCTCTGTGCTGGAAGGAGAGGGTAAGGCTGCACCCAGCACTTCGTTTCTGTAAAGAAAAGCAGCTGGCCTGACATTTAGGGCTTTCGGAAGCCCTGTAACCCATGTTGTAACTGTTTTAGTAATTGTGGTAGTTTTGCACCACTGATCACTTCTTTTTTTCTAGAAAGTAAAATTGTGACCTAATTTCATAGCACTCGTTCACCTACACCATGATATCCCACAAAGAAATAAAGAGCTTTTCCTCTTCTTTCATCTTCTCTTTGCCCTGAATGAAGAGGTACATAGGTTATGTCCCTTACATATCAAAACTCATTCCACACCCCAAAAGTTCCACAGTTCCTGCAACGAAAGTGACAGCCATAGAGATTTTATGTTTTATGCTCATATCCCACTGCCTCAGGTTGCTTTCCTAACCTCATTAGTTGCCTTCCTCTAGATCCCTCCTTCAGCGATATTTGTGTCCCCATCCTAGCTTTCCCGCCAGTGTCTGCTATGTCCTGTCAAACACGTGACCGTGTGCCTAGAGAGGACACAGACTTTCTGGTAGCTGCCATGACTGGGGAACCAACCGTACACCAGCTTCTACCCGTGGGCCATCTAACTTTGCCTCTGAAAGACTGAACATAAGGGTCTGCACTTTGAAGGAGAGCGGACCTGCATCATTAACAGAAAAGATTAGGGCTTGGAAAATTGAGTGATACTCTATTCTACAAAGGGGATTAAAGTTCTTTCACCAAGTTTATTCTGCATTTGTTTGGATCTTAAACTTTTGGGTGAAGTGATTTTTTTAATCTAATGATATGCAACAGATGATCCCCAAATTAGTACTGTTTTACTAATTCATGACTTTATGGCTTAGAAATTCAGTCAGAACTCAGTTAGGTTAATTTCTCCACGTAGCTTTGAATGCATTCAGTAGAATTCAGCTTGCGGATAGGATGATCAGCAGTGTTCAAAATAGTGGCAGTCTGATGCCTTGCCTTGGCAGGGATTCCTAGAACAATCTGTATTTCATATTTATAGGAAAGTAGTAAAAAGACTACCTAAAACTGATGCAAAATAAAATAAGTTTATTTTAAATAAACTTTAAAATAAGATTTATTTCAAATTCTTCAGTACAAATTTAAGGCTGTCACATAAGTCTGCCACATGCTCAACACCCGTAGCAATAAAATATCTTTTTAAACTCTTCAGGACAGATTGATTCTTTATCGTTGTTGTTATGCCTTGAAGTCTGTAAAGAAGCAGAGTGCCCATTTCCTAATGCTTGCAAGGTATGAATCTGTTACGTTGAATGGAACAGTTTATTTGAAATGATATTCAAGTCACATTGCTTAAATTAGGGGGATTCTTTGGATGACACAGGTGAGCCCAATTTCATTACATGCAAACTGGCTCTAAATGCAGTCAGACACGTGGGACAGAAGGAGGCATCAGAAAGGCTGGAATGGAGCTCACCAGGATGCCAGCAGTGCTGCACAGAAAGCGTCAGAGGGAGCTGGGCATGGCACCCACGCTATTGTTTCCAGCTATTGAGGAAGCTGAGGCAGGAGCAACACTGGAGCCCCTGAATCAGATACAAGTCTTAGTGACATAGCGAGACTGCATCTTTTAAAAGAGTAGAGGAATGCAAATGAAAGCCCCGCCTTTAAGAATGAATCCGTCAGCAAGAAGACAGGACCTCAGATCTGTAACTGTAAAGAACTGAATTCAGACAAACAGAGTGAGTTTAGGGGCAGATTCCTCCCCAGACCACACAGGCAGAAGTTGGAACTTGTCAGCACATTGAGTTCAGCCTCCTGAGTCTCACCGCAGGAAAGCCAGGGAGGCTGTCTGCTCTTGGAACGCAGAGCACAAAGTAATATGTGAGAGGTGCTTTAGGCCACTAAAAACTAGTAAAAATCCTTTTGCAGTCCCTTGTTAATAAACACTGCTTTTTAATCCTTATATATACACAAGAAAAAAAAAAGGCAGCAATAATGAGAAAATAAAAACGATATGGTAAAGATGAAGATTATGATCTGGTGTTTTCTTCATTTTTATCTGTTATTCAGAATTATATGGCATAGTTGCTGTTTTACAGAAGAACTTAACTACTTTAATCTTATGCAGTTTTATGATTCTGTGTTTGGGGTCATTGATAAAATTTGTAGAGAATTCTAAGTCTCTCAACATTTAATTGTTCTAATTTCTACTTTGAACATTGTTATTTTATCTATTTTATTGTTTAAACAGATGTTTTCATGTCATACTTAAAATGCAAGGACGTGTGTTTGCCAAGTTCAAAACTCAGGAGTGTAATTATCCTGTGCCCTGGTGGGAGCAAAGGCTTCTAAAATGGATGTTGAGCCGGGTATGGTACTGCAAGCCTGTAATCCCAGCACTCGGGAGGCTGAGGCAGAAGGATCGCTGTGAGTTCGAGACCAGCCTGGGCTACACAGCGAGTTCCAGGTCAGTATCAACTACATAGTGAGACCCTGTCTCAAAAAAACATAAAATAAAATAAAATAAAATAAATGTTAAGGGCTGAATTCTATCCTCCACCCCTCCCACATTCATGTGTCAAAGCCCTGATCCTCACTTTAACTCTGTTTAGACACAGAGCCTTTAGGCAATGCAATGTAAATATGTTCACAAGAGTGATTCCCTAATGTGATAGCACTGGTATTCTTATAAGAAAAGGAGTTTACTCTTAGGGCTGGGATTTAGCTCAGTGGCAGTGCACTTGCCTTGCAAGCCCAAGGTTCTGAGATCAATCCCAGTAGCCAAAAAAAAAAAAAAAAAAAAAAAAAAAAAAAAAAAAAAAAAAAAGAGAGAAGGAGAGCAATTTCTGTTTGGGGGAAGGTCAGGAACAAACAACTGGAGGAGCCCTCATGTAAGCCAGAAAGACCAGCTTCTTCAGACCAGAAACCAACCTCTCTGCCATCTTGATCTTAGACTTCCAGGGTCCCAAATGGCAAATAAATAGACATCTGCAGTTTAAAGCATCAAGTCTACGGTAATACGTCAGGCCAAGAGACCAACAGAAGAACAGACTGGAACATAGAAATTGTTTATTTACTCACTCACACTTTAAGGAAACATTAACCAAATTTATACTATGTCCACGGAATCTTCCAGCTGTTAAAGTAGAACAGAAAATATGAAACAATCATGGGAATTATATTACACCCAGAAAGAAAAAAATGATAAAGGTAAATATGTAGGATTTCGGAGGATCATCAGTGCTACAAGGAAGAAATAGGAAGGGAAGGAGAAATTAGAGGCTTACAGAAGGCTTCCAGGAAGATGCTGCTTCTCATTAAGAACTATTAGAGGAACTGGGGCAGGGGAGAGCTCCAGGCACAGCGAAGAGCCTCACGTGGGAGGGGCAGCAAGTGCAGCCGCCCCAGGGCAGTGCAACTAGTGAGGACAGAACACAGCCGCCAAGGTGCTTGCGGAGAAGTCAGTCCTCAAAGACTGGAGGGAAGCTGGGGGGCTGCGCAGTAACCTCTGCTGGATGTGTGTTGGCTCTGAGTTGGTGCCGCCAAGGGCTCCCAGCCACAGCTTTGAGTCCTGCCTTAAACTGGCTACTCTAGATATTCTGCAGGAACGGGCTGGCGGGGAGGACACAGGTGCAGCGAGAGGCGCTATGTGCTAAGACATAATCCAGGGAGAGCGGCAGTGGCTTGAATGAGCTTGAAGTGGTGCCTCAGGGAAGGGTTTCGAGGTCTGGATGAATCTGGACTCGAATGATTTTTGAGAGGCGGAGTCAACAGAATCTGAAAAGAAGTTGCATGTTGGTGTAGCAAAAACAAGGCATCAGGAATGAATGCCTTCATCCCAAAGACATAGAAGAATGACACCGCCGTTCATGAAACCACACATAATTTTGTCTGTCCTGTCTCTCCATGTGCTTATGTTCTAGAAGGGTTATTCCAACCCAACAGTAGCAATTGTGTTTCAGTTTTCTGTTAACAGTTTATGCACATAAGCTCGTGCATGATGGATAGTGAGTAGGTGAAAAGGATTAATGCGTTAAACGCACATTACTTATTTCAGCATTTTTCATGGGCAGCTAAAACTGGAGATATTCAGAGAAAACAATTTCCTGGTCACACTGGAATGATTAAGTTCAGTATTTCAACTGAAAGTCTGGTTCCTGGGAATGTTAAAAAAAACTATACACCAAGGCAGCAGTAGCAGCAATTCAGGGACATGAGTCAATAATTAGGAACCTTCACAAGTTGTCAGTGACTGGATATATGCCTGTTCCATGGGCATCTAAACTAAATCTCTAGCAGATCTAGTTATGGAATGCTGTATTTTAAAATGCTGAGTGAAATCTTTTGCACTAATCATCCAATTGAGAGTAAGGGAAAAGAAAATACAAAATGTTTACAGAACAAAAAGGTATCACAAAGAAAAATGGATCACTGTCATGACTATTGTTCTTGATTTATAGATGTATATTAAAAAAGTCATAGAAGTGCATGAAACCTATTCACCTTAGTTCTATATTAAATAATTCACCTTTATTACTACAATTGAAATTAAAGTATTTTGGCAGTTTCTTGGGAAATGTGGAAATGTTTTCTTTAGCCACAAGAGTGGAGAACAGAAACATTTTTATGAACCGTAGTGGAAAATTAGATTTCCTGCAGGGGTGTGTTTTGAGGATGAAGTAGAACCTGCCTCCATTTGGAATTGTATTGAGTTGCAAGAAATGATAAGTAGCATCCCAAGAGTTTAAAAGGAGGGGATTACATCTGTAAACTGACAAGAATTCAGAATGAAAGCAATTAGATGCCACTCAGCTCCTTGGTGAGAATGTTCAGGCCCCAAGCTCATTTATTTCATGCTGTTGCCAGGAGTCCCAGCAGGAACAAGGATACACCACTACCGCCTGAGCCCACGCGTGGAGGTCTTTTGACCACATATCTCACTGCCTCGGAGAGCGTGGAAAGTGTTTCTTAGTTTTAGGAATCAATAAACCGCTTTTCACATGAAAATGAAAAGTGAGCAAATAAGACAGCAATTATAAGCTCAAACCATTTTCAAGATATAGTCAATTCCTTCTTAGCGAGTCCCAATGTCTTTAGAGGGCCTGGAGACTTGGGATTTGTTTTTGAAGAGCTTTATGACAAGAACCTTAATGAAATGCATTGAGAAACATGTACCCTGCATGCCAGGGAGGCTAGATTTCTAAATACTCCACATATTTGTCATCTAGCTTTTCTAGTGATGTTTCCCATACTATAAATTGGGGATCTTCATTATATTTTAAGGGTAATATGGAGACTCACATTATTGTATGTGTGGAAACTTCAAAGCTAACAGCTGTAGCAATCATTTTGCAGTGTATGGAATATGTAGATGGATACTGCTCCTGCATATGCTATCTGTTTGTTTACCATACTCAAAAAACGCGGCTGGCACATTGCCTTTTGAGAAAAATGTCACACTGATGTTACTCATCTCACGTGCTCCTGCAGAGCATCACCAGTTCATCGCCGAGATGCATAGTCTGTTTTTCTGTGAAACTGGGCAGGACTTTTTGGCTACCACCACCAATAAAATACAGTAAGAGTGATGACTAGAATAAGACTAGGTTGCCCAAGGTGATGCTGTTCTGTACCCACTTTCTAGCTCTTAGGTTATTCCCTTGAAGGAAAACAAATACATACTCACAGGCTACCTGTCTGTGTTCCCATGGACGTCAAAGCTAGCAGCCACAGCCTACAGCCGGACGTACAATCGAAGAATATCCAGGTAGCTGCTGTTCTCAGCCTAATCTGAGCCCAGATCAGTCTCCATAGCTCATTTTCTCAACCAGAAGACTTGTGTTTTTTACTGAAAACCCAAAGCCGGGCAGTTTATAAAGGAAATGGATGCCTCTAGCTCACTCTGGGCAGGGTAGAAATTCTAAACAATGCACCTCTGCTTCTCGAAGGTCCACTTGGCTGTGTCACTCACTGTTGGATAGCATCATGCAGGGAATGTATACAAGGATGGGAGATCAGGTGGGGAGACCGGAAGTCAAGAGAAGGGCGAGGCCAGGCTCAGCCTTTTATAACAAGCTTCTCCTGATAACCAGCCCAGGAGCTGACAGAGCTCTGTTAACCCCTGCTGAGGATAGTGACACTGATCACTAGCCACCTACCGCCAGGCCACTCTCCATAGGTTCTTCACCACCGTCCTCCCTCCCTCCCTTCCTCTTTTTCTCTCTGTCTCACAATTTTTTATTGTGATATGTTTGCCATGCATAATACTCATAATGCAAACTGGTACATGTGCATGATACATCTTAGTGCTTTCTGTTCTCCCTTCTCCTCCCCTCCTTTTCCCCTGTCTCCATCTCCAAATCCCCTTTTCATTTACTGAAGATATATTTCTTAATTCTATCTTTTGTTTTAAGCTTCAAATTTTTCATATTTTAGGATTCTCATATAAGAAGCCATGTGATATTTAAGATTTTGCATCTGATTTATTTCACTTAATATTATGGTCTCAAGGTGCATCCATTTTCCTACAAACGACTCCAATTTATCCTTCTTTACGGCAGAGTAGTACTCCATTGTGTATAAATATCACATTGTCTTTATCTGTGCATTCAATGATGCATGAACAGGCTGCCTCCAAGATTTGCCTGTTATGAGTTGTGCTCCTGTAAACATGGATATTCATAGATCACTGCAAAATAATGTCCAACTCTTTTGGGATGATAAATGAAAAAAAACAGCTGGGTCAAATGGAATGTCTAGGTTGCTTTTCTGAGGAAACCACACACTGCCTTCCTCAGTGGTTTTACATTACCCCAGGAATGCAGAAGAGTTACTTTCTCCATGCAGCCTCTCTAGCACTTATTATGTGACATCTTGACAATGGCTATGCCTTCTGGAGAAAGAGAAATCTCAGTTTTAACAAGCACTCTTAACACAATGGTGCTCAAGCTTCCAACACAGAAATCTTTAGGGTACACATTTAAATCAGATTCCACATAAAACTGGTATTTTAGTATCCCTGTCTTCAAGAGATAATGACGCTGACCCTTTCAGGATTGTAACACTCACTGAAGGACTGCATAAGACAACCAAGACCTGGGTCCACGTCTCCTTCCACAGAGTATTTTCTACGCTTGAAGGGTTCTGGTTTTATTTCCACTAAATCATAAGTTCTCTGCAAAATAAGGAATATAAAAAATGTCACTAATAGTACATTTGGGTATCAGGTTAAACTGTGATTCTTCCTTATTTGTGAACACCACTGATAGCTGGTATCAAAGAGAGACTGAAGCAGAGCCTGCTATAGGGGCTGGAACCTTACATGAGGTGTCCTAGTTGAATTCAGCATCATTTTAACCCACAACAATGACCTTACATTTGATAAAATCCAGTTCACTTCCTGTATCTCAAAACTTAAGCAAAAATGTTAAAATAATAAATGTATATGGTTAGAGATGAGTGTTTCTTTAATCAGAGAACAACTGTAAAACCAGAAGCATGACCAAATTTTACACATACATATTTAAATTAACTTGGGAGCTCAAAATATTCTTTTTTAAAATTTTATTTTGTTCTTTATGGCCAAATAGTATTTCACTTTATAGAAAAACAACATCTTCTTTATCCATTTTCCAACTGATGGGAAAATGGGCTGTTTCCAAGTTTTAGCTATCACAAATTGTGCCACTATAAACATGGATATGCATACTTCTCTGTGATATGATTCTTTTAGTTCTCTTGGAAGGATACCCAGCAGAGGGAGGTCTGGGTCAAATGGAACCTCTAGTCCCAGCTCTTTGAGGTATCTCCATATTGATTTCCATAGTGGTTGCACCAGTCTGCACTCCACCAACAATGGAGAAGGGTTCCTTTCTCCCCACAACCATACGAACATTTGTTATTGTGTGATTTCTTGATAGCAGCCATTCTTTGTGGGGTGAGGTGGAATCTCAGTATTGTTTTCACCTGCATCTCTCGAATGACCAGTGATGTGGAATATGTTTTCATGTATTTACTTGCTGCTTTTACTTCTTTGTCTGAGAAATGTCTGTTCATTTCAGATGCCCATTTCTGAATCTGGTCCTTATGTTTGGGGAGGTTGATTGTTTTGTGTTCTTTATATATTCTAATTAATAGTCCTTTGTCTGAGGAGCAGTTGCTAAAATTTTTTCCCCACATTGTAGGTTGTCTCTTATTTCTGTTGAAAAGGGAATAAAATGTTTGTAAATGGTGAGGGAAGGAGGGAGTGAAGGGAGGACAGGGACAAGGGGAAAAATGAGAACCAAGAGCTGTCATGTAAAGGTACAAGATACTAATAATCAATGTAACTGTACTGTATATCTAAAATGTACCAATAAACTCAAAGAGGAAAAAAAACTAAAAAAAATTACTTTGTTTATGAGTACATTTTAGGTATACCTTATGTTCACACCCATCATTGGGAATTTGCTCTTGTACATGATATATCTTGGTTCTTATTTTTCTCCCATTTCCCTATTCTCTCTTCAATCCTTCTACCTCTCTCTATATTCATAAGCTTTGTTTCTGTTTTTTTTCTTTGTTTTCATTTTTTTCTTTCCCTTCTTTCCTTTATTTAATTTCCATATGTTTGTAAAGCATTTGTGGTATCTTTTGCTATTGATTTCCAAGTTCATTATGCAATTATCTGACAATATACAGGGGACAACTTCAATTCCTTTGTATTTACTAAAGCATGTTTTATGAGCTAGCATGTGGAATGATCTGGAGAACAACCTGTGTGTACCTGAGAAGAATGTGTATTCTGATGTTGTGGGTGGAACACATCAACTAAATCTATTTGTTCAAAAGTTTGATTTGGTTCTAGTATTTTGTTTTTTTATTGTTTTGTCTAGTTGATCTACTTGTGACAGTGGGCTATTGAGATCCCCACTAGTATTGTATTAGTGTTTGTTTGCTTTTTCAGGTCTGTTAATATTTATATTCCAGCCCAGTGTGGTGGCGCACACCTATAATCCCAGCACTTGGGAGGCTGAGGCAGGAGGATTGCGGTGAGTTCGAGATCAACCTTGGCTACATAGTGAGTTCCAGAGCAGCCTGAACTTCATAGAGAGACCCTGTCTCAAAAAACCAAAATAAAAAAAAAATAATAATTTGCATTCTATAGTTGGGTGCCCTAGACTTTGGTATGTATATTCATGGTTGTCATTTCTTCCTGTTGGATGGTTCCCTTTACAAGGCTATAGTGACCTTCTTTGTCTCTCTATCTTCATTTTGGTTTGAAATCCATTTTATCTGCAAATAGGAAGGCTACCCTGCTTTCTTCAAGATTCCTGTCACATGGAGTATTGTTTTCCGTCATTTGACTTTCAGTCTATGAGTTTCTTTGAACTGTTTCTTGTATGCAGCAATATAGTTGGATCTTGATTTTTGATGCATTCTGCCAGTCTATTTCTTTTCTTCCTTCTTCCTTCCTTCCTTCCTTCCTTCCTTCCTTCCTTCCTTCCTTCCTTCCTTCCTTCCTTCCTCTCTCTCTCTCTCTC
>NW_022900928.1:6013976-6088152 GCF_012274545.1 Fukomys damarensis
GTCTTTCTTTTTCTTTCTCTTTCTTGGTGAATTGTGGCCATTAACATTGATGGTTATAACTGATACATACTGACTTATCCTTGTCATGATATTTTCCTGTTGCTGTGTCTTTTATTTATTTGTTTCCCCCTTTCAATTTATTTTCTTGCCTTGCCTGATGGCTTTGCTCTGTTGGGCTTCACAGAGTTGTGACCCTCAGTGTCTCTTTCTAGGATATTGTTAGAATTGTTTGGAGTGCTAGTTTGCTATTCATAAAGTTCCTCAGGTGTTCTTTGTTACAAAAGTGTCCTATTTCGCTGTTGATTTTGAAAGTTTTGCAGAATGCATTAATCAGGGTTGGAGGTTGTTTTCTGTTAGGGGTTTAAACATCTCACTTCAGGCTCTCCCTATCTTGAGAGTTTATGTTGAGAAGTCTTGTGCTTCTGATGGACTTTCCTTTGTATGTGATTTCTTTCTTTTCTATAACTGCTTTTAATATTTTGTTTTTTGGTTGGGTTTCTGGAATATTGACTATTATATGCCTAACTGTAGTTTTTCCCCCCCAGTTACTTGGAATCCTATATGCCTCACTTATCTGTACATCAAATTCTTTCACCCTGCTTGGGAAGTTTAATGCCATTGCTTCTGTGAACATTTTAAAATGTTGTTTTCACTATCCCTCACTTTTTCATTGACTCTGATCAGTCTTATGTTATTCTTCTTTCCATCATCGAGAAGCTCCTGGATTGATTTCTCATGATCCCTTGCTACTTTTTAAGAAATACCTCTTTTAATGTTTGCTAACCACAATCCTGTCTTCTATATCTGATGTTCTGTCCCCACATTGGCTCATTCTGCTGAATATACTTTCAAAGGAGATTTTAATCTCTTCGACAAACGTTTAAATCTGTTTCCTGGATTCCATTTCTTTCCTGTGCTGGGTGTTCATGATTTTCATCATGTTCCTGAGTCTCTCTCTCTCTCTCTCTCTAATCTGTGTCTTCTCTGGAGTTATTAATCATGTCTTTAATTATGGGCACCATCTCTGTTGTAATCTGAGAATTATTTTTGATTTTATGTTTTTCAGAGTTTTTTTCATCTCTTGTGTTACTTCCCTTGTTACCAGTTCAGGAAGTCCAGGAGGTTGAATTTCAGGTTGTTCCATCTTTTCACTCCTGAACTTGCCTTTGGTGATCTGAAAGTCTTGGTTTGTATCTTGTTTAGGCATCTTCTGTTTCTATTTTTCTTTTTGATGTTTTCGGTTTTATTCCAGGGTGGCTATTTGCATATTGTTTATTGCAAGTATCTTTATTACCAGTATTTAAAACCCTTAGGGAATGGCTACTTCTCAGATTGTCTTCCTGGTTTAGTTGACCTTTGGGTTTTGAGTCTATAATGGCCCTTAAGCAATCTCAGTCTTGGTGTACCAGGAAGGACAACAGACTAGAACAATCACAACACCCTGGCCAAACTAATACAGTTAGCATCAACAATAGCATCAAACACAGCTAAGTAATGACAAATTGCTGTAACCATTAATCTGACACATTTAAGTTCATGATCTAGACTTGTGGTTTTATACCAAAATCAAGGATCAACCAGATATATGTTTACAGTAAATAAACTCTTCAGTATAGTGAATTTACCCTCTGGGAAGAAGACTTAGAAGGAATTGAAGGTGGATAAAGAGAAGGAGAGGGAGAGGCTAGAAATAGGGCTAGAGGACATGGGAAGATCATCCAATCTTTGGGAAACTGGTGAAAACAGGAGAAAAAGAGAGAAGAAAGGAACAGAAGCAAGATCAGAACAAACAACAACAGGAAATCTAGAAATTGTATTCACTCTCCTGTAAAATAAGCTCAGTCAAGAAAAACAGAAAGAAAAAGGCAACATCAGGAACAAGAAAGGAGATAAAAGAAGAGAGAATAAAGAAAAAATAAAATAAAAATTTAAAATTTCAAACGTCCCCTTTAAGGAGTGTCTCTGTGGTCACCGGTAGATAACATGGGCAGCAGCATGCAGATCCAATCCTGTTAATCCCAGTGAGCCATCTGTATTCCACCAAGATTCAGGCTGGTTTCTGCTGTGAAAATTGAGCTCTCTGAGCTCACAGTGAGTGTGGGTTTGAACTCTGTGCAGTTCTGCTGCCCCTCCCCTGCTATGTGTCTGGTTGGTAGGCATGTGGATCCCACCAACTCACCAACCACTGTAGTCCACTGTGTTATCACTATGGTGACTCTCTTTGCTCTCCCTATGGGCTTCAGTTTTCACTAAAGCCTTGGAGTGGCTCTCTCTCTGTGCCCACCACTGTGCCATCTTCTCCAGCTTATAACAGTGGCTTTTATGGCCCTGGTTGTCTCTGCCACCACCTCCAGATCCCTGGGCTGCAGCCAGCCTGGTCTGATCTGGGCAGGGTGTTCTTTTTCCTGTATTCCAAACATTTCCCAAAAGACTCAAACACTGCATATTTAATGCATCTCCATGATAAATTATCTTTATATTACAATGCTAGAGATGAGAAAAGAAATACCATATAAAAGTTGCCATTGCCATAGCTTGAGGAAAAGAAGGCCTCAGGAAAAGAAGGTTTGCTCCAAGTCATTTTACTGTCACACATTGAGAATTCGGCATGGTCTCTTTTGAGTGGTAGGAAACTTCACCAACTATTTCCAGTCATCATTAAAAAGCTGTCACTTGAGTATAATTTTGTGTCTTTTACTCTAAGGAAAATAAGCTCAAAATGTTAAAATTACTGACTATTATATGTGGAATAAATGGCAGAATCAGAGAAAAAAAAATCCTCTGCAATTATACTGTGCACCTAAGGATACGGAAAAGACCCAGCAGTATAATTTAGACTGCACTGCTGAAAAGAGAATTTGATATATACTCTTCCTTTGTTACAAACCACACACATCCTTTCTTATCTGCAGTTAACAGATGATTACACCTAACTAACTACTAAAATATCCCAATAGAGAAGGCTTATAACCTGTGGATCTATTTGGTGCTCAGATTGAGTTTGAAGCTAAAATATTAATGTGAGTTCCTTATACAACCTGTTTTTGCCAAGATTTTGATATTATACGTAACACCTACAAATTCATGAAGGAAAGGATATGTTGTTTCCCCCAGGAAGACAACTTAGCAAACTAAGTGGAGGCCGAAGAGTCTTAAAGATGAAAAACAAACGTGTTTGTCCTTTCATTCAATGAGATGTCACACTGTGCCTGCAGCTACTCAGAGAGCAGGAATACTCCAGGGAATTTCAGAGGTAAGGTGTGTGTCCTTTCTCCTCTCTGTGTTTACTTGGCCAATGGAAGTAGGCAGGGTTTAGTATTGGAAAAAATCCATAAT
Organism: Fukomys damarensis; assembly: GCF_012274545.1. Lineage (NCBI taxonomy): Eukaryota > Metazoa > Chordata > Mammalia > Rodentia > Bathyergidae > Fukomys > Fukomys damarensis. The sequence continues at coordinate 6,017,313 of NW_022900928.1, forward strand.
TTATGAATTTTAAAAATTACTTACTAGGAGAATGCGCAGGTAATAGGGGATCCAGCTCAATAGTCTCAAAAGTGCCTATAGCTAACTCCAGTTAAATCTACATTTTCAACAAAAATGCAGTTTTTAGTATTTCTTTCAATATTTTGTGAAATTTGTAGAAAAATGCTTTCATAGGAACGTAAATGACACAAAATCAAAGACATTTATACATGTATATTTGGGCATTATTACTTTGGGGAACTAAATATTCATGTGATTTTTATATATTTTTCCTCAGATTTTTAATATACTGCTTTGTATTGAAATTATACAAATAAATCATGTATATTCACTAATAGTGGCATTTTATAGAGAAATCTGTACTGTTATCTAAATATGGATGTTAGACAGATACCTTTCTAATTTTTCTTATTCTTTTTTGTTTGTTTGTTTTGTTTGTTTTTGGTTTTGTGACCCAGCATCTCACTGAATAGTGAGACTGATCTGAAATTCACTATGTAGCTCAGGCTGGTCTCAAACTCACAGCGATTCTCCTGCCTCAGCCTCCCGAGTGCAGAGATTGCAGGTGTGTGCCACCATGCCTGGCTTTTTCCTATTCATTTTTAAACAAGCTGCAATCTTTAGCTACAAAGTCAATAGAGTTCAGGAGACACAATAGAAATAACCACACAGCAATCAAATAGAACAGTGAGGCACCTCCTTCTTTCTTAGTATAACTCTTTTTTATTAAGCCTGCTAGGATGTAACTACTACAAACCATCAGATCCCTTCTGCAGAGCAAGTGATTTTACTTTGTTGTGTTAATGACTTCTTCATTTGGAAGGTGAGGAGATATTTTGTTTCAAAGGTAAAACTGAATGTAAAAGGGCTATTCTCCATGGAAATTGTATTTCTGAACCCAAGGAGCTAGAACACTCACAGATATAAAACATGAATCTATTTTTCATATGCACAACACTTATATTCAAGAGTAAGGCTATTGATTTCTGTACAACCATCCAAGTTATTTCCTGACAGAAACCACTGGGATTTACTGTTCATTTATCTGTTTATTATACTTATTATGAGCCTTATCGCTGCAATAGTACATAGAAATGGAGATGGGGAAATTCATCAGTCCCAAGTTTTGCCTTAAAATACTGTTCCATCTGAAACATTTATAATTATTATAGAAAATAACACTAATGTCCCAGTGATAGTATTTTATCTACATAAGAAAATCAATGAGGAAAAGCTAGGCAATCAGTAGATTCTGTGGTAGTAGAAGGGTGCAAAGAGCAGTTTCGCAGGCGAGTAAGAGGCCAATTGGAATTTTTAGGAGCACAAATTGAAGTGAACTAAATATAAAATAATAGTTCACATATAAATTCTCTACTATGTGATTGGTATATATTGAAATTACCTTTAAACTACAGAGCCGCCATTGCTGTGGGAATGAGGATTTTTGTGTTACTGATAAGCGACATGGCTTTTGGAAATAGATGTAGGAGTAGGGTGGACATGGAATGTGAGCAGGAGTCTCCTGGTGTGAAGATCTTTACTACTGATTATTAAATGCTGCTTCTTTTCATATGAAAATTTGCACAGAATTTCTTGTAGAAACCACATATGCAGCAGCTGAAAATGTAAAAACTAATTTCAGAGAAGCACAGCTACTGCAGTATACCTAGTGCAAGGCTCTAGTGAGGAGCATGGCTTTACTAGTAGGGTACAGAAATTCAAGAGCACAAGCAAGGGAGTCAGGGAAGAGAGGTTTAACATAGTCAAGACAAGATGAGGAAGGTAATCTTAGGTAGGATGGGTCAGTGTTTAGATTAAATATATACCATTCAGACAATATTCATCACTCTCTTCTGGAAGGTGATAGAGCATGTGCTACTCTCCTCAGTGGGTGAATCCATGGTGAGTTCAGAGATGAAGGCTTTTAGTGGGTGTGCAATGCGCAGAAGATCTGGGCCACCCCTAGTGCGTCCTTGTCCCAGACTCCTCCTCTCTCTCTCTCTGCTTCCTCACTCCCGTGGGCTGAGCAGCCACCTTCCACCTCGCCATGTGCCATTTCTGTCATGGAGGCACCAACGCTAGATGGAAGCCTCTGAAACCTTGATTGAAATAATAAACCATTCCTCAAAAGTCACGAGTGTCAGGTGTGTTTCCCCAGTGAAGAGAAAGTGACTATTACAGCTAGGCACAAAGAGGAAAAGAAAGAACAATTTAATGTGCTTATAAGCATGAGAAGATGGGATTTGTTCATGGACTGGTTTTGCTGAATTAAGAAGGAAAATATTAGAATTACTGTCCAGCTTACTACCTGGGGATTTTGATATGGCCACTAGCAGAGGATAAAGAAGAAAGTTTCTTTCCAGGAAGTAATTGCCATTAAGAGTTTCTTGCATATTTTAAACAGAGTGTACTTCAAGGAAAATATCATCTAGACATCCAGAGCACTCATTGTAAACCTCTGTGTAAGTCCAAATCACCAGGCTCTCTCAATTAAGCAAATGAAGTCTTCCCAGCTGCCCAGTCTGTGAAAATCACAAGCAAAAACTAATCCCAGTGGTGTGCTCTTTAGGGGAATTGAATACGTGGCATTGAATGTGTATGTGTGTGTGCACGTGCATGTGTATGTGTGAAGAAGAGGTAGAGAGAGGAGGGAGAGAGAGAGAGAATCAACCTAGTCAACACATGTTATCTAATCAATAGTCATATCACTTCAGAGACACAGCCATTGGAACAGCGCCTTTCTGTTTTAAAAGGTAAAGAAAGGTTAGACAATCCTCCCGAGGAGCTGGGAATAGATGTTCTGTGGCTGCAGTCCGTTCTCTCTGTAGGAACAGCTGACTAAGGGCTGCATGAACCGGAGTTGATTGATACGCTACAGGGCGGAGTTGTGGGAAGCTCGGCTTATGGATAAAATGATAACGTCAGAAGAAAAAGTCATTCGGGAGAGGGATTTTCTTTAGAGCAAGCTGAGTATTGCTATTTCTTTGCTGTTTTTCTTCCTGATGCGTGGCTTTGCTAAAGGAGAGTTACAAGGTGACCTTCATTGTCAGTGAATTGTCTGCAGCTTGTGAACGGAAATGACCGTGTGGAAATTGATTTTATAGTAAATGCCCTGCTACAGTGCATCCACATATGACAGAATTAAAATCTGCACTGCACGTTTTTCTTCCATTTAAAAATATAGCAGAATTTGGTGTGCCCTATAGTGTTCATTATGACTACAAAGACAAAGTGAATTAGAAACGTTACGTGCGCATTCCCAAAGAGGAGATATGTCACGTGCATTTCCCCCTACTTCACATTTGGGAACCTGCATTTATTACATTATTTCACTTACTGGTCTTTTCCCACTTAGGTTCCTGTTCTCTTTTTCTTCTTTCCTAAATTCACAACTGCTGGCAGTGCTGCGCTGTAAATCTTTATGGCCAGGCCTAACTTGCCTCCTCTCTGGGAGAAGTCAGGGCCCCGTGAGAGGAGAGCAGGTGACAAGAGGGCGGATCAGAGCACGGCTGGGCTGAGGAGAGGACCGCCTTCCTCCCGGCCCTTCCACATAAAACCATCAAAGCACGATGTCCCGCAGACCTTAGCTGCTCTCCAGATCTGGCTGCAGACCAGCCCCGCTTTCCGCCCTGCACTTCCCTTATCTCTACCACTATAAATTAAGGTGCTGCAGTGGCCTGGAAGTCTTTTTCTCCCGTCAGGAGGAAAGCTTCTCTTGGCCCCAGCTTTTGCATCGCTTCGCTCTTTTGCTCTCTCTGTTCCCTTCTTCTTTAATAACACAAATCCAAAAATCTATTTAAAAAGAAAAATGTGTTCACCACCTCATTCCCAGAGGCTAAATGGAACACTTAAATCAACATCATTCTAGATAATTTCTTTGTATCTCTACACATTAATAACTTAAAAAATAGCACATGTACTGTCTTGTGGAACACGGTTTCACTTTACAAAATGCAGTGAACACCTTTTCAACTTCATAAATTCATATAGACATCACTATCTCTTAACTTAAAAATTAATAGCTTTTTAAAAAAATCCTCCATTATCCTCCTTTATGGCCCACTTATTTCTTTCCAGTTGCCCCTTCTATTGTCATGCCGATATCTAGATTTGCAGAGCCAGGCTGGTTTCTCTTATTTGCTGCAGTATAGGATTGAGATTCCCCATAGGAGTGTAGTACAAAGATGGCTGCTCTAGGACCACTGGACCTCATGAGATTGCATTTGTACATGTATGCATTATCCACAGGCAGAATCCTTAACTCTCATCATTGCCTCAATGGGAGATGGGAAAAAATAAGGATGAAGGTTATTGACAACTTGTCTAGAAGTCTCTAGTGGTTTTAAGAAGAAAACTAATTTGGGGCCAACTCTTGTAGCTGCAAATCTCTCTTAAATAAAGCTTCCATCTTCTGCTGGGTTAATGCCCTGAAGTGAAGAGGATGGGACTTTCCCCAGTGGGATGGAAGGCTCACATCCTCACTCTGTGAGCGGGCTCTCATGCTGCCTGCAGGTGATATTGGGGCTGGAGTCGGAGTCCCACAGACGGAGCATGAGGTAGACTTGCCATGTTTAGAATGGTTTTCTCACTGTGACTTAACTTGCGTCTTTGCCTGTCTCAATGAATCTTGAGTAGTTACTGTTAGTGGGTCGTTTGGGTTAATTGCGTATACATCTTGACTTTGTGTATATTTTTAGTCAGTACCTTATTAATTTTAGTAAGTAGACGAACAGAATATTTGATTAGGTTGAGGATAGTGTCTAAATATCACAATGGTAATTAATTTATATACATATTTGCAAAGTTTATTTATCCATATTTTAAAATTATATATGTGCTGCATTCCTGATATTTTCTTAGCACTATTCGAGGTTATACAGAATACAAAGTCATTAAATGTAAGTCATACAAAATAACTTTGCTTCTTTAGGAATATAAAGATCACACTTAATACATTAAATAATAGAAGCTCTATTTGGTTAGTGTATGTCATAGTATATATGTGTGTGCATAGCATGATGTGACATTTAAAGAAATATATATATATAAATTAAAATAGCATGAAATAGATAATTGGGAATAAGTTTCCCAATAAAGAAAAACCTGGAAATAAAAGCTGTATATGAGAGCATCATGCTCTCCAGGTATGGTGAGTACCAACACTTTTGTGAACAGTTGATCTACAAAAACCACAAGAGTACAGGTTTTATCTATTTATGTATAACTGCAAAAACAAATTAAAACAGAATTGAGAGCCCAAGTTTTGTCTATGTTAAAAATTATGGTCTGTTACGATATGAAGACAGCTACATTGGGTGGTGGTGTAACTGAAGAATACATGTAGTTTCATATCAGTCTGCTTTCAAAAGTTGTACGTGTGCAGCCTCCAAAATATCAGTTATTGTCTGTGTTAGCAATCATTTAGCCAGTCTATTCTGATGACACAACCATGGTAGAATATGGAGGAAATAATTGTGAGAATTTTCTCCCTCTGGTATAATGTCACCAACAAATCTCTACTTTTCATGTACAGATTAAACATTATCCATACTTTTATTGTTCAATTTTAATCTTTGGTTCATGGCACAATTTCAACTCCTGCTTTACATTGCTCTGTTTATCTAGTTGATTTAGTAACGGAATGTGGAAGCTAGTAAATTCAAGGATCCTCTCTAGAACTGCCCTTCCTACTTTGTAAATGAGGGAGCTGAAGGCTGTAGAATTTAACTAACTGCCTGGTGTCAACAGCTGCATTTACTGGTGTGAGGGATGGAATTCCAACCCATGCTGCTTGTCTCCAGATCAACTGCCAGGAAAGAGGATCTTGGCATTTATTCTTTCCAAACTCTTACATTAAGCCCTCTTGAGAATGGATCAACCTCTCGTGCGAATTCACCCTCAACTAATTCTTGTCGATTTTTCTGTCAGGTCTCCTTTCTTGTTTCTCTCCTGTACGAAATCTATGTGCTCTGTCAGTCAGAACATAGACTTCCGTCACCTGCTATCACTTAGCCATAAAACGCCCCCTCGGACTCTCATGTAGGCGGATGGAGATTGTTTGCCTGGGGTCTACACTAGTGAGCGGATTGATTCACTGATGAGTTCACGGGCCAGGCGCGGTGTGAAGAGGGGGAATGTGGGTCACTGTGGGTAAAATGGGACTTGTGTATCATTTTCCCCAGCTCTTCTCTTCTCTGTCTCTTCCCTGGCTTCCATGAGGCGAGCACCTCCACCGTGCCTCTTGGCTGGCCTGGCTCTGGGTGGGGTATGGACAAGTGTAACTCTTCTCCTTTAAATTGTGGGTGGTGGGGCTGGTGGGTTTTTTGTGCCAGTAATGAGAATGTGTCTAAAGCATCAATGTTGCGGAAGCTTGCTGGTGCTGTGGACTGTGTACTAGTTTTTCCCGCTGATAAAAGTGACTGAAGACTAATCATGTATATTTTCTCTCAAAACTTTGTTCCCTCTGTTTGAAATTGAGCCTTCAGGTCTTAGATCCTTTTTAGATGTTAATATCTTGCCTTATTTTACATTGATTTTCTTTAAAATTTTCCTCCCGGGTTTGTTGCTACAGAAGTTAAGCCACACAGCTGTAGAAGGGCAGCCCTGAGGGGTAACTCTTGTGCGTGGGGGCACTGTCTTCCGTGGAAGCACGAGCTACTGATGCTGCCAGCCCACAACTGTCTAGAGATTGCCTGTAGTGAGAAGAGCTGTGTGGATTGTCCAGACTCTGAAGTCGCTGGCCAGAAAAAATAGCAGCAGCTGTTGTAACAGTATCTCCCTTGAGATACTGTAGGTGTTTCAGACCTTGTTACAGAGAGTTACATTTACTAACATTCCTTCTTTCTCTTTTTCTCTCTGATGATCATTAATCATTCATAGTTAAAGGAAAAGAAACACACAGTCCTTTTTGCACTGCTTTTAAGAGGAGAACGGGATCTATTTTCATTAACCCTAACCTTGTGTTTCTCATGTCACTGCAGTTGCACTGAAAAGGATGCTTCGAAAACGTCAAGGTTTCCACAAGATCCTAGGCAGAAGGTTAAGTGTCCAAGCGAGGCAATCCCTGTGGGCCTTGCAGGATTCTCTTTAGCTGCCACAACAAGCTTCACAAAAAAGTCCATTAAAGTCTGGTTCAGCAGAAGCCAAAGGGGCAGGGAGAGATGCTGGGAACACTTGTGTGCTCAGAGGAATCTGCTAATATGCTTTATGGATATTGTTTTCCAGAGGTGAGCGAGAAAGGTGCTCTTCATTATTTCCAAAAATCCACAGTACGCTGATGATTTCCAGTAGTTCGTTTATTCAGAATGAATAAAATCTGGGTCCATGACTGAGAGAGCAAAGTAAATCACGAGAATTAATGAAGCTCAAATTCCAAGTCTTGGGCCCTTGCTCATTATCCTCTTCACAATGTACAGTTTGATAGCTATCATTTTGAAATGATGAAAGATCCAGGCTCCATGAATAGGTCATAGGCTCAATTAGACTAACTCAGAGTCCATTTACAGAGAGTAATTTACATCTCTGTATTTATTTTGTTTAATTTACTTGTCTAAAGGATGAGAATGTTTTCTGCCCCAGTTTTCTCATCATTTTTATTTCATGAATCAAAATTTGGAAGTGAAACCTCATTTTAGTCTGAAGAAATATAGAATATTCTACAGCTAATAAAATAGGAAAATCAGGGTGGGTGCTCATTACTGTAGACCTATGATTATCTAGATACTATGAACAAATACTCAGTATCACAGACATTTAGGGTTTTGGTGGTTTGAGGTGGCTGGAAATAATAGCTTAATATTTTAATTGAATACTTAGGCAGAGGAAAACCAAATATTTTCAAAACCTACTATGAGAAAAATAATGCAATTAATTTGTTCAATTCCTAACCTTACTTGCTCAGCAATTTGTTTCTCCTTTATGTAAAATGTCTTATGAATGTTAATTTTGGGCCCCTGGTATGGTACAGATACATTAACACATAGGTAACATGTATACTCCATGAATAAATGCAATTATAAACAGAACAATAGTACTTTTTTACTGCTCAATTGTTTTTACTCCTTTTTATCATTAAAACACTATATTGTATTCTTTCCAATACTTGGGAAATTCCTTATTCTCTGGTTGTATCAATATATTTTGTATAAAATTGTATGTTATGTGAAGAAGAGAAAATAAAACTGACACAATGTGTGCTGAGCTTCGTCACTCAGAGAGCATCCTCCTAAGCCTAAAAAAGTTCAACGTTCCCCAAACCATGACAGATATAATTTACTGCTCTCTAGTTTTACTGCTCAAACTGGGTGCTTCAGAATTTGGGTAGCTGAGCCATCATCTCACTAAAGACAAGTGGCAGTGACTTGTGAGCACAGTTCTAACTGTGAAAATCTAGTACTTTCCAGAGCTACACTGTGCCTGTCCGCCACAGATGAGGGAGGCACTGTTCTGTGGATGCTTGTGAAATTGAGATCATCAGCCTGGAGACAAGAAGAGGATGAAGGATGAAGACCGCACAGAGTCCTTTCCTGAAGCTGGCACACAGGAGATGACCTGTGGAACATGAAACACAGGCAGAAGCTTCCTGTCTGCTCAGTTTACTCCAACTTTTATCACTTAGGGCAAAACAATTGCTCACTACTTTTCTAATTTCCTGTTGCCAAGGTAACACCATTCTCAGACCATATCACAGAGAGTCTACAAAGCAATGGTCATTACTCATGAGTTCTGTTTATTGATGCATTCTCTGAAAACATCTGTTGGCAATACACAAGCAAATTTCTGGATTAAAATTCATAACATGCTCCTGAATTTCACATTGTCCTCTTTGTCTTGTAAAGATAATTTTAAAGCCATTATTATGCTGGGAGAAAAGTGTCCAAAGGTCATCTCTTACATGGTATTAAGACAGACACAAAATGAAAAATATAAAAAAGAATACATTTCCCAAATACGTTAAACCACAGTAATACAAGAACCATTTTTTTGATCACTATTTCTTATCCTTGATGTTTTCTTAAACAAAAAGGATTTCAAAATAAAACATATGTTCAAAACTATAAATATTTTTTTACATTATTTCTTTGATATTTAATTATTCTCTCTTTAATTAGAAGCCTTGCAAACAGTCTGAATCAAAATAGAGATGAGTGGAAACATCTCTAAATGTTCATCATGTCATAGGCAATCTAAGCAGAATCTGTGAGTGGAACAAATTTAGAAGATTGGATAGAAAGTATAGCCTTGTCTTTAGATTTTTAACAGTTGTTGAAGAATACAAAGGACTCCTGCCACTCAACTGGGCCAGGCCCCAAACCCCACACCATAGCCCTAGGAAAAGTAAGAAATCTTTAGGGGTACAGGGGTGGAAGTGATCTGCAGTTATGCTACATTGCTAGGCTCTGAAATTTTCCTCAACATACATTTCTCTTCAGAACAGAACTGAAGGTAAGGATTAGGGATGGTAGAAACATTGTTATGACGAGGGAAGGAAAGAAAAATTACTAATTTCATTTAGTGTAACCCAATCTGGAGTTCTCTCCATAAATATAAGAATCACAGTGCCATCCATTCTTGACTGGGTGTATATTTAACACCCAAATGTGCCTGCCCTCCCTTTGCCCCCTCCTCCCCTCCCCATTTACAAACACTTTATTTCCATTTTTTCATTTTCTCCTATTTTTTTCTATCCCTTATTACCATTAAAATGAGAACAAAGAGCTGTCATGTAAAGTTACAAGATCCCAATGATGAGTGTAACGGTACTGTATACCTAAAATGTACCAATAAACCCAATGAGAAAAAAAACCCCCACCCAAATGTTAAAGCTACACCCATGTGCAGTGGATGAAAATAAAACATTACTTCTGCTTCTTGTCCTCCTCTTCTTTACAATCCTCTCTTCACTACAAAAGTTGAATACCAGCTGATTGCTTCCTACACTCAGCCATGTTCCTATGTACTTTACAAGTTGGAACTTGGTTAATCACCATATAGTAGTAAGTAATAATCTATATGGCAGAAATCATTTTATTCCCATTTCAAAGGTAAGACCCTGAGGTGCAACCAGAGGAAGCAATTTGTGGAAGGTTCAGCAAATAGTAATTTGGGGCACTCCTCTCTTAAGTTCCTCTCCTGATCACTGCATTTATCCCCTTTGGGTGAGTAATTTAGCTTTTGAATCTTGTGTCATTTTGACATTGCATCAAATGATAGTCCCACCAAATATCATCTTGTTAGAAAGAAATGATCAAAGTTACTTAGAGCAGCAGACCTTTGTTTCCTCATCTGAAAAGATGAGATGGAATCCAGCTTCTAGACATCTTCAGCATTAAATACAATGACAAACATCATGTCATCCAGTGGGGCACTGAGCCCCCAGGTAGGGGCTTTTTTTGTTTGTTTCAGAAGGATTTAATAAAATGTAGAGGTCTCTAACAGTCTGCCCCAGGCACTGGCACTGTAGTATTGATCGTTGTGATAGGGAGATTTTTCAGTGTAGGTAATATAAAAGTTAATGAATCCTCCCCCAAAAGAACGTAAGTGAAGCATAGGTATGCTGGTTTGATTAGCAGGGGATTCGGCCACTGTCATTGGGCAGAGATTTGAAGGCAGGCCTAGGGTTTTGTGAGAGGAAGCTGGGCCAGGGTGAGTAGAAGTGGCAGTTTCTTAGAATTTATTTGGCTGTTTCTAAGTGAAAACCCAGAGCAAAAATATGGGAAATGGTGCACTTAGGAAATATATGTTCTTTTGGAGGATTCTTCAGAAGGTGTGTTTTGCTTCCTAGAGCATTGCCACAGGCTCTGAAACATACGTTTCTGTATGACCTAGAAGCTGTCCCTGTATATAACCAGTCTCTTGGCATCTAATCGATTTAGCTGATAATAAAGAGAATGCTGCTAAATATCTACATGAGGAGAAGCGCAGAACGGAGTGCCTGCCATTCCACGTGAGAGCACGCATGTATCTTTCCCTTCTTTTCTCTTATTTCTTCGTACCTTATCACATTCTAATGCAACTCTTTCTTCTCTTTTATTAGAAAGATTATTATTCTTTAGTGTGGACATCTGAGAATAAGGGCACAGTTCCATCTTTTCTCCTCTGACCTTCTCTACACTCACCCACACCCCCTGAACCCTCACAGAAATGCCAGCAAGCATTTGTTGGGGAATTACTTCTGGGGTACCCAAACACAGCCAGCATTCCTGATTCTGTTATGCTGCATTCTATGGTGGATTTGCTCCTGGTTCTAAATTCAGTTAAACTAAACCAGCCACCCGGCTTCCTGACATTACCATGGCGACCATGGACTGGAGGGGATGCAGCCAGAATTAGGGCAGGGGGCAGTGCCAGGTCCCAGAAGAAAGGAGGGTGATCAACCCACACTGCTGCATCCACAGTCAGTCTGTGTCCCTGGCCTTGTAGAGGGTATTTTCTGTCACCCCGATTCATTGATAGTGCTCACAAAAATGAGTAGCAGCTGGCAGAATGGTTCTCTGTGATTTTAGGCACATGTGAAATATGTGCAAATCTTCCTGTATCCGGTTGGGATGTTTTTAAAGCACAAGAGACATAAAATATAATTTCTCAACCATTTTTCAGTTGAAGTTAAGTTTAATTTTTTTTTAAGGAAAAAATACTTTTCTAGATACTCCTCTAGAAAGACAATCCTATATTTTTGTTTTTTGGGGGCTTTATCTTGTGGTTATAGTTTCATTGTCAAATGCATTACCAAAGAAAAGCTGTATTATGAATCTTAATCTGCCTTAGGCCTCAGAAACACAGTGTTTTTCAACAAAAGTAACTACAGCTAATCTTAATAATACTACTTTGTTTCAGACTACATAATGACTATTCATTTTCTCTCCATTTTAATTTGGTGGACACAGCATTTAAATATTGTAAAATGTCTTCTCTAGAGTAGAATAGTCTCAGAGAGAATGTGTATTCCAAAGGAATATTGCTCCTGCTGAATCCCTGTATGCTCCGTTACACATCAAAGGCTATAGGAAAGATCTTCCAGAAATAATTCCAACAGAGTATAAATTTCAGTAAGCAAAGATAATATGAGAATATTATGCTTATTCTAGAAATACTGCTGCCTAAGCATATTATGCTCCAGGAGAGATGTAAAATACCTCAAATTTGCTACACTGCAGTAAACTGAGAATATGCCACTGATTGAGTTCACCCTCATCTTCCACCAATTTCTCTTCTGAGAACTGGGTAAGGAATGGTACGATCTGACACAGCTCATGAGAAATGAATTGCTAACCAGGAAAGCCAGAGGTTCTCCTTCACTGTGGGTTTGCTTATCAAAGTTTAAAAGGTGCAAGTTCTAAACAGCTACTATGAAGTGTCAAGACGTTTTCCTACACCACGCCTCCTATTTGCATGTGTATATTTATTTTTAATGAGAAAACTGTTCTGGAATTTAAAACTACTTTAAAATTTCAGTTTGAAATCTGACTTTGTCACTTTGTAGCTAACCAGTTTGGGGAAAAAAAAATATTTAACTTGCCTGAGCCACTTATTTGGAAAGTCTGTTTTCCTAACCTGCTTGTTTGTGGGGTATTCAGAGCACATAATGCAAATCAGTTGTCTCACACTTTAAGAAATACATTAATCCTATTGTGTTCCTGATTGTATAGATTGGGATAAAGAATAGGGATTGATTTGACTAGTTGCTGTCTCAACTATGAAAATGAGAATGTCTATAAGTCATTAGAGAATCAAAGGCTGGGATGCAATGATATCAGGAAAATTTAATGACCCAGAGATTGAATCAAGGGCAACCCAACAGCAAAAATAAAGGTGAGAAAACACTTAAGCAAGACACAAAGGCAGACTTTCAGTCCACCAATGGCAAACAGTAGGGTAAAGGAGGATGAAAAGCCTGATAGTGAACCACCAAGTTACTCGGAACTCACAGCAGAGGAAGTAAAAAAACCTGATCAATCAAGCTCTAGAAAAATTCAAAACAGAAATAATTTCCCAGATAACCTTAGAGATGGTGAGCAAAATGAAAGACATGATTTGAGACTCTAGAAGAGAAACTGACAAAAAAATAGATGAGCTAAGGAACATAATCAAAACCACGAAGGCCCAGAATAAGAAAGAACTGGAAACAATGAATGCCCAACATAGGAAAGAAATGGAATCCATTAAACAGATTCAAACAAATATCCAGGAGATTAAAAACTCTATTGAATGTGTACACAACAGAATAAAAGAACTTGAAGATAGAATCTCAGCTATAGAAGATAGGCTCACAGACATTGACCATGAAAAGAGAGGTCTCTTAAAAACAATAAGGGATCATGAGAAATCGAATCAACAACTCCTAGATGATGCAAAGAAGAATAAAATAAGACTGATAGGATTCCATGAAGTAGCAGGAGAAAATGCAAATTACTTAAAAAAGCTGTTCACAGAATTAATTACAGAAAACTTCCCAAACAGAGGGGATAAATTTGACACACAGATAAGTGAGGCATATAGGACTCCAACTAGTCATGATAAAAAAGAATCTACATCTAGACATATAATAATCAAGATCCCAGAAACCCAATAGAAGAACAAAATACAACAAGCAGTAAGAGAAAAGAAACAAATCACATGCAAAGGAAAGCCCATCAGAATCACAACAGACTTTTCAACACAAACCCTTGGGGCAAGGAGAGCCTGGAGTGAGGTATTTCAAGTCCTAAAAGAAAACAACCTACAACCAAGACTGATGTATCCTGCAAAACTCTCTTTCAAAATGGATGGAGAAATAAGATATTTCCATGACAAAGAACACTTGAGAAACTTTATGAATACTGAACCAGCACTACAAGGGATTTTAAATAATATCCTAGAAAAAGACAATGAAAATCACAACACCATGAGGCTCAACAGAGCAAATCAAATAGCCAAGGCAAGAAACTAAAAGGAGAGGGCAAAAAACTAAAAAGAGTCAACAAAAGAACAATAACATGACAATAATAAGTCAGTACATATCAGTTATAATTATCAATGTCAATGGCTTCAATTCAACAATCAAGAGAAATAGATTGGCGAATGGATTAAGAAGCAAAATCCAACAATATGTTGTATACAAGAAACACACCTAGTGCAAAAAGAAGCCCATAGACTGAAAGTGAAAGGGTGGCAAACAATTCTCCATGCAACAGGAGCCCAGAAAAAAGCAGGAGTAGCAATCTTATTCACAAAGTAAATTTCAAACCAAAAGTGATTAAGAGAGACAAAGAAGGCCACAACATTCTTGTAAAGGGAACAATTCAAGACGAAGAGATGACAATCATAAACATATATGCACCAAAAATAAATGCCCCAACTATATAAAACAAATATTAAACAACATGAAAAACCAAATAAGCACTAATACAATTGTAGTAGGGGAGCTAAATACACCACTATCACAAATAGAGAGATCATCTAGACAAAAATCAACAATGAAATACTAGAACTGAACCAAGCTTTTGAACGCATGGACTTATTGGACTTCTATAGAGTGTCCCACCCAACAAAATCAGAATATACATTCTTTTCAGCTGCACGTGGGTCATTCTCCAAGATAGATCACATACTAGCCAACAGAACAGCTTTGAATAAATGCAAAAGAATTGAAGTTATTCCCTGTATATTATCAGATCACAGTGCCATAAAGCTGGAGATCAATAGCATAAGAAACTGTAGGAACTTCACAAACCCATGGAAATTGAACAGCACTCTCCTGAACAATCAATGGATCACAGAAGGAATTAAAGAAGAAATGAGACAGTTTTTACAAATAAACAAAAATGCCGATGCAACATACAGGAATCTATGGGACACAATGAAAGCAGTTCTACATGGAAAATTCATAGCACTGAATGCCCACATTAGGAAAACAGAGAAAGCTCAAATAAACAACCTAATGATGAATCTTGGACTCCTAGAAAAACAAGAGCAAGAAAAACCCAAAGCTCGAACAAGAGAGGAAATTATAAAGATTAGAGCAGAAATCAATGCAATGGAAACTAAGACAATGATACAAAAAATAAAGGAATCAAAGAGTTGGTTTTTTGAAAGACTAAATAAAATTGATAAACCCTTAGCAAACCTTATCAAAAAAAGGAAAGAAAAGGCTCACATTCAGGCAATCATTAATGAAAAAGGCAAAATCACAACAGATCCTACAGAAATCCAGAGGGTCATTAATACCTACTATGAGAAACTGTACTCTGATAAAATGGAAAACACAGAAGAAATGGACAGATTTCTAGATACTTATGAATTACTTAAGGTGAACGAAGAAGATAAAAACATTTTAAACATCTCAATTACAATCAGTGAAACTGAAAATGTAATTAAAAACTTACCAACAAAGAAAAGCCCAGGTCCTGATGGATTCACTGCTGAATTTTAAAAGACATTTAGAGAAGAACTACTGCCATTACTCATTAGACTTTTCAATGAAACTGAAAAGGAAGCAATACTTCCAAATTCATTCCTGGAAGCAAGCATCACTTTGATTCCCAAACCAGGGAAAGATGTAACTAAAAAAGAGAACTACAGGCCAATGTCCTAAATGAATATAGATGAAAAATTCCTCAATAAGATACTAGCAAACAGAATACAGAGGATCATCAAGAAGATCATAAATCCTGACCAAGTCGAATTTATTCCAGGAATGCAAAGATGGTGCAACATACATATGTCAATAAATGTAATACACTACATTAACAAAATCAAGGTCAAAAACCATATGATCCTGTCGATAGATGCAGAAAAAGCATTTGACAAAATTCAACACCCATTCATGATAAAAATGCTGCAACAAATTGGAATAGATGGTCTCTATCTCAATTTAATTAATGCTATCTATGAAAAACCAACAGCCAACATCATATTAAATGGCCAAAAACTGAAAACCTTCATGTAAAAATCAGGAACAAGACAAGGATGCCCACTATCACCACTCCTCTTCGATATAGTTCTGGAAACATTATCCATAGCAATTATACAAGAGAAAGAAATTAAAGCAATAAAGATAGGAAAGGAAGAATTTAAACTATCATTATTTGGTGATGATATGATACTCTACATTGAAGACCCATAAAACTCCACCAAAAGACTTCTAGACTTAATAGACACTTTCAGCAGAGTAGCTGGATACAAGGTCAACACCCAAAAATCAATAGCCTTCTTGTACACAAATAACAGACTCACTGAATGAGAAATTAGGGAAACAATTCCTTTTACAATAGCACCCCCCAAAAAATGAAGTATCTGGGAATCAATCTAACAAAAGAAGCAAAAGACCTCTACACTGAAAATTATAGCACTCCGAAAAAATAGATCAAAGAGGATATAAGAAAATGGAAAGATATCCCCTGCTACTGGGTAGGAAAAATCAACATAGGGAAAATGAGCATACTACCAAAACTGCTATACAGATTTAATGCAATACCAATGGAAATTCCAACACTATATTTAACAGAACTAGAAAGGAGAATCCAAAAATTCATTTGAAACCATAAGTGACCTAGAATAGCAAAAGCCATCCTAGGCAACAGAGACATGGCAGCGGGTGTAACAATTCCCAATTTGAAACTATACTACAAAGCCACTGTGATAAAAACAGCATGGTACTGGCAAAGAAACAGACCTGAGGATCAGTGGAACAGACTGGAAGACAAAAAAACAACTTCAGATGTACTCAGCTACTTCATCTTTGACAAAGGAGCTGAACATCCCCACTGGAGGAAAGATAGCCTCTTTAATAAATGGTGTTGGAAAAATTGGATCTCAAGCTGCCAAAAATTAAAAGTGGACCCTTACATTTCACCATGCACTAGAATAAAATTCAAATGGATTAAAGATCTAAATATTAAAACAGAAAAACTAAGCTTGCTGGAAGATAACTTAGGCAGAACTCTTGAAGATATTGGCCTAGGAAAAGACTTTATGAACAAATCCTGAGTAGCACAGGAAATAGCAGAGAAATTCAACAACTGGGATCTCATCTTATTGAAAAGCTTCTGCACTGCAAAAGAAACCATCAACAGAACTAAGAGACAACCTAAAATGTGGGAAAAATTTTTTACTAGCTGCACCTCAGACAAAGGACTATTATCTAAAATATATAAATAACTGAAAACAATCAGACCCCCCAAATATAAGGAACCGATTAAAAAATGGACATTTGAAATGAACAAACATTTCTCAGACAAAGTAAAAGCAGCAGTAAATATATGAAAAAATATTCCACATCGCTGGTCATTGGAGAGATGCAGATGAAAACTACACTGAGATTTGACCTCACCCCACAAAGAATGGCTGCTATCAAGAAATCACACAATAACAAATGTTGGCGGGGTTGTGGGAGAAAGGAACCCTTCTCCATTGTTGGTGGGAGTGCAGACTGGTGCAACCACTATGGAAAGCAATATGGAGATACCTCAAAGAGCTAGGTCTAGAGGTTCCATTTGACCCAGCCATCCCTCTGCTGGGTATCTTTCCAAAAGAATTAAAGAATCATACCACAGTGATATATGCACACCAATGTTTATATCAGCACAGTTTGTAATAGCTAAAACTTGGAAACAGCCCATATGCCCATCAGTTGGACGCTGGGTAAAGAAGATGTGGTTTTTCTATAAAATGGAATACTATTCAGCCATAAACAATGAGAAATTAGAGTCCTTCCTAGGAAAATGGATACATATTGAGGATATACTCCTAAGTGAAGTAAATAAGTCACACATGTGTAAATACTGAACAGTTTCTCTGATGTGAAAAACTGTAATAGTACATAAGATCCTAATGGGACAATTAAAAGTGTGAAATAGGAAGAAAATGGCTAAAGGTGTATGGAAAATGGGAAGGGTAGGGGAAAGGAAATAAGGGAAAAGAAAATATATGAGAATATGTAAAAATGGAAATAAAGAGTTTGTAAATTGTAAGGGGAGGAGGGGGTGAAGGGAGGGCAGGAATAAGGAGAAAAAATGAGAACCAAGAAAGGTCATGTGAAGGTACAGGATCGCATTAATGAATGTAACTGTACTGCAGACCTAGATTCAACCAATAAACTCAATTAAAAACTACATTTTGTCTTAGGAAAGTGGTATATGTGTTAGAACGGTGCATTCTATTTTTAAACTGTGATGTAACAAATAGATACATAAAAGCTTATGCCTGATATATTGATGATTAAAATATGGTAGATGATGTAATCAATTCCTGTAGTTATCTAGATAGCTTTGCATTTTATCATGGATTGAGAGGACATATTTGGACATGAGACTCTTTCTGTGATCTAAGCAAGGAAGTAATATAAATGTTTGTTTTATCAAGTTATGCTTTTTTAAAAATCTCTGCAAACACCACAAAAACTTCTTGCTCCTGTCTTCCTGTTGCTTAGCACCCTTGATCCTCTTGACCATTTCCCTATATCCCCTTCCCAGCCTCTCAACTCTGCCATTCTATTCCTGACATCTACAATATCAGCCTTGTTAGATGCTGCTTGTCTTTCTGTACCTGACAGCCAAATTTTTGCAGATGCTGGGATTTCAATATTTTTGTATCTGAATAGCACATCACTGTGCTTATGTACCATGTTTTCTTTATCCATCCACCAGTTGATGGACATTTAAATTGTTTCCATGTCTAGCCACCATGAATATAGCAAGGAGGATAGGTTTCCCTTTGATTTCATTTCCTCTAACGTATTCCAGTAGTCAGACCACCAAGTTATATGGTAGCTCTTTTTTAAAAAAAAATGTTTTGAAGCCCTTTCTATTGTTTCTCACAATGGGTACACTGTCTATTGAATTATTTTATAGGTATATTATATGAACTTAAAAGTGTAAAGGAAAGTTTTGTAAAAATACCTGACATCATAGCCAGGATTTAGCTCAATGGTTGGGCTGTCTGCCTTGCAAGCTCAAGGACCCAAGTTCGATCCCCAGTACCAAAAAACAAACAAACAAAAATACCTGATAGCTTTGGACCATGACAGCTAAAGCTGATCATCTTTCGGATTTGACTTTACCCAATTTTCAGATTTGATTTATCCAGATATGATTAGCCTTTCCCCCCAAAATATTATCGTAACAACCAGTGTTCTGATGCCTCTGAGCTACAAATCAGCCATTGATGATAATATAATGTGAAAGGTGTGTTGCTCTATGAATTCAAAGAAATTTATATAGTAAACTTGTTACTAAAGGTGCTTCTGTAATCCCATAATTGTAGTGATTTTGCTTGGATACAACTGGCTTTTCCGTGAGTTATACAAATTCAAGTATTTTGGGATGATACAGGAAACCAGGCTTAGTATCTTGAACTGTTTCATACTTAGTAACCCTCTACTATTATGGATAGAAAAATATAACAGTCTCTCATGATCTTTACGAACTACTTACCTAGTACTTGACATCCTTTCAACTGCCTAAGGAATTTTGTTATAATGTAGTTGATAGAGCAACAAAACTGATGTCAAAAGATGTGTTCCAAGTTTACATTCTTTTCTCATTAGATGTAAAGTCTTTAAATATCTCAAATCAGGTCTGGGGGTGCAGTTCAGTAGCACCCATGACCATGTGGCAAGTGCAAGTTCCTGAGTTCGATCCCTGGCACACACAAAATCATCTCAAATCTCATCTGTGACAAGGTATGAATCACTGAAAGAAGGAAGCAGACCCTGTGGATGAATTTATTTGTTTTATATTTTATTCAGGTAAGCAATGGAGATAAAAAAAATCTTACCTCACAGAGACGCTAACAATGGAAATAAATAACACTTGATTGTAGCATCTGAGATCTTTCTTTCTTCTTTTCAGCTTCTCACTCATTTAGATTCTCTTTTCCATTATTAAATGTCCCAACTCCTTCCCTGAATGAGGAAACTTCCCTCTATCTCACTCTTCACCCACTCCCATAGATGCATGTTACATATTTTTTCTTATTTACTAATTACTCTCTTTTTCTCTCTTGGTGGAAGCAGACTAGATATAATGGCCACATCCCATTGTTAATTTAGAGATAAATAATGGAGAAGACTCCAGCTGAGCGATAGTCTATCTTTCTTAAAATACTGAACAAATATCAAACTGCATACTAGTCATTCTTCAAAATGACTAAAGAGGTACTCTTTTTCTTTACTTTTTTCTTTTCTTTCCTCCCTCTTTTTCTATGAAAGAGACAAGCTAAAGAGTGCTCAATACACAATCATGAGCTCTGCCCGGAAGACAATTACTTAACGATGCATTTTAAAGGAAAAATGAGAATTGGACTTGATATTTCAAAACCTTCAGTAGATGATATAGAATTTTCCCTTTATATTTCTATAGTAGAACACAAATAGGCAGATTTCATGGTGCTGAATAAGCACCAGGATTCTAGAATAAGCTTTGCCCTTCTGACATGTCAGTGCTGTGATTTGACTCATGTAATTGTAAACAAGTGACTGAATGACCTGACCGAGGGCCTGAGGGGTTGGTAAAAGCCTCATTGTGAATGTTACAGATATCCACTTGGGCGCATAGATGCCTAGACTTCAGAACTACCTTTGTTACTCTAGAGGTAAAAATCAACCGTATCAGTAAAAAATAGATACATTTCCCAATTAATAATATTTATAGGAGATTCACTCATACTGCTGGGCATTGTTTCATATTTTTTTTAAGTAGATCAAACTCATATATTTGATTATATTTGTGCAAATCAAAGAGACAAATCATAGAGAGCGTGTAAGCTTCAGCGTGAGAGGTAGAATCACAGAGACCTTTGTATAGACCAATGCCATCATGGCAAAATCTACCTAGGGCCTTAGGTTGATTTATGTCCACACTCGATTCAGCGCCCATTCATTTTAACAGGTTTGGAACCTTGGTGTTGCTTTACACGACTGGACCTCACAGCCAATCTCATCACCCTCATGACATACTCAATCAGTTCGGGGGCACATAACATAAATATGCAAAACATACATTTAGCATTTAATTACAGCTTCAGGCTAAGGACAATATATACTATATAATAAGGAAGGGAGATACTTTGTGATGGGCTGGAGCTTGTAATTTCATACCACTTCTTCTGAGCTTAAAAACATAAAGGGTGGAGAAAAAGGAGGGACCATCGCATGATTGTAAAATCTGGTGGAGGAGGCAAAAGCAGCGAGCATGCACATCCCGTGGACAGAGAGCGCCCGTGTGGGAAGAGGGCAAAGTGAACACAACGGAGAGCAGAAGAGGGGTCATGGTGGCCCGAGGCGAAGGGAGCCTCCTGAGTGAGCATAAGAGCTGGGTCTCTAGTGTGAGTTAGGATGCCTCGAGAAGTGCTTATCAAAGAGGTAACTTCCTTATTACTCTTCTCGTGGAATCCGTCGGTCAGGTGAGTTGGGAATAGATTTACAAGCAGGAACAGAAGGCAGAGGTCACATTGCAGTGCAAACAGAATTGTTAAGTAAGGCATGAGACCCTGGAGACGGACCAGAGGAGCAGGCACAGGCTGGAAAGGAACGCATGAAAGGCAGAACAGAGAGTATTTCCCGAAATGCAGACTCTGAGTGAAAGTAAGAGAGGCATTAAGAATGGCTTCAAGATGTTTGAACAAGAAGAAGGCAAACATTGCTTCTAATGTGCAGGAGAATGTAGGAACATCCAGTTTGTGGTAGAGGTAATATCACAAATTCTGTTGGGGATGTGCCACACTCGAGAGAACAAGCATGTAGTGAGTATCAAGAGGCTTGTCAACCGGGATTCACAGCAGCCATCGCTAAGAAGGACGTGCTAGAAAAGGTTGCTACAGACATGAAACCTCCCAGCGCTGTTGGGAGGTGAAGACTAATTCTTTGGAAGGCTGTTACCTTTGCTTCTGGGAATGTTGAGAATCAAGGTTAGACAGCAGGGCTGGCAGTGGTGGAGAAATCAGAAGGTGAAAACAGGTACCAGTCCACAACTCACGCACAAAGCAAACTGGAACAACCTCCAAGGACGAAGGGAGACCCGTGAGAGCAAAGGAGAGCCCTGGTCAGCCTCACTCCTGACCTCAGCCATGAGCCCGGACTGAGAAGGAGCTGTGGCACTGCCATGGGTCCACAGTATGCTTGACCTTAAACTGGAGAAGCCAGAAGGGAAAGCCAGAGAGGCCCAGGTGCTGTGGCCTCCCTCATGAATGGGGTGAGCCAGAGGATCAGCGAAAGCTGGTGAGGGCTGCAGCAGCATTGGGATTTAAATCAACATTCAGTGCTTAATGGCCCCTGCCTTGATTCTGAATATCAGATTTTCCTGTGGCCAACACTAAATACATCTGGAACGGTATGATGGGAAACAATCCCAGCTCAGCCAGTTTAACACAGGCCAAAAAAATCGTAGGGTGGCAGTTAGTTACCTAGAATCAGAGAGGACGCACTAGCTGAACTTCAACCCAGGTTTATTATTTGCAAGACAATACTCATAATGAAGCAATCAGAGTAAATGATAGCATTTATGTAGGTAGAAGGAAAAAGGAATTCAAGAATTATCCCCCAGCTTTCCAGTTTTCAAACATCAAACTTGGAGGAACTAGCCAAGACCAAGAAGAATTTCAAGTAAAAGTTGAAAATCTAACAAGACTGGGATCCAGAAAATCAAACAAAGACAGAAGGATTTAAGGAAGAAAAGAATTCGTGACCGAATTCCCTCCATGAGAAATTAGGCATTGGGTTTGCTTCCAAAATGCTTAGGCAGAAAATTAAGATGGCAGAGAGTGCCGGTCACAATCATATGAGATGTGTCATATTTTTTCAAATGAGCAGAAATGTGTATTATAGAAATAACGCTTTTATAGCTCTCTGTTAGCAGAGTTTTATCAGTGACAGCACAGAGTGGTTTCAAACATTCAACACATCCAACTGTGGTTTCAAACATTCACACACTACATAGGGTAACTTCTGCAGGTATGGAGCCATTGAAACTTGTGATGTGAAACTAAGTACACTGTGCTGCGAAAACTGCTTAGTGATTATTATTCAGTAACCTCTTACGTAGCAGCTCATCCCAAGAAACACTTCTGAGTGGCTCTGTAGTTTTGAATTGATAGAAACTGGTGAGTATAATTATCTTTCACCAAAACAGATAACTCATATTCCTGAATGATGTCCGAGATAAGATTTTGAGATTTCGGTATCATGTTCAACTTGATGTTAGTTAAGCCTGGAAATCTGCCGGGGGGGAAGGGTTGTGAAATCTACCATTGGCCCATCACAAGAACAAATCTCTGTGGAGTACTCATGCTGGAAAGGACTTCTTTTTAATATTATCTAAACCTTATTCCCCAGTTAAGGTTTGGCATCCTTCTATTGAAAGAAATAAAGAGTTGGTGCAACCTGACTAAAAATTCTTTGAAGCTGCCCGCATTTCCTGCTCGAGAATTCAGCATTTTCTCCTCATGAACATTTATGGTAGGAGCACATTTCCTTACCTTTACATAGATAATATTTTGCAGGTTTATTTATATTTTATTTTTCAAATCTGCAGTTGTGTTGCGAATCGAGTAACTAACACTTAAATTTCCTTAAATTTCATGATGAAAAAGATTTTATAGCACAGGCTAAAGCCAAAAAGCTTGAAATCTGTTGTCAAGTATTTATTCAGAAATTATCATGGCATATTTTTGACATTGATTGATATCTGAATTTTATTCATTGCTGTATTCATATTATAATAGATGCTTAACGCTTTTTTTTGGTTCACCTTTTGAAAACTGATTTTCATTACTTGGAATTCCATTTTAAAACATTTTTCTGTTTTTATATATTTTTTTCTGTATTGGTATATTTTGGACACATCCATTTATTTCAGTGTTCTACTATGGGGAATATTTAGTTTTTATCACAATCCTTGGGGTGTAGTTGGAACTCCTTTCTTCTAACATATCCAAATCATAAGGCCAAAATACATTTCTTAGCTCAGGAAATGGCTAGCCAATCACAGACCTTATACTTCATTGGGTGGGTAAAATTTTGTTAATAAATGTGGCTTGGGAAACATCTTCCAGTGGCCAACCGGTCCACATGTCTTATAGATTAAGAGAGGGATTTGGGAATTTCAGAGAATGTCAGCTAATCACAATGATATACTTTGAGGTAGTTGATTTATAGCCTCAAGGTTAACCTTACAGAAAAACGAGTTTCCCTGGACTCCCTTGGACAAAACTTCCAGAGATGCCATTACTTAATCCTTGTAAAAACTCCATGACAACTTGAACTTAACTCTTGCTGATCTTGCTCACCTGAAGAAAAATCTAATGTGTTCAGGATCTTTGCTGACTTGCATTCCATTAATAATTTAAGTGAAACAGCACCTGACACTAACATTTCAAGTATTTCAGGCAGAGGCTGTGCATACTGAGGAAAACATAGCAGGCTCTAAATCCTGCTTCCTGTTTCTGCCTTTACAGAAATGTCCTCCTCTCCCGATCATGAGGACAGACATGCTTCCAGGAGCATATCCACTGTCTCCTCAAGTTCCTTTGCATGTTTTTATACTTTAATGCAGTGAGGGATGCACCAGTATGTGAATATTAAACTTCACCATGAATGTTTCTCTCATATGCCGTGGCTGTCTCATTAATGCTGAATGCAATCTTGATGTTCTTGTTTTCTGAATCACATAGGTGAAAAGGACAGTGGCAAAGTCAATGTATGAATACATCATTGATTTTGAAGATAAGGTTTCATCTTCAATCCATTGCATATTAGTAAGTGAAGCACCAGTGTGGCTGATTTCAGTTGTGTAAATGATGAAGGTCCCTCAGCCTCCTCTCCCTCGTGAGGTTGCCCTTCGACTGTGTATGTCCTCCAGGGTCACTTCTCTTCTCCTTCTCCTTCAGCAAAGGATCCAGGCTTTTGGGCTTACCTTGATGGGATCATTCGTGAGAAACCTTTAACAGTACTGTGTATTGATAGAAATGTCTACCTTCAGCATTTTTTGAGAATAAAATGAAATAGTCGATGCATTTAAAGTGCCCCATGAACAATTGATACTGCAAGCGCAAAGACCCGAGTTCAATCCCTGGTACCCCCCCAAAAAACAATTGATACTGCTACCCGTTATAGCTTAGCCTATTCTCCTATACCCTGTACACATTTAAATGTGCTTCTCTGTGCATCTGTGGAATCCTGTTCACCACCCTTCTTCCTCCCTACCAGAAGGACTGCTCCTACTCCTTGCATGCCCTTGTCTATCTTCGTCCTTAAGGTTAGTACGGTACTCACAGGTGGAGGGAATTGTATGCATGTCTTGCTCTTTGCACTTCCTGAGTTTAGGGTCCACCTTTATCTTTCAGCTCTAACTTTATTAAAAAGTTGAATCTGACATTTGAAAGGTTTCTAGTAGAGACATATTTAGAATGTGAATGAGAAGTGTTTTCGGCAGGATTTTGTCAGGAAATATTCCTAGGAGTCAGTAAAAATTCCAACAATGCGGACCCCAAGTCCCTGAGGGTTTGGTGTGTGAGTTGGCTTTCTTCAAATACAGAAATGTTCTCTTTCCTTGCATTCTGATGTGAGTACTCAGTGCAGAAGAGGCCTTGGGCTTTCAGTTTTATTTTAGGGGAAATTCTTCTCCTACTGTAAAGTTTGTCGTTGACCTCAAATGCCAAAGTAATTTGTTCAGTAAAATACCTCAGATACTGTTTAGCTGCCTGTGTGTGGCATTCCCCACAGGGAAATTTCTATTGAATTGTGCCACCCTTCCATGCTGCTCTTACAGCTCCAATTTTGGAAGCACACTGGTTTCTACTCAGCAATATTTCTGAGCTGTTTTGAATTCAATTTGAGAATGAGAAAGAAGACTCTGTTTAAATACTTTAATTTAGATTAAAATATGCTCCTCTATCCATAATTACATCACACGGCATGAACTTCCTTTGATAAGCTAAAATTGGAGCTCTGATATTATTTTATAATTATTACAAAAGTATTTATGCAAACTTTAGTAAAATAATTGTGAATAGGCATTATCATTTTTAGGTCTCACAGCCAATGTTGCTCCCATTATTTCTGAAAGCATTTTCTGTACTGCTTTCTCTACTGTAAGCATTTTCTGTGCATTTGAAATAAATTTAAAAATCAACTCAGATGATAATCAATGAATTATTGTGAACTTAGCTTTAGGCATTTGGGGGAAAATTGAATTGGACTTCTTCCCATTTTGAAATTTGACCTTACTAGCTCATAAGTTTGACAAAGCTCCTTTATTATTTGACTCAAAATATATCCTACTCAGTAAAAAGGTACCAGGTTCAGAAGCTGTGAGTGTAGACATCATCTTGCTTATTAGCTTGTAGGTGACCCTGGTTTCTTTTCTTGTCAATTTCAAGCATCTTAAAAATATCTTGACTCAAGAACACACAGGTCAGATTCCAGCCTCAGGACAGTTCAACTTCTGTGTAGCCCACAACTACCCAAATTTCCCCTTTCAAGTTAATTTTAATGCACATGATTAAATATGTTGACAAAAGGGAGATGAAAGTAATACCTTGGTTTCCTTCTCATATAGAGACAAAAATAGAACCAGTGGATACACTACTTGCATGTATGTTTCATAACCGATATTATAATATATAATAGCTTGTTCAACATAAGGAACAGATTCATTGTAAGTGAAGTAATGGACTAGTGGAGTTTCATATTACAAATGATATTGGATTAGTACTAGTATAAATATCTCATCTTCCCAGAACTGTAATAGAATGAAATATAATTTGATACCTAATTTTTCTACTACTAACTGTATCATAGTTGATAAATTACTTAAGTTTTATGGTCCAAGACTGACAGATTTTTAAAAGTCTCAATGATCCTTAAATGATAGATTTTTCTGTAACTATCAGAGTATTTTGGGAAGGTGTGAGCGTCATATAAAACAAAGAGCATATAAAATATAATAGTACTTAGAATGATTGAGACAAATCATTTTATTCTCTTCAGGTAGAATAATCATGGTGATGGAAGCCCTGTAAATCTAAGTTATTTTCAAGTTTTTGCATTTTTAACCCCATGACAGTGGCTCATTGAGGATATAAAGTTAAGAATCTGCTAATAACAGACAAGATGAAAATGGAAACAGGATGTTAACAATAATGCTATTAAGCAGATGTTAAATTATAACCTGTTAAATTCAAAGAATAGAGCTCAATAAAGTAGTATTTTCTGCAATACCTTTATTGATCTCCTTTAGCAATGTGTGTATTAATTTTTTCATAAAGCATAGAAATATGAATAGTACACCTCCTAAAAATCTCATCATGCCTTCCCCACACACTAGACATAGGCAGGTTATATGAAAAGATAGTGATTCCTTCAAGGTGGTCTGTTTCCAACTTCCTTCAGTATCAGGGATCCCAGCTAATCCAAACCTAGGAAAGAAGTCACCTGGATTCTTAATAGTCAGAATGTAACTGTATTATATACCTAGATTGTACCAATAAACTCAATAAAAAAAAGAGTCAGAATCATCTGCCATAAAATTGAGCTGTATATATAACAACCTTAATTTCCTGTATTTTAACTGAAAAATATCATATAAAACTGAAAATGATCCTGAATAAACTGAGCAGTTTTACAAAAGAGGAACAAATTTTGAGGCATCGTAGATCTAATTTCAAACTATGTTGCAAAGCTACAATAATCAATAGAGTATGGTACTATAACAAAACAGATGCCAATAGAACAGAGTAGGAATCACAGAGGCAAATCTACATATATTGTTGACTGATTTTTACAGGGTGCCCCCCCCAAATACAAAAGAAGACATAGTCATTCTAATAATAAGTACTATTGGAAAGTGTGAAAAATAATGTCTTGTTCTTGTCTTACAAGATGTAAAAATATTAACTTAAAATAAATTAGATGTATGTAACATATTAAATCATAAAATTTATAAAAATATAGGGAAATAGTTCTTTGATGTTATCATTTCCAAATGATAATTTTGGAGTCTGTAACCACCAAGAGCACATACAATAAAAGTAAAAAAATAAGTGGGACTATTTTGTCCACCAAAATATCCACCAAAAAAATTAAAAATACACCTATGGAATGGGAAGAAATATTTGTAAAACACGCATCTAATAAGAAGATAATATCCAAATGTATATGAGAAACTCACAGAATTAGTTGCAACAAATAACCTGAGTAATGAAATGGGCAAAGAACCTCATTAAAAATATTTCTACAGAAGAAGTTCAAATGACCAACACTGTATATGAGAAAAGGATCTCTGTCACCAATTTTCAGGGAAATACAATTCAAAACCCACAAGATATCCTTTTATATCTGTTAGAACCCCTGTTATCAAAACCAAAAGTAGATGTTGAATAGATGGAAAAAACAGGAAACTCCACATCCTTTGATCGGTGTAGGTACAGCTATGATATAAAAACAGTGTGAAGATTCCTAAAAGACAAACTAGAGACAAAGACTCCAGATCACCTCGATCCATGCCTATGTTTATCGCAGCACAACTTATGGTAGCTAAATCTTGAAAATGGACTCTGTGTCCATCCACAGGTGAGTGGATAAAGAAAATGTGGTGTTTACCACTATGGAATCTTGTGCTCTGAAAGGAAGGATAAACTAGAGTCATTTGTAGGAAAATGGGTGCATCTAAAGATCTCAATGTTAAGTGAAATAAGTCAGACACACAACATTGGATATCACAGGATTTTTCTTGTACTAGAAATACAGAATTAAAGGTAATAGGAAACAAGAAGGTAGATCTTTTGCAAATGAGAATGGAATGAGAGGGAAGGAAAGGAGGAAAGCGGACTTAAAAAGAATTAAGATGTGGTAGGTACATGTACCAACTCCTCATGAAGAATGAGATTTTAGGTGTGGGGATCATGAGTATTGGTTGTAAGTACCGTTAACTCTAGTAACTCCATATGTGTTGTTTCTCCAGTTTAGCAGGTAGAGTGTTTCCTTTGTGGAATTCCTGAAAGTTAACAGTTTCTTGTCTCTGACCTTTAGATGTGTGGTTGTCCGGGTTACTACTACTCACGGTGGGTTGTTTTGGTGAACCTGTTTGCTCTTTTCCTGTGTGACCTTTCAGTTACTATGGTAAACCCATCCCATAATAGTTTGTGGTTTTTTTGCTTTAAAAGGCCGGTGCTTGCCGGCAATAAACGCCGCCTTGATCAGACTCTTGTCTTGGCGTCCTTCCTTTCTCTCTGCCCCATCTCCACCCCGCTGCTCTTTCAGGTTTGAGACACTGCTGGACAGTGCTCTGCGTCGCCGGCTCGCGACAAGCGGCGCCCGAACAGGGACCTGGAATTGAAGCAGCGATCGGTGAGCAATCCGTGAAGCCTGCTGTCAAAAAGGGTTCGGCCGAACCGAAACAAGGAGGACACCGCTGTCTGGAACGCCCGGCGGGGAAAATCCTCGGAAGAAGCAGGTACCAATGGGGCACATAGGATCTAAGACAAAACTCAGCGTAGCAATTCAGTCTTTACTCAGGGAGAAAGGAATTAAGGCAAAGAAAAAGTCATTGTTTCAATTTCTTGATTGTGTGGATGAAACTTGTCCTTGGTTCAGTGATGTAGAAGAAATAACTGATGATGTTTGGGATAGAGTAGGAGGAAAATTAAATGAAAAATTAAGGAGTCATAATTCTGACAGTGTACTAGCCATTACATTTTCTTTCTGGTCTTTAATAAATGAGTGCTTACAAAAAAGGGATGTACAAGGCTTAGATAAACACCTTCGCTTACATAGTGTTAACCCCTCAGATGGGGACACAAGCTCTCCCCATGGGAGTATTTGGACCCCTTCCGAAAGGCAGTGTTGGAATAATCCTAGGAAGGAGTAGTTGGATTTTAAAAGGGCTTCATATTCATCCAGGAGTCATAGATGCAGATTATACGGGTGAAATAAAAATATTAGCTTCATCACCTGATGGCATTACTGTTATCCCTGCTCAGGAGCGGATAGCACAGATATTGCTTTGTCCTTATATAGAACAAGGAAGGTTTTTATTTCCTCAAAATAGGCAAAATAGAGCCTTTGGGTCTTCTGATGCATTTTGGGTCACGCCTATCCAACAAGATAAACCTGAATTAACAATTTGGATTAATAAAAAACAATTCAAGGGAATTTTAGATACTGGAGCTGATGTGAGTGTGATAGCTCAACAACATTGGCCCAAGAATTGGCCTGTCCAAGATACAGCCACCAGCTTAAAGATTTATTGTGTGTCGGTGGTGCTAGAGTAGGGCACCAACAATTGTGTAATTTATTAGAATTTGTAGAAATAGTTTGTCCTTGGTTTCCTTTCTTTGCTTCTGTGTCTTTCTTTTCCTGTTAATATCTGAATTGGTAATTTGTGATCGGGATCATTTTGGAGGGAGGGAGGTCCAGGCAGACGTGCTAGTGGACTCCCCGCAGCAGGGCCGGAGAGGTTCTTTGCCCCTCTGGTAGGAACTCTGTCTCTCTGTTTATGGGGAGGGAGGTTGATTTTTTTCCCCTCCTCAAGACCCTCTGGTCAGAGTGTTCTTCTGGTTTTGGAATGGGAGATTAAGGAGATTCCCTGACAGAGTCCCTGGTTCTTCTTTCGGTTTGGTTTTAGTAAGTCTTTGTTTTACATTGTTTGGCTTCTTTTGCTCCAGCCTAGGAGTTGCTCACACTTCTGCTCTGCGACAGTCAGTTGTTAGTGAAAACTAGTTTTGGTAACACTTCTTGTGCATTGTTTTATACTGCGATTATAGGGTTAACTTGCTCTTTTAGGTTAATGGGCCAAATCTTGGGGCTACAGAAGAATATATGTTATGGGGTTATAATTTGGTTTAGTCCTTTTCTTTGAAAAGTTTTCACTTTTAATTGTGAAGGTGAAATATTTAGCATGATTTGTAAGCTCAGACATGTCTTCTTTTTGTATTTGAACTTCTTGATGAGGTTAAGATGTTGTGATAGCTATTATTGCTGCAAGACAAGCACAGAACTCTGCTTGTGTTTAAGGGTTAGACAAGGAATTAACATTTTGAGGTAATATGCAAGGACGTGCAAGTGTTGGAGATAGAAACCTAATTGTTTTAGAAGAAAAAGTAAGGTCATTATTTATATCTGTTTAGCTACTATAGCTACTCTTAACTATTTTAATTGTTTCTAAGATTATTTTGTATAAGCCTGCTAGTCTTAGCATGTGTATACTAGTGTCACTTCTTATGTATGGTATAATAGCTTTTGACACACAAATTGTGTGGATTTGTAGGATTTCTTTTAAATTATTTTATTGAGATAATCTTGTATATCATTATGTGATACAGTGTAGTATTTTATTACATTTACATATTGTGAAATGATCGACTCAGGATGCTTAGGTTATCTATCATTTCAAACATTTATCATTTCTTAGTGATGAGAACATTCAGAATCCTGTCTTGTAGCCATGTTGAAGTACTCTTCAGTATTGTTGACTATAATAATCAGTGTAATAGAATGCCAGAACTTATTCTTCCCATCTGGCTGTGACTTTGACTTTGTATCTGTTGACCAGTCTGTCCCTCCCCACACACACTCCAAGCGAGGGTATGTTCTAAACTGACTATAGACCAAAATAAAGAACAAAATAGTAGTTTGTTATAGAAGGCTGATAGTAAATGAGATAGAAAAATATTAGGAAAGCTATAAGTAAGAGTTGTACTTTTAACATGAAAGGTTTTTGTATGTTCCTCTTGTCTTTACCTAAGAATGTAGAGAATGTTTATGGAAATGATTTATAAAATGTTTGCTTGTTGGTTTCAAGTTTGTTATAAAAGGTTTACATTTACAGTCAAGAAGAGTATTCATTCCTTTAACCCTAATTCTACAAGAGATCTCTGTTAATTTTGATCTGCAAAAATTTTGACTAGTCATAACAAAAAGATTTTATAATTCAATTGGCCAAAACCATCTGAGTGCACTCATTAAAATTGTCTTATATGTTTGTCTGTCTTAAGTGTTCAAAGATGTTTGTATGTTCTTGATCAGAATGACGTCAAATACAAATAGATTGTTGATTTCTACAACCTGGCTTTATAGGATCAAATAAAAAATTTAAAAGATAATTGAATACAACCTTTAAGTTTGGATACGCTCCTGTTGGTGAATAAAGAAGCAGCTGCTCAGAAAATTTATTCTGATCTTTGTTCACTAATGGAAGCTACCAAAATAATTTTCATAGCCTTATAAAAAGATATGCCTTGTTAAATATGTTGTTAAAAATGTCTATATTGGTTATCATCAAAGGTCTGAATTGTAAATATGTTATTGTAACATGTTTCTGATGGTTATCTTCACAATATACTATTTTCTATTTAAAACAAAAAACAAAAAAAAAGGGGAAGATCCTGTTGATGCAAAGCTACATTTAAGGACATAAGAATTCATGTCTGGTATACAGGATGTATTTATATTGTTTGACCATGCAGGTTTTCCAGCATACTGTTTGTGATGGTGACCTTTTGGTCTAGGTAGTCTCCCTTCTCTTCTGCTCCACCTACTTATGGTTACAGATATGTTTATAGACCTACCACTATCAGTGAACAGCTTGATGCTGGGTTTCCACTGAGGAGACTGGATTGGGACCCCAACACTGGAGCAGCAGAGAGAACTCTAGGATGTGTCTTGGTGCACAAGCAGAGACTTTATTGTCCAGAACAAGGATTTAATGGGACTGGGGAATTAATAAGACATCTCAAGGGTTTTTGGACTGGTCACTCGAATATTCCATGGACTTAAGCTTGTCTGTAGGACTTTGGTGAGCAGATTCACGTTTTCCTCAAACCAACATTTGGAAACCTGCTGCTGCATTGGGAGAAATACGCTTATTGTCAGATGTCAAAGTTACTAGCCTTAGTTTGAATGTTTTTGGCATGGGGCCTCTAATATGTGAAATATCATAAATACTGTGTTATCTCAAATCAGGTTTATATACAGCGCAAAACATTACATGCGCTCATGGCCCTTAAGGAAGGGTCCTCCGAAAATTTGGGCGTTTACCTTGCTCAGATAAAAAGAGCTTCAATGAGGGTCCGGAAAGTCAAAGACGGGTAAGAGGAAAAGGTTTAACTGATCAACCTAAGACAGGGGCTTCTGTTAAATCTTCATCATGTTATAGGCCTGTAAGACAGATGACCCCAATGACGGGTAAGACAGCCAAATGCTTTTCCCAACCTAAGACAGGCTCGGACATGCCTATACTTTCTCTTAAGTTTCTTCTTGCTATGGAACCAAAGTTTTAAAACAAAAAGGGAGGAATTGTGGGGATCATGAGTATTGGTTGTAAGTACCGTTAACTCTAGTAACTCCATATGTGTTGTTTCTCCAGTTTAGCAGGTAGAGTGTTTCCTTTGTGGAATTCCTGAAAGTTAACAGTTTCTTGTCTCTGACCTTTAGATGTGTGGTTGTCCGGGTTACTACTACTCACGGTGGGTTGTTTTGGTGAACCTGTTTGCTCTTTTCCTGTGTGACCTTTCAGTTACTATGGTAAACCCATCCCATAATAGTTTGTGGTTTTTTTGCTTTAAAAGGCCGGTGCTTGCCGGCAATAAACGCCGCCTTGATCAGACTCTTGTCTTGGCGTCCTTCCTTTCTCTCTGCCCCATCTCCACCCCGCTGCTCTTTCAGGTTTGAGACACTGCTGGACAGTGCTCTGCGTCGCCGGCTCGTGACATTTAGGGACTGCAAACATGTACTAATAAAAAATACAAACCAAAAAAAGATTAAAACTGGAACTACTATGCAATCCTACATTTCCACTTTTGAGCAAATATCCAAAGTGAAATCCGTTTCTTAAAGAGATATTTGCACTCTCATGTTCATGAAAGCCTCACTCACTTCTGCCAAGATGTGGAAACAACCTGTATTTATGGATGGATAGATAAAACGTGTGTATGTATAAGATTATTATTCAGCCATAAAAACAAAAAGATTTTGTAGTGGATAGGGCATTATGTATTATGCATTGTGCATTATGCCTAGAAATTACCCAGACAGAGGAAGACAGTATCATATGATCTCACTCACATGTACCATCTAAATGAAAGGTCTAACTCATAGAAGCAGAGTGTAGAACTGTGCTTGTCAAGGGCAGGCTGAGAGAGGACAGGCAGGAAGGTCTTCAAACATGTTTAGACTCCATCGGAGAACTCCCTCAGCTAAAGTCCTAAGTATACATCTTCCAAACCCCTCTCAAACTGCAGATTTGTATGAATGTTGCCATTCGTTTTGAGCTATGTTTTCAGGAAAAAAAGAATGTAATAATATAATTCATTTACACATTTTCCAAGATCATTGAGGTGTAATTGCAAAATAAAAATTGTAGCTATTCAACTTACGCAGGATGATTTTATATATGTGTATTTTCTGCAATGATGATCACAATCAGATATATCCATCAACACCCATTTTAGTTCCTTTATTTTGCTGTAACAAAAATAGTTGAGACTAGGTACATCTTAAAGAATGTAAATTAAACCTCTTACAGTTCTGAAGCCCTGGAATTCCATCGTGTCTCTCGCTGAACCTCCAGACTTCCTCTCACAAAGCCCTTAGGTATCTGTGACACCCACCTGGGTACTTCCAAATCATCCCTCATGTCAGGCTACGCATTTGACTATGTTATGCCGAGTTCTCCTTGACACATGAGCTAACTTATTTACCCCACGTTCTGGAGGAGACAGATGTGTTAGGGAGGCCTCTGTTCTCACTGCCACAGTCAGTGACTTCAAAAATGCAGTTTCCAGGTTCTTTCTTGTCCTGTCATTTGGCGCTGTGCACATTTGAAATGCGCTTTCTCCTCTTCTAGTTTTCCACATGCCTAGATTAATGGTGTCACTGCTCTGCTCTCTTCTCTGTCTCTCATTTTTTTTTAAAATTTGATCTTAGATGTGATTAAAATACATTTTCCCTCACATACTTCACTGACAAGAACTCTTGTTTTTAACCTAAAGTTGCTCTGCTGATCATATTTTATTATGCTTAAAATGTCATCCTGATGAGCACATTCATATCCTGCCCTCATTCATTTCAAAGTCAGTCCCCCAAATAGCATGCTCAATATTTTAGACACTCAGTTTGTTGATTATTATTTTATACAGAACTCAAAAAATATTATTTGTATACTTATGTGTGTCAGGCATTCTGTACACTTTATCATATGCACAATATTTTTAGGTGGTTTAAGATATTGAACAGATAACAAAAATAAAATAAAGATATTTTATAGATAATAAAATGATAATAAAATGAATCTTAGAAGTTAAAATAATTTTCCAGGGTCTTTCAAGAGGATGGTATCCATATGTCCATTAACTCAGAACCTGCTTTTGGAATTTTACAGTATGGTTTCAAATATAATGCTACATGGAAAAGACTTTCCACTAACCCTAAATGGCTGCAGCTTTCTGAGATGTTGCTCGTGTAGTTCCTTTCAGCAGAACACACTAGGTCTTGTCCATCCGTGGGCTGTGTTCTTGGGTAAGTCTGAATGTCTTGCATACATATGTACTACTGAAGAACAAGGATATAAAGATATCCAGCAACAATTAAACTTACAATTCCATTGCTTTGGCTGTATTCAGACTTTGTATCTTTAGTCTCTATGGACTATTAGGGTCTGCCAATCTTGACTGTCTATACCACACAATAATCAGTGGTTCTTCACCGGATGCCCTGCTCTGAATAAAATCATAGATGTTTGCAATACAGACTTACATCGCCCTTTGGTGGAATATGGTCCCTTTCCTGAACTGCCTCAAAGGAATTTTGATTACACTCATCTTTTGTACTTCATAAATGTGTCTTTCACATAAGAGGAAAATTCAGAAATATAGAGAAGTTTAGAATCAGATTTGTTGGATCTTAAAAATATGCTACATTTATGGGAAAACATATCAAAAGTTCAGCCAAGTTAAAGTAAATAAGAGTTTAGCTCTGATTTTTTCTCCCATGCTTCTATTCGCCTTAGGTCGAAGGAATTTGACTTCCTGGGGAAGACAGAACTTGGAAGAGGGGTGATATTTCAAGTCCAGCACACACAGTGCACATTTTTATATTTTCCAAAAGTTACCCTGGACAGTTTTGTTTAATAGCACAGTAAAATTCATGAAAACTGATTGTTACAAAAAATAAAACTGGCAAGTGCAGTGCAGTTCCTTGATCTGATTAATTATCATATCATAGAAAATCTGTTCATCATGCACTGCCTGGATATGCTACATTGCATGCATATTACAGTCTACTTTTGCAAGTGTGAATAATAAAATTAGTTTCCATTTTCCTACCAGTGCATTGCACGTATCCACTGAATTGGTGTTTTAAAAAGCAGCAGGCACAGGCCAGCTTGCAATCAAATAATGTTATTTAGACACTAAGCTATATAATGCTCCATTCCTTTGAGTGACTGCAGCATAATTCTCCTAAACAGCTTTGGATCCATTCCTCTCCGCAGATAGACAGAATAAAACTACCTGTCAGGAGGAAATTCTTCAGAGAAAGCTCCCAGACGTATGAGCAAATGGATGATCTTGCAGGAGTTGGTGCCTAGGTTCTTTATGCCTGCTAAGCACAGGCCGCGAGCAGCTTCCCGTCAGTCAAGTGTGTGTGGGAAAGCTCTCTTGTTTCATTGAGAATTAAGAATTCAATTTATCAACTCAGTGATGTATGCACACCCAGGTTTTTAGTGGCATAGTTTGTAATAGATGATAAAATGTGGAAACAGGAAACAGCCCAATGCCCACCAATTGGAGACTGGGTAAAGAAAATGTGGTTCGTCCATAAAATGGAGTACTACTCAGCCATAAAAGTGGGAGACTGGAGTCATTCATAGGAAAATGGATGCATACTGAGGCTATCCTCTTAAGTAAAATAAATAGGACACATGTGTGTAAATACTGACGTTTCTCTGGTGTGAAAAACTAAAAGTGTAAATAAGATCCAAATAATATAACTGATGATATGAAATAGTAAGGAAAGGGCTAAAGGTGTAAGGGAAGTGGGAAGGGTAGGAGAAAGGAAATAAGGGAAAAGAAAAATATGAGAAAAGAAAAAACTGGAAGCAGAGTCTTTGTAAATAGGGAAGAGAGGAGGGGGTGTGAAGGGAGTGCAGGGGTATGGGAAAAAATAAGAACCAAGACCTGTCATGTAAAGGTACAAGATCCCAGTGACAAATGTAACTGTACTGTATACCTGAAAAGTACTAATAAACTCAATTGGAAAAAGTATCAGCTCAGAGGGGTGAATTGGGACCCCTGATATTTCTATACCATGGCTATCGAGTAAGGTTTTAATATGGGGCATAGTTTTAGTATCGTGCCATTGCACTCTGTGGGTTTAATGACTTGTGGCCTGGGAGGAGGGCAGAATTACACAGGAGCAGTTACAACAATAAGAACCAACCTGTCATGTAAAGGTACAAGATCCCAGTGACAAATGTAACTGTACTGTATACCTGAAAAGTACTAATAAACTCAATTGGAAAAAGTATCAGCTCAGAGGGGTGAATTGGGACCCCTGATATTTCTATACCATGGCTATCGAGTAAGGTTTTAATATGGGGCATAGTTTTAGTATCGTGCCATTGCACTCTGTGGGTTTAATGACTTGTGGCCTGGGAGGAGGGCAGAATTACACAGGAGCAGTTACAACGATAATAGGACTCAAAATATTTATGTTGAGCAGGATTCCGATCACTTCCTGGTGGATAACATAGAGGCTTTAAAATAAAATTGTTTCAGAAAATATTGGAAATTTGAAAATGACAGGTAGAAAATGAAGGAGAGGTTATACCTTGGAATGAACTCCTTCCCAGTCTGAAATTTGCACTGAGTGCCTTGTCAGTGTCACACTCGGTGTTGGAGAAGGAACTCCAAGGGGCAGCCAGCCATGCACGCTTCCTACCTCCTGCTCCCTCCCCTCAGGGCTCTGGGAAGCATCTTTCCAGAAAGAAGTCCTCCAGGAGAGGCCCTGCACCATGTTCGATCCCACTATAGCATGTCGCTATGCTCGCCTTTACGAACTGATAGAGTTTTGTCCTCGTTGCCCCTTTATTTCATTTGTACTTCTCAATGTGCTGTGAGAGTCTCGACATCAGGAGCCAAAGATGCAGCTCATCAGTTATCTGCAGTGACTGCTACTGACGAGCAGGTAGGGTCTGCTTAGTAGTCTTCATGTATTCATAACACATAAATGTAAATGATAGAAACAAAACAACCTTTGAAATGGAGATGCTAAAAGAAACACTACACACACACACACACACACACACACACACACACACACACATAGCCTGGATAAACCTTGAGCCCTGGAAGAGTAAAACAATTTGCATGTGGAAGAGAAAATAATATAGGATTTTTTTCTTGGGGAAACACAACCAGAAAAACAGATATAAGTGTAGATGAAGCAGAGAGAGTATACATACCCAGTGTTATGGCTGGAATGCAGACAGGCCTGCCTAGAGTGTCAGGAACTTAATCCAGGCAAGGAAAATGTTGTAGTAGCTCAGAGGAAGAGTAAAACAATTTGCATGTGGAAGAGAAAATAATATAGGATTTTTTTCTTGGGGAAACACAACCAGAAAAACAGATATAAGTGTAGATGAAGCAGAGAGAGTATACATACCCAGTGTTATGGCTGGAATGCAGACAGGCCTGCCTAGAGTGTCAGGAACTTAATCCAGGCAAGGAAAATGTTGTAGTAGCTCAGAGGTTCTGAAGTAGTCGCACTGGCTCCAGTTACAAGATCAGCACCCACGCTTCTGTGTCCATCAGGAAACAAGATGCTAATGTCATTCAGCAGTTTAATACTCACAACACAGCAGGCTGCACAAGCCTATGTTCCTCTGAGTTCCTGTTCTTTCTATGTCTCACAGGGATGACATGGAGGAGGTCCAGTGTATAATACATACACTGTGGATCTAGGACAGACCTGAGATACCTGTGCTCAGGAAAGGCTCAGTCTTTTGATGGTAAATCCTCCTGGCTTTCCCCAAAGGGAAGTGTGTCTTTGCTCATCTGACCAGGAAGCATCTCTGTCTCTGACCTTTGCAGATCTCCTGCTGACCAATCTCTGTCATAAGGAAATTTCGTGGGGCGTAGCCTCCAACAGTGGTGG
Source organism: Fukomys damarensis (assembly GCF_012274545.1). Taxonomy (NCBI): domain Eukaryota; kingdom Metazoa; phylum Chordata; class Mammalia; order Rodentia; family Bathyergidae; genus Fukomys; species Fukomys damarensis. The sequence continues at coordinate 6,056,431 of NW_022900928.1, forward strand.
GAGACCATCAGGGGAAAGCCTTCCTTTACTTGAGGAGTTTGTAGTTATATTTTGTGTTGATGGTGAGAAGATGGAATGAGTGGGTAGGTAGGAAATAGGATGGGATTTCCATATTAGGAAGTAAAAACTAAGAAGCTGTTGTCAGGAAATGAGTGAGCAGTTGATTTTTGTCTCAAATATCCAAACTCTATATACCTCAATATTTAAACAGTTTATTCACATGGACATTTCTTTAGAGATAGGTGCACAGAAACTCCTAAAACAACATAAATTTGTGCCTGTACTGAAACTTTAGAAGATGTCTCTTTTTTTTTGCATTTTATCTTTATCCATTCACAACTTTGAATTTTTAAATATTTTATAGCTTTTATATCAAAGCTTTGTGACATAAACATGATTCTGTCATTAATCTCACTCATGAAAAATTTCCAAAAACTAGATATGGTTTTCCTACTTTTTATCACAGAGGAGCTTTTTTTTTTTTCCTTTTGCATTGACCTAGTTCAGAATGTTAGGTTTTATGAAACAGTAATTCCTATTATAAAGTTTCATGGCTTGCTTTTCATGTAGAGGTAGTGAACATGTTCTAACAACGAAAATTGTCGCTTTGAAATGTTAATCAAGCTGAGAAAGTGATGTTAGGTACAAAAGATGAGCACTCTTACTTTGCTCTCTGGGCCGGCAACGAATTAAAATTAATCATAAAATGCATCACTGAGGAGAGAGGATATATGAAGAAGAATGGCACTGAGGAGGACTCTATTTACTCACTTGACATGCACCGAGTGCTTTGTTATGGACTCTAGAATTCTCTTATGCTTATGAAAGCACAAGGTAAGTATGACACCTGGTTTATGCTGTGGTTCAGATCTGCAGTGTCCTCCCAAAGGCTCATGCATTGCAAAATGGGGTTCACAGGAAGAAATTAGATCATTGGGTGTTTTGCTTCTCAATGGACTCATCCAAGGAGAAGTCCAGAGCTGAATGTGCTGCTAGCAGGCACAAGCAGGTTGGAAGAGAGGGTCCCTGGGGCAGGACCAGAAGAGCAGACCTTTCTCCTTCACCCTGCCTCCTGGACACAGAGACACCAGCAACTCCCCTCTCTTCATACCTTTGTATCACACTATTTTTCTCCTTGGGGTCAGCGAACCACTAACTGAAAGCATGAGCCAAAATAAACCTTCAAGCTGAGGGTTTCAAGTATCATTTCCCAGTAATGAAAAAGTTAGTAAGACAGTTTAAGCCTTAGGGAGCACCCAGTCTAGTGAGAAAAACCAAAGGGAAGACACGTTTGCAATAAAGCATGGAAACTCTCCTAACAGCTGAATGCAGAGTGCCCATGAGTACTCTAGATCCCAGGACAAGCAGGAAAACAGTATTAAGGCTTCGTTGTAAGGCACGTGAAGGAATTAATGAGTAGTGACAGAAAATACTATGCCTTCTTAAGGAAACTATGTGAAAATAGTGCAACAAGTGCTTGTTATACTAAGGAAAGCTAGTCATACTAAGTCATACTATGTAAAGATGGGCTGGGATTGAAAAATGAGCAAGTAACAAGAAAAGAAGAGAATTATGATTTCAAACTCAGAATCCAAATTTTCAGTATTGGGCAACTGTGGTTGGTTGGAGAATAGGTTGGCTGGTTGGACACGAGGGGCGGGAGCAAGAAAGGCATGGAGGTTTGGATTTCAGAGTGGACAAATGTCAGTGTACTTGCAATACCAGATACGAATTTAGGGGCAGAAGAAGGAAATATAGACAAAAGCATTACAGGGTCATCAGATTGTCACTGAGATGCCATTATGTATTCTACAAAGTTGAGAACTTGAAGATACCGAGAAAACAAATAGGTGAGCTGATTCCTTTGCAATTAATTAAAGCAGCTGAAAAAAAGCAATGGTGTAAAAAAACCCTCAGAATCTCTTTAATAGGCTCATGAGGCTAATTATCACCCAAATCAGTACATTACACATCATAAATATCTATCCTATCTTGAAACGTAGTAAAATATAAACAGCAAATAAATTATGTGTTTGCTTTTCTACCTTCTGGAGCAGAAAACTACTGTTTGGTCAGTGTAATGAATGCATCAGATTAATTATTAACATTCATTCTGAGGTGTAGTTCTGAGAATTGTACTCTTTGTAGCACTGCTGAGGCACAAGCTGGAAAATCACCGATCCTCGGGAACATTTGTATGTATTCACATAAGCACAGACTCAGTTCTCTACCAGTTATCTGCAGACTGCAGCATTCCAACAGCATTTAAATTCAACACATGCTTTTCATAATTCAAGTTGTCCTTGCATTAACTGTTTCACTAACATCATGAACTTCAAGCTAATGTTAGGCTTACATTAAAGTGAAGTGTCTCATATGTGTTTTAAAGTTATGTTGGACTTGGTGTTTCCAAATAATTTAACGCAACTGTAACCATGCAGCTTTCAAGAATCATGGCGGTACAGTGCACCCTTCTTCTGAAAGTCCATTATCGTCTCATGTGGTTCCACTTCATCGCGCTCAAGCAGCACTTGCCTGCTGTGCCCAAACTCAGTCCAACCGGGTGAGGTGCCTCCCCCTGGGTTGTGAAATCTGTGGTCCTTCATCAGACCTGACAGCTGATTTTGCTCTAAACAAGCAAAACTGTTGAGCACTTGGAGCGTGTGACTGAGTGTGAAGGGAAATCAATACTTTCAGTTAATTAAGATGTCATGAGAGATGGAATAGAGATAATGTGCTTTGGCTGCAGAAGAAGTGGATTTACATCTTTGTGCTTCTGCCACTTATCTCCTGTGCAACACCGAACAAGTTATTGCTCCTCTGTATTTTTTTTTTTGATGGTCCCAAAATAATTACTGAGAGCTACTCGTATATCATTAGTGATTCTCAGTTACAGTGACACAGAGAAAGGGACACAAATCTTTTCCTTTGCATTGTTACAGTAGAGTCAGACAAAACATGAAAATAAAACCAGACGGTAAGGCGGGATTGCTGGAGGGGTTGACAGTGACGGACAGCAGCATAAGGAAGACATATTTAAGCAGGTGGCTTCTGAGTTACAAACCTGAAAGATGAGGACTCAATCAAGGAAAATCTCAGTTCGTGTCCCTCCCTCTGTATTTCTGGAACCACAATGTGTACTTTATAAGGTCAAGGATGTTTTTAAGAGCTAGTATAACTGCAATCAATAATAAGATTTTTGTAGAAATGTCAGAGCAGGAGGCTGGCTGGAACACTGACCCTATTTTTCTTGAGATTATGCTGCTTCTCCCTACGTACAAACAACTCTTAGTTTAATGATATTGTGGTTAGAGTCTCTGTGACCCTAGATTTTCCTTGTCCTGTTAAAGAGGTTTTGTACTACAGACTTGGCCTTCTCTGTTTCGAAATTAGCTGTTTGCTCACACATAACCTATAGCTAACTGGATGTTTTTTAAACACAAAAATGAAATTCTCCTTGCCATTTACCTATAAGATTTTCCCTTTCTTTATTGTTGATATCATATTTTTCAGATTGCCAGTCTAGTAAAAAGAGAGTGAACATACTTGGGGGGTGACTAAAACGTACAATAAGAAGTGAATTTTTTTTTAAAAAAAGGCTGAGAACAGTTGTAAATAGAGCAGAGAACAAGGTTTCCAAAGCTTTTATTTCATGGAAATTATAGGAAATGATGAAATCCTAAGTAAGTTATTGTATATAAAAATATATTAAAAAGTTGATGAATTAACTTTATAAGAAGCATAGAAAATATATGGCATGGGTGTAACTCACCTGGGTCCCATATTAGTTTTATCGTGGACAGTTAACTCAGTGCCACGTCCTTTCTTTAGGGACACAGGGTATCAGCCTCCGTGACAATGTGCGGGGATCCCCTTAGGTTCTCTGTGATCTCTCTTGTGCTTTAGGGACCTGGACTCAGGAGTGTGTTTGACCCAACACCACTGTCCTGTGTTCAGTCTTCCACAGCGACTTTTCCTCTCTGTGTCACGGGTCACACCAGGGCATCGGGCTGTGTCCCTTGCTGACTGCTGTTCCATGATCGTATGATAGCAAGTGATTGCCGGGGAGTCCTGCTCTGCATTGCTTTCTTTTCTTTTTGAAAACCAATGCCCTAAACGCTTTCACACACTTACATTTTGTTTTATTCACCATTAGTGTCTGTCACTAAGAAAGTTCTAAATTATTTATTTTAAAAATCCCATTCTTTTTAAATCTTTAAGTGAAAGAAGCTTGGTGCTAAATTTTCCTCTGGTGATTGGCATGGCAGGATTCGCTCATTCATCAAATATCTTGCTGGATAGGGTCTGTGTGAATGAGAACTGTCTAGAGTTCAGGAAAAACAGTAAAGATAGCCAATATCCTACACGTGTGTGCACAAATGTCTATGTAACATATATATGTATCTCTGTCTCAGTAGATGCAAGTAAATTACATGTAATGCTATCCAATATTTAATGCTTTTTATGGTGTGCAGAATAATGTTTCTGAAAGCACATTCCCTCATCCCCGGGGCCTGTGTATTTGTAACTTGTACAGCAAAAGAGATGATACAGCTGTGATTTTTAATAAGGATCCTAACATGAAGGAACTATCGTAGATCAACTGTGTGGATCAAATGTAATCACAAGGTCCTCATGAGAGGAAAGAAATAAAGTCAGTGTCAGATAGAAATGTGAGATAAAAACAGAGGGGAAAGGATGCTTTCTCACGACAGCCTTAGAAAATGAGTAAGGAAACAAATTCTTCCTACAACTTTGAATCTCTTAGAATTTCAGAGAAGATATATATTGCTTTTTAAGAAATGACTCTTGTGTTAATCTATTCTACCAGCAGTGAAAGTTGAAGTCTACATTAGAGATATGCATATGCATTCATTTATTATAGGCTAGTTATAAAATCTAAACTATAGTACACATGACCAAGCCTCTGGAATTTATAACATCATTCTAATGTTTTTACCTATGAAAATTGAATAGTTACAGTAGTTAGCTGATTGTGTCAACTTCAGGAAGAGATGCCCAAATGCACTGGCTCACCAAAGTCCTGTGTATGGAAAACCCGCCTTAGGGAGCGTTGTTGCCAGAATCGTACAGTGGGAAAGGAGGAAGGCAGGCTCTCTGCTCTTTGCTCGGAGGAGCCCCCTCCTTCACCTTCACTGGGGACACTGTCTCCTGGCTTCCTATGCTGACTCCCCCTCAGCCTCCTTCTATGGATTCACACGTTTCACACTGTTCCACATCTGCCTCTGAGTGAGGGCACTGTAAGCCAATCATGTGAATTCTTCTACATTTGTACATCTTGCATTAAATCTGTTTCTCTAGTAAGCACTGACTGATACAGTGGCTTTAGATTCTGTAAATTTCTTGGTGATTATCATTAGAAATTTGAGCTCTGTGCCTGATCTATTAATGTCATATATCTAAAGTCATATGTATAAAGTCATCTATATATGGTCATAATATACATATAATGTTATATTGTAGTTATACAGGTGATATGATATATGTGTGTATTTTCTATTTTCTATACCCTTTCATCTATTGGCACTTGGGTTGTTTTCCATATTTTGAGTATTGTATAAGGTAGCAATGAACAAGAGAAGACATATGTCCCCTTGGGATGGTGATTTACTTTTCTTTCCCTGTACACCCAGAATTTGAATCACTGGATCACATGGCAGCTCTATTTTAAATTTTTTGATCTCCTTATTGTTTTTCACAGTGGCTGTATCTGTTTATATTCTCAATAGCAAGGTATGAATAGTCTGTCTTTTTTACTTCTTTTTTTTACCTGTGTCTAAAAGCTACCCCAAGCCTGAGGTGATGTTTTTCTTGTGGCTTTTATTTACTTTTTTCAAATGATTAATGATGATTGATGAGAAATTATTGGCCATTTGTGTGTCTGCTTTGGAAGGAAGTGTCTGTTCTGGGGCCTTTATCCATTTGTAAATGAGGTCATTTGCTTCTCTTTAGCAATGGAATTGCAAGAGTTACCTGAGTACTTTGGAGATTAACACTGAATTAGATATATGGTTTGCATGTATTTTTTGCCATTCTGTGCACTGCATTTTCATTTTCATGACTCTTTCCTTTTCTGTATAGAATTTCATAGTTGACTATAATTCCACTTAATTTATTTTGACTTGTCAATGTTTTTATTTTGATTTATTGTCAATGTTTTTATTTTGATTGTTGTCAATGTTTTTATTTTGATTTGTTGTCAATGTTTTTATTTTGATTTGTTGTCTATGTTTTTATTTTGATTTGTTGTCAATGGTTTTGGACTCTCACCTCAAAATATTGACAACAAATCAAAATAAATTAAGTGGAATTATAGTCAACTATAAAATTCTATACAGAAAAGGAAAGAGTCATGAAAATGAAAATGCAGTGCACAGAATGGCAAAAAATACATGTAAACCATGAGAGTCCAAAAAGAATCACAGAATCCAATGCCCTGAGCTTTGCCTCCTTTTTTTCTTCTAGGAGTTTTATGGTTTTAAGTTTATTTTTATGGCATTATGTAAGAATCCAATCTCACTTCCTTGTAGGTGGGTGTTGGGTGTCCAGTTTTCCCAGTACCAATTATTTAAGACACTGTTGCTTATTTATTGTACAGTTTCACATCCTTTATCAAGGACTAGTTCATCATATGTACATGGGTTTATTTTCCAGTTTTCCATTTCCAGGGGTCTGTGTGCTTGTTTTTGCAACAGAATTTACAAAAGCAAAGAATAGTGCTTACAAGGGCCTTAGGGTTTAAAAAAATGGGGAAATGTTGGTTAAAATATGCAAACTATAAATGCACACATAAATGTCAAAGACATAATGCATCCTTATGACTGCATTTGGCAGTAATGTATACTTGTTATTTTTTCATTTTCTGAAGCGTTACCTCTCTATACACACACACACGTGCAAGACCTTGCTGTCCACACGTGGTGACAGAGATGTGCACTAGTTTGACCATAGTCATCATTTCATTACAGAGATTTGCCAAATCATCCCGTTCTTCATCTTCTACATGTGTAATTTTGTCAGTCGTATCTCAATAAAGCAGGAAAAGTGTTACACATTCCATACTCTGTAAAATCCCTGTATTTACTATGATAGCTATGTGTTAAAATTTTCTAAGTGTAAAGTTTTGGAGTCTCGTAATAAGACACCTAGTTAATATCTCATGGATTGCTGATCTCCTAAATTGCTGATCCACTGCCCAACAAGTATTTTTCACATTTACCATCCTCATAACAGAAATATGTCAAGCTTGGTAATGTCTACTGAATTTTCAACCGTTTCTGAGAGGAACATCCTAACCTAAGCAAACAAGCAGGCAAAATCAAGGATCTAATGCCTTGGTGTCAACCCACACTTACTTTCCACAGACAAGGGTCAAGAGGAGGCGGCGCTCTGGGCTCTCTGCTATTCTGGAAAAACAATGCGTGAACCTCAAGGCAAGGGAGTCAGAGAGCAAATGCAGTATATTCTTTCTGTATTTTCCCTGTGCATTTAAAATCATCAAATTTATAAATCTTCAACACATAGGAGGGAATGGAGCGCTTAAGATCAGTGTAGACAGGAGGCCAGACAGTAAGTGGCCCTGACTCTCAACTCGGAACAAAGGGGAAGAGCAGAGTCAATATGCCCTTCTGTGCCTTTTTAAAGACTGCTGTTGAATTCCCGTTACTTTTCTGTAGAAAGAAGTAGCTGACTGCTGAGAGGAAGATCCGTCTCTAAGTATTTTATTCCCTGTGAAGAGCAGAGCCAGGCAGACTTGCCTGAGGTCTGTTTCCTAGAACAAAGAAAGAGAAAGCAACGAAGGAATAATAACCTTGCAGGGAGACTGGAGGGAGAGGATGCTCAGACAAGAGAGGACGCTCTGCGGAGGTGCAGGGTCCTAGGGTCACCACCAGAATGAGAAATAGGCGTGTGTGTCCACCAGCCCACAGGACAGTTCCGGATTGGAAAAACAGAAGTCATAGCAATAGCACAAGCAGCCCAGATGTCTTTTTACAAAGAGCATAATTTAAATCGTAAATCGAAATGCTCTATCCATGGGTATATAGGGATATTCAGAGATTGTGGGAGACAGATCCGTCTATCAGCCACGTCTGCTGCTGGCCATGCAAGGAAGAAGCTGGAGGAAAGCACACATTCCTCCTTTTGGACTGTCACCCACTGTCATGGTGTCAAATGACCTTGGCCCAGTGGCAACAAAAGTGCAATCGGGATACACCTCTGGAAGGAGGCCTGCTTAACAACACAAGGGATGAATAAATGATTGCTTAAGCTAACGGAAATTGGACGCTGAAAATGTTAAAAATTTTTTCAAACACAGAAAGGGTGCTGTGGGTGTTTGGACCTCATTTTCCTTATTTAGAGCTGGGTGCGGATGGCTGCCTTTGGATAGGTTACATTAGGTGCTCTCTAACCCACCGGGTATGAATTGCTGGCGCCACCTTCTGTAAGGACTTGGTGCCAGATATAAGAAATTTTTGCTGGATGTTAGACATTTTTCACTTTGGCATTTCTTGGTTTGTATTCTAGATAATGATCTTTCTATGAGAAGCAAGAGAACAATAATGCTGAAAGGAATGATTTAAAGACTCGGTAAAATACTTAATGAGGAAAAAAAAGCTGGAAGAAAAATGAATTGCTAAAGGATTAATAGAAGCTCCTACCAAATGACTCCTTAATCACATTCTCTAAGAAAAACAAATAACTTAAAATTGAGAGTGAAACCTCCATAATCGTTTCAGTTGCCAATATACTTACTTGCAGGAAATAGAGATTCATGCTGTAATAAATAGGCATTTCTCAATATAGCACAATGCATCACTCAACTAAATATTTTTATTCATTAGATTTTAGCTGGCTGTGACTTCCTCCACAAAATTTCATTGTTTCCTTGTCTACTTCTATCCTGAATTTCCTGCTTACATACTTTTCATTGCTCCTATTATTTTTGTAGGTCTCAGTTGAAAACATAGCTGCTTGGAGGGAAAAGCACACATTTTTTTGGCAACTGTATCTTTTAGTTCAGGTACAGTAAGTGACGGGGGAAGACACAAAAACAGGCAAAGAATAACATCTTTGGAGTAGATATAAATGCCAAGAGCTCTACATGTAGTACTGATTTAACAGCATAGTCCTGATTGGTGGTATTGATTTGGGGATCGTTCCTTTCATAGGGATGAAGAAACTAGAGTTTAATAAAATGACCAGAATCTCCTGGCTTATAAGACAGGCTTATAACGACCAAAGTGTTGTACTTAAAAATGGCAGAGAATTCATGTGAATAGCAAATTACACAGGTATCAATCATAAGAATAACTAGTTTTTTAACTGCAGAAGAATTATTGCAATATTCACTGATTCCTGCTTTAAAAAGTTACTGACACAAGATCACTTTAGCCCGGAGATATTTTGAATAAAGGCAAAAGAAACAGAGCAGACAGATAAATATTCCATATATATCTCAATCTTAAATATGTCAGATGTTTTGTAAGTAACTAAACAGCTATCTCAAGATACAACACGAAACAGATTTTGGAGAGAGCTCTGAATAGTAACTTTTTTTAATTCTACAGAGTCAAAAGACACAATGAATTATTTTACTCTTTGTCCTTCTATATATGTTCTTTTTAAAGGTCCACAGGAATTTGCCCTGTCTTTTCTTTTGTCCAACACACAGCATTTGCTTGTGCTTCAATTTGGTAAAATTAAATAGCATAAAATTTACCACTGCGACCATTTTCAAGTGTGTCATTTAATGGAGCTAAAGACACTCCTCACGGCACGGAACTGTCACATGAGAATTTTAGAAGTGTAATTATATCACATTTTCTGAACTTGTTACAGTGATTAAAACTGCATATCATAAGCCTATAGTGCATACATCACCTGCACAGAGCCATGGAGTCCGGATGCCAATCAAGAAGCCGTAGATCTCCAGTACCTCAGGCTCTGTCTCACCACCTAGGAGCTGAGCAAGTATATTCTGAACAACAACAACAACAACAACAACAACAACAACAACAACAACAACAAACCAGATGAGTAAAACAATTGTACTTCTGCCCCTGAGGAACCCTAACTTCACAACCTATCAGGTGCTCACTGGAAGGAGGCATTAAATCCTCTCTTGGATGAATGTCTTTATCAGAAGAAAAGCCACAATAAAGTCTTTGGTGTAATGGAACAGCACTGTTACTCTCAAGTATTCTAGAAAACAAATAATTTCTTTATATGATGTTTTCAACTACTTATTTATGTATGGAATCACTTAAAGACAAAGGAAATAAAGGATTTCTCCGAAGAACCTTTGACCTATTTTAAAAGGATGGGAGGATGTTAAATCCTTCTGTGCTCCCAATTCTGCTTCCTTTTTATATTTTGCTGCTCGGTAACACGCATCATTGTTTCCGCATATATTATTTAAATAATGTAGAACTGTTGTCATCCTGTACACTTTATTCATAGCTCTGATCATTGTCTCCTAACATATCATTTTTGTCTTCATTTCATACATCATTTATTATTGATAGTCGGCTTTGAGAACTGTCTCGGGTCCAGACAGCCTATGAATACACATTTGCAGGTGTGTGCTTATTCTATTTGTTCAGAGCCTTCAAACGACAGCCTCAGGCATCCTGTCCTTTTCTACCACCATTCAACCTTGTCTGATATACAACATGGATTTCTGTGACAAATTGTATGCAAAGAACATATATATTGTCAGGTAATTACTTATAAAGAAATACTTTAAGTAATGAATTCACATCTGCCAGCACAATGGGCTGGGATGACACCTAGGCTTGCTCGGGAAAAAAGTCGTTATTCAAGAACACAGTGTTGTCGTTTTAAATCTCTGAACAAATAATATACAGCCTGTACCTTCCAACTTTTATTTATGGATTGGCTCAAAAGATGATGGCCAATAATGAATGCCTTAGGAAATGAAGACTAAATCAGAGGTTAAGAGGAAATAATCAGAGCTATAGATGACAAATATCAGAATAATAGCTTCAGTACAATCTTAAATGACTTGCAGTCAAGCAGTGGCTTTTATGGGAAATCCCATCCACCTACAAACGCAGGGTGTCTTCCCCTCTGTAAGTGGAACCAAGTCCTGAATACAATGAAAAAGACGAGCTGTGGCTCTCAGATCTGCTTTTTGCAAACCTTTCTGATTTTTGTCAGTCGTTCAAAGTCTCATCATGTGAACGCTCTTATGTATAAAATGGATTTGTACTGTGAGTTGCCACAAGGTTAAATGGCACTGAACATCTAAGTGGGTCCCCAGGACTTTTGGCAGCAGGGCCAGGTTTCTGGAAGACAGTCTTCCTACAGATGCAGTAGGGTTAGGGTGGCAAGGATGGATTCCAGGTAGATTTTCATGAGGAGGGGACAATCTAGATTCCCAGCACATGCATTTCTCAGTAGAGTCTGTGATCCTAAGAGAGTCTAATGCCACAGGTGTACTCAAGGCAAGAGGCCTCAGGAGGGGAGGATGCAGGTGATCCGAGTGGCAGTAGGTGCAATTTGATGGCAAGGATACCTTGATTATCATACAGAGCGTTTGCAAGATGTTTTCACAGGAGCCGCATCTGATTTGTACAGTCTGATGAGAAGTGTATGATCCTTTTTATTTTATGGCTCAGTTTAGTGTAATATTTTGTTTTTAACGAGTGAGGGAACGATGGTGGAGACACCATAGTTCCTAACTGATCATCCAGGAGAAACCTTGGGTGTGTTGGACCGGATTTTATGCTGGTGGTAAAACCTGATTGTGCACATTGCTTCCCAGCCCTGTGTCCAGTGACATCAAGTTGGAAGCTTGCATTCACCTATGGTGGAGACGTTTGTACCAGAAGAATGGGGAACACTGCAGATGACAACTTCCTCCATCCTGAGATCTTGCTAATCAGTGCCGCACTGAAATATTTGAGGAAGGACAGAGACCGTGGTCTTTTTCCAATGGACTATTTCTTTCTTCATTTTCTTTTAATTTCGTTACAAATAATTTTAACAACTTTTCACGTGTACAGTACAGTATTGTTAAGTATGTATACAAGTAATATCATCTTGCTGGGCTGATAATTGTGTTATTGCTTTGTTAAGTTAGCATGGTGTGGCATTTTGTGTGCATGGGTGTGTTATTTATTATCTATGAGAACATCTTTACCTGTGTATCGCTAAAATGTAAAGTTCAAGAAGATACAAATAGCTTTTAATTCAACAGATGTCAAGATCTTCTTACAATCCTTCATTCATAATTACTATTTACTAAATGCACTTTGAAAGAACCTTAACTTATTTGTTTGATACTGATACAATTATCTATAGATTTAGACAACATTGACGTGAGAATGACTGCTTCCAAAAGAGGCTTTTCCACAATTTAGAAACAGTAACGCACAAGTCTAGGAAGTTGACTAAATTTTTGTAAGCTAGATTTAAACTCCAGCGTCCACGAATGAAGAAGCCCTGAAGTCGGATTTTGTTTTTCCGCGCCGCCTGCAGGGGCTTGGACCGCGGCGCGCGTGGCAGTGCATGGCTGTTGCCAGAGCTCTTGGGCCTGCAGGATGTGAAACAGTTACTATGTAGCCCTGCTGGGTCACTTTGCAGCAGCTGCTGCGGAACTGCCTCATGTTGTTGAATTTCTTTCGACTTTGAATTTCTTTCTGTGCTGCGGCAGCTGCCCTGTAATAAGAGCTTTCTTCACTGAGGCCCTCTCTTCTGGTTTCCTAATAGTTTTTAAAGAAACGAACCCATTTTTCCCCCTGGGGAGAGGATCCTTTTTGTGTCACATTCACAAAGGAGCTTTGGGCTCTCAAAAACTAGACTCCCGCGCACATTCAACGTGGAACCCAGGGTGAAGGAAAACCTTCCTGCGCGCACCGAAGATGTAAGTTTGGGTCCTGTGAATACTTAGATCGCTGCATCTCCTGTGAAGTCTACGCAGCATAGTTTCAAAAGCCCACCCTCGGGGAATTCTCCTCTCCGCTTGCTGCAACTGGTCTTTGGGATTCTAAAACGTATTCCTTCCTTAGAATGTAAAGCAGAGTTCATCTTCCTGCCTCTCGTTTTCCTTTTGATAAATGATAACCGCTGTATTGAGAGACACCCTCACTCTCCAAGGAGAAATCTTTCCTGTCGGGAAGTGTCAAATCGTAGCCCTGGCAACCCAGACAGCTTGCAGGGACAGCTGCTTTCTTTTCTCCTTTCCCATTGAGGGAGAAAGTCTCTGAGCAGGTATAAAGGAAAGGGAAATGCAAAATAATTTCACCTTACTTATAGCTACCTCTTTTCACTATTCTTGCGGGAGCAATTTGAGAAATAAAAAGGGAAATTGTCAAATGCAAGTATTTTGCGGAACTATATTAATTTAAAATTATTTCTACATCATACTTTTCTGACTCAAAATAAGTCCGGGAACTACATAATCTTCGTCAGAAATGATGGCCCATGAAAAGCAGGAAAAGATCGAGTTTAAGCTGTCAATTGGATGAACTGGAATCATACGCAGGGAAGGAAAATACAGAAGGGTTTTAAAAAGCAGAAACAAAACCAATGCCTCCGAAAACGGCCCAGCCTGATGTCTGTAATTTCATTTTTGTGCTTTATTCTATAGCTTGTTCCACTCCAATGAAGAAATGCAAGTCTTTTTGTGTAGTTTTAATTCAAGGTCATCTTACATCCTTGAAATGGAAGTGTATGTATGGCGAGATAGCAGACTCTCTCAGTCTCTTTTGTCTGGATTGATACAGAGTCTTAAGCACTTTGATACTCAGTATCACAACTTATCCTGACCCTTCACCGAGAGCTAAGGACCCTGGGCCTCCCCAGGCAGCAGGTACACAGTCAGCCCCAGCCGGCCTGTTCCCTTTTGGGCAGTCTGCTAGCGATCCTCCTCCCCAGCCCCAAGGTGGTGTGTGGTCCTCCTGAGCTCCCTGTCTGTGCCCCAGCTTAGGTTTCCAAAGGGAAAATCTCATATGCTCAGACAGAAGGGTTAGCTATCCACTCAATACTTCAGGTTTAACAGGAAAACTGGAACAATCCCATAGGCATAGTTTGAATATTCCTGGGAGAAGGGAAGACTTTGAGTTTAAGAGACGTTGTCTATTTCTTTTCTTTTTTTAACTTCCTTTGCTAGTGGGTTAGATTGACCTACCATGCTTCACCCCAAGGCAATTTTCCTATGTACTGTGTATCCTCTTTCCTGTCCTCCAGATACCCATAGAGTGGTTTTGTGAGGTGACCATCTGTTTCTCTTTTGAATTTGTATCCCTAGTCATTTGTCATGGTGTCTTGTGCAGGTTAAGTGTGCCAACTAAGTCCTTATCTCTTGGTTTAAGACAGCGAAGGTTTTGATTAGGAAAAAGGAGGGGGAATTTAGCCTACTGACAATTTGGCAACATTTAAGTGCATCTGTAGAAAAAGGCAGTGTTTTATTTGGAGTTCTTCCCGCAGTGGGCACATGCGAAATGTAATCTGTGAGTTTTTCTAATATCTCATTGCTATTTGCTAAACTCAAGAGCTGGTCTGTCCCGTGCTAAAGTTACTACATTTCCTTTTTCCTCTGTCTCACTGACACTGTTCTTTGTGTGAACCAATGAGCCACTCTATTTCTCCAAGTAACCCACCACTTGGGAATTTTAGTAGTCAACTGGAGTCTTTCCTGGACAATTGCATTTTCCACCATCTGACTAGGATTGCAAACAGAAAGAAGTAATGAGTTTTGGCTCATCCTCTCCTGTTGGGAGTAATGTGTTGGTACACAACCTTTGGAAAATTGATGAGAAAGAGTTTTCTTGAGTTTTTTTGTCTTGAGGTCCCTAACCTTGTGTTCTGTGACACTGAAAAAGAAAAGTATTTTTCCAATTTGTTAGATATGAAATTGGGGATATACAAGCAAACTAAATTGTGACATTGGCCTTGACACCTTTTCTTTTCCAAGTAAGTTTACTTTAAGAAACAAGGATTCAGGTCTGGGCATCTTTGGGGGAGTAACTCATAAAAATCGGTAACTAAATAACACACTTCTACCCAGGAGTACCAAAATAGTTTTCAAGGGACATAACAACACATACAGCATAGGAAATGTAATAGAACACAACTAAAGCCAACCAAAGAGTTCTGTATCACATTCAGTGCTTACATTATAAAACTGAAAAGTTCTCAAGTCAGTAATATAAACTTCTGCCCCAGCATATAGGAAAAAAGAGAAAAAGTAGGAGCAGAAATAGGACAATTTCAAAATGAAAAAGGCAATGAATAAAATCAACTAAGTGTCTGACTTTTCTTCAAAAAGTCTATATAATTGATAAAAGCTTTACTAAGCTTTTTTGTTGTATTATAATGATTGTACATTTTAATAGTGGCTTCCTTTTTGAATTTTGTGTATCTCAACATGGGCTGTGCACATACTGTAGAAGAAACAACCTTAAGATTGTCAGGGTGTCACATGTATACACTGGTTTGCACGTCTAATGTCCACTGAAACTACTACTGTTAGAAAAAAAAAAGGAAGCCTTTAGCTGATAATTAAGATTATCTTTCCAAAAGAATTTAAAGAATCATATCACAGTGATATATGCACACCTATGTTTGTAGTGGCACAGTTTGTAATAGTTAAAACTCGGAAACAGCCCATTTTCCCATCAGTTGGAGACTGGATAAAGAAGATGTGTTTTTTCTATGAAATGGAATACTACTCAGCCATAAAGAATGACAAACTAGATTCATTCATAGGAAAATGGATATATATTGAGGACATGCTCCTAAGTGAAATCAATAAGTCACACATGTGTACCGAATAGTTTCTCTGGTGTGAAAAACTATAATAGTACACAAGATCCTAATGATACAACGGACAATGTGAAATAGGAAGAAAAGGGCTAAAGGTGTAGGGAAAGCAGGAAGGGTAGGAGAAAGGTAATAAGGGAAAAGAAAAAAAATATGAGAAAATGAAAAAAAATGGAAATAAAGTGTTTGTAAATGGGGAGGGGAGGGGGTGAAGGGAGGGCAGGGACAAGGGAAAAAAATGGGAACCAAGACCTGTCATGTAAAGGTACAAGATCCCAATGATGAATGTAACTGTACTGTATACCTAGAATGTACCAATAAACTCAATGAGGGGAAAAAAGATTGTAATATATGTGTGAGTATCATCATCATCAATAATCCTTAACATTTCAGAAAAAAAGTGAAGGTATAGATCAGTGATATTTGTAATGAAACTAGCAACGTCACTATGGACTTTGAAAATCCACAACTGATAATAAAAGGGTGACCATGATGTTTGTTGTCAAGGCAATATGTGGGCCGAGGCAAAAGTAGTAAGAGGAAAGGAACTATGTAAATACCTGGAAGAAAAGCATTCTAAGCATAAGATCCAACACAGGTGTGGTGAATCGACCAATGATCAGTTGGAGTGGGGGAGCCCATCTGAACTGAGTCAGCCCTGTTCTGAGCGTGGAAGACCCACGCTGAGAATTGTTGACAACAGCATAAAAGGAGAACAAGAGGGGACAATCGTATGCTACCAATGTCCCAGGAGAAGCTTTGTTGTGGCGGTATTTTTTAAATACAAATTCGTCCTGTCGTGATCATGGTTGGAGGAGCTCGGGTCCTTGCTTCCCTGGAAGATGACTGCTGTTCTTCTCAGGGAGCTGTGCTCCCAGTCCTTGGGCATCACTTCCTGGATTCAGGGCAGAGCTCTCAGGCTGGTGGCGTGGACCCTTCATCCACCAGCCCAGACTTTCTATCTTCTCTCACTGGCCCTTGAGCCTTCCAGGGCAGATCCTGGATGTGGACTTGCATGAGACATTGCTGTAAGCTCTAGGCCTCTGGCTGGACTCATGTGGACATTGTCGTGGGACCCAGGGTGGACCCTCCAGGTCTCTAGCATGTGGACAAACCTCTTGCACGTTACTGCATTTGACAGTTGGAGTAAATATTATAAGACAGTCCTATAAATTTGTGCCCTGTATTAAATCTATTCCATTGGAACCCTGACTACAACAACATGTAAAGACTCTGAGTTCTACATGAGCCTAGAATATCAGACATATTATCTATAAATGACATGCAGGCTAAAATATTCTAAATCAATAGGCAATTCTAAAGGAAGGAGCTAAACAGATATGTGTACGTGGTGTCTTTTAGGTACAAAGTTGGCATTCTGTTAGGATAATCATGCGGCAAAGCAGCTAAAGACGATAGCTTGTTGAGTGTTGAGGGAAATGAAGTGTAAAAGGCAAAAACGACTGGAGTGGTTAGGACAGTGTCACTGTGGGCTGGCTCTGGGATCCACTCCCGGAACTGGTGTAGCGCATTGCTGGGCATGGAGGCGTGGCTCGGAGTCCGAGTCTGCGCACTCCTTCCTCTCCGACAGTTTCCCTGTTCTGCTTCTTAGCCGCCATGAACTGTCTTCCGCAATGGTATTTCACCCTGGGCACCAGCCAGGCCCGGACTAAACCCTCTGAAACCGTGCATTAATTAAATCTGTTCTCCTTGAGGTGTGGGTGGCAGGAATCATGTTCCAGTAACGGAAGGTGGACTAGTACACCGAGCTTGTACAGGGAATAGATTGCAACATTCAGGGAGACGTAGTGATCGGAAGAGTTGCGTATGTTTACTGGGTCAGCTATGGTCCAGTGAATTTTAAAATGAATGGTAGTCAGCTGATTGAAGTTATAACGGAAAAAAATGTAAAATCTGAAACCCCATCGTGTTTCTGATGAAGACATAATCTGCCATCGAGGCCGAGTCAAGGCACAGGTGGGTAGTGTCCATATCCGCCCTCACTGGAGTACACGGGTTTCAGGGAGAGCCAGGGGAGCCAGGGCAGGATTTTCGGGGTATCTCGAAGCTTGTGGAGTGGAGGGCTAGGCATGAGCGTGGGACACAGTGGGAAGTGTGCACGGGCAGAGCTCAGAGAAGATCTGCAGAGGAACTCTGGAGTGGAGCAGGAGACAGACGCTTGAGGCCGGTCGGGTCAGGGGTACAGAAGGGCAGTAAAATTAGAGCCAAAGCGTAAGAAAATGAAACACAGGAGTTAACAACTTCTAGTTGTGTCCGTGGAAGGTGAAAGAATGCTGCGTGTTGCTGACTCCAGGACTTTGGAGTCACCCTGGCAATTTTATCTGCCCTTCATGTTCAGAAAATCATGCCAAAGTTCAGATGACAATTCGAAAGACTTTCTCTTGCTTTTGTATCATCTGCTAAGAAGAAACCAGACAATCATTGGTTAAGTGGGGCAATTCAATTGTTTTAGCATCTAAGTTCTATTTTTAGAAAAAAATACTTCATTAGAATAAGAAATTTAAATCCATATGTACTACTCATCTTCAGTTTCTGATCTGCACTGTAGTAAAAGGATCCAGCAAAGAAATATGGAGAACGCATGGTCCCCCACTCAAGAGCTCATTGCATCATGTAGTGATCTGAGCATTTAAAATCTGAATTTCACAGCCAGGTACACCGGAGTCATGCCCAAGATACACCAGCCCTGCCACATAGGCGTTGGTCCCATTGCTCTGGCGTGAAAGAAAGGTCACATTCAAGTGGTGCTAAACCAACATATTCAATCCTCATGTAACAATGAGTGCCAAGACTTGTTCTACAGTGACAGAAAGAGGAAGAGTCAGCCGGGATGATTGTAAATTCGCTGAAGGAAGCATCATTTTATCCATGTTCTGTTTTGAATGAAATAGCTTTATATCTACTGAATCCCAGGAAGATTTTCATATGACATTTAATTCTATTCATTCAAAAATTCTCTGAGTGCCTTCTATATGTTGGTCATTATTCTAAGCATGTGCGGACTGTGAGGATTACTATATTTATTTATTTCATTAAAATCAGTAATAAATTATATACAGGAAACTAAGAGATGCAGATGGCGTGATGAAGTAAGAACCAAAGATGAAGGCAAACCGAAATTTATCAATTGGAAAAAATATGTGTGTACGTATAATCTCTGACATGTAATTCACAGCTTCCTCTGCCTATTCCATAATGCTTTTATCCAAACTCCTTTTCGTCCTTATTCTAGGTTGCATGTCTTAATAAAATAAGACCAAAGAGAAGAAACAGCATGACAGTCTTATTTCTAACACCTCTCCAGTAATTTACCGATTCCATCACAACTGCTTTTTATCTTTTAAAAAGGTCACAGAATGTGAGACTGGCTAAAGAGTTGTTCTAAAATAGACAGTTTTCTGGG
This sequence comes from Fukomys damarensis, assembly GCF_012274545.1. Classification (NCBI taxonomy): domain Eukaryota; kingdom Metazoa; phylum Chordata; class Mammalia; order Rodentia; family Bathyergidae; genus Fukomys; species Fukomys damarensis. Next base: position 6,075,665 of record NW_022900928.1, read on the forward strand.
TTAGCATTTACCTATGTCATATACGATCAAAAGTATACTGCTAGGGACTCTAATGGATGTAGCTATGATTTTTGCCATCAAAATTCTGACATTTGCAGAGAAGCTTCATAAGTAGGAACTAATGGTGTTTTCCAATGTGTGCCTCTGGTGCAGGCTACAAAGGAACATGCTTTCATTATTTGTACACTATTTTATCAGGCAAGGGAGCATAAATGTTGCGTGAATTCACGGTTCACTAGAAGCATTCCCTGCGGTGTTTTAAGGGCTGTCTCCAGCTCCCTTTCACAGGCACTCAGACTTCCTCCTTGTCTCTGTTGTTTCCAACACAGATGCCTGTGATGATTTCCCCAAAGGCAGGCAACGTGCCACTTTCTCCTGAGGCAGTTTCTTGCCTCAGATTAACGTCCTCCTCGATGTCTCACTGTGTGAGTCTTCTGCTAGGGTTTTCTTTTCCTTCTTTATCTTGACTATCAGACTTCCCAATCCTTCTCTTCTGATCAAATTTATATCAATTTTCTGTTCTGTTTAATCAGCATTTCTCAAATCTCAGTGTGCCTTGGCTAAGGGAATATCAACAGTAGGTCAGAATGTGTACTGCTTACCCTGGAAATTATCTATGTCCAATTTGGAAAGTTGATTGTCTTGAATACAAAAAAACCACACTGGTCCGTCATGGTTTGAGATTCTGAAGTGGATTTTTGAGTAAGCAAATGCACCTTTATTGTGATTCCTTTGGTAATACTCCCCACCACATGAGGTTTGCTGTTATCGCTGTATGCAAGTCAAAGGTAATGGGAGATAAGAGAAGAAAATAGTTGTATTAGAAATGAATAAAATTCAATTCAGGGAGCCTGAGTAGAAGAGCGGTTGATTGGAGTTGAGTGGTACAAAGGAGAAATATCCTGACAGAGACAAGCGATACTCACCTCGAAACAGTCCACTTAACCGACCCGCAGAAAGACCTACTTTTCATCACAATGAGAATGCACCTCCCAGACCTCCCGACTCCCCTCACCTGAGTGGGCCAAGTTCCTGGGAGTAGGAGTTAGATTTTGTTTGGTTTTCATTTTGGTCTCCTTGGCTTTCAAAAAGCACTACTCACGTGGACGTTTGTCACCTCTGCACACCAGTGTCCGGTGATCTGGTCGCTGCAGCTGCTGCGGGAAGACCAGCCCTGCAGACCAGCTTTTACCTGGGTCAGTGCGGTGAAGGCAGGGTGAAGGTGAGGGAGGGCGTGCCAGGATGACCTCTCCTTGACCACGGATCCCTTTTCTGCCCTTTTGTCTCAGCAGATCTGCTTCCAGATTGACTTTTGAGAACCATCACTTTCACATTCCTGATTCTGCTTTGTTTTGTTCTGTTCTCTCTGAGGCTTTCAAAACTTCAAATGCCAGCCCGGCTTGGTGGCTCATGCCTGTAATCCCAGTACTCAGGAGGCTGAGGCAGGAAGATTGCTGGGAGTTCGAGTCCAGCCTGGGCTACTTAGTTCCAGGTCAATCTTGACTACATAGTGAGACCCTGTCTGAAAAAAAACAAAAACCAAAAAACTTCAAAGGCTGCCCTGAAAATACTGCACTTTTAAATTTGTGTTCTGAACCCTTCTGAGCTATGGAATGGTTGCGAGGAATACAGAAGAATCCTTCAGCACCAAGGTGTTCAGGATTTGCAGCTAGCAGTGCAGATTTTTCTTAATTCCTTTTCTTAATATGATGATATTTCTCTTTATTGAGAAATTATCCTAAGCAATAGTGTGCTTTATCACTTTATGTTTTTATATTCTGATTATACTTTGATTCCATGTAGTGCCAAAAAAGATTATAAACAATACCACTAATTGTGTTATTCTTTATTAAATAACATCTCTTTATTGAAAAGTAGAGATTAAATATGTTAATAACATTGTTATCTTTTTGTGATGATCTCAGCACTTGACATTCAAGGATTATATGGACTAGTGCAAGTGTCAAACAAATATGGGCCTCATGAAAGGGCAGGGAATGTGTTCAGAGCTGTTCACTATTCATTCTTTAATGACATTGAATAATGGAATACTTAAATGACAATTTTGAAGAAACCAGTAGACAATTTCAGATAAAAAGACATTTGATACAGACAAGCATGAGACATAGCCGTGGGCTCCAGGCCACTGGCGGGACTTGGGAAGGACGCTGTGTTGGACTCTAAGCCTTTAGCTGGACTTGTGTAGGACACTGCTGTGGGATCCAGGCCCTTGGCTGGATTCTTTGGGCCTCTAGTGTGCAGCTAATCTCTTGCAGTCCTATGCAATTGATTTTTTGGGTAAATATCATAACATAATCCAAAATAATTTTGCATCCTGTACTAAATGTATTCCCTTGCCAAACCCCCTACTACAACAAACATTAACCCAAGGTTATTTACTAGAGAAATGTGAACACTCTTAACCACATACAGGATAGGGGAAAGTGCTGACTCCAAAAAGGGGCAGCTGTGTCCTTTCTGAGCTTCTGAGAATGGCTGCTGATCTGTTCTCAGTGGTCTTTTGCCCAAGGTCACTCCAGAAGGACAAAGACCGCAACCCCCAGTGGCTGTACTGACTCTGACCCAGGTAGAAAAAGCTGCCTCCGCTTTCACTGGTCTTCTGTTCCTTCTGCAGCAGAACAACTCTTGCAATCATTTTAATAGGGACAAGCAGAGCACCAGAACAAATTTCAAGAAAATAAACATGTCGGGGTCAAATCCATGAGCAGGGAACTGCTTTGTAGGTGATGTGCAGTCAGGGAAGGCCAAGGAACTGATCCTGAAATTGATATCTCAAGCATAAGAAGGAAGTGGAAGAGAATGCAGGACAGATCAGAGTATGGGGTACAGAGGCCAGTAGGTGCTGGAAGTGGTCATTGTTCACCGAATCTGTACAGGGGGACACTTGAGATCCTGAACAGAGTTGTGCTGTGAGCGGCAGATTCTTCAGAAGAGGAGACAGAAGCAGGAGGAGCAGAGAACAAGGTCCAAGGAGATTGGGCAGAGAATGGTTCACTGGGAAGAGGATGGTTTACTGGGAGAGTGGAGGCAATGGTAAAACTCTTCGCAGACACCAAAGCAGTGTGTTCTGATGACCGGTGTTGAACTCAGAAGGGCTCTGTGACCCTGTGGGGAGCTGTTTCAGTGATATCTGTTCTCTGGGTTCATGAAGATCATGAAGAGTGAAATCCTCCTTGTAAAATTAACAACATATGTTCTGTTTTATTATTTACCATTTATTGTACAAGCTGAAGATGTCATGCTATTTTCATGCTTGGGAATGAAAACTTTCAGTAGAGGCTATTTATTAAAAGAGTGGTGAGAATCCACAACTCTAAATAAACATTATGCAATGAATCAAAATCCTGATCATCCACCAAAATGGTTTTTCTAATTCTTCCCCACATCAGTGAAAAACTCTTAACTCCTTAGCTATTCAGTCTATTAGCATGGGAATTAGACAAGGCTGCCTTTTTTGAACATCTTATTTATAACCTTGTCAGTTTTCTGTTTTATTTTTTATTTAGTAAAAGCTTCTGTGATGTTCTCTCACTGTTTACTCTGATCAGGGCATAGTACATGGTGAGCAGCTGATAACCATCTGAATTTAATGAATGGAATTTCTTCCCAACACAGAAACTGAAAAAGCATATGAAGCATCGTGTTGATGTAGTGCCTTTGTCAGAGCTCAAGCTTGCTGAAACTTGGTTTACCAATAGTATTAAATTACTGCTAGAAAGGAGAAAGAAGTTCAGGGCTGCTATATTGCACAGTAGGGTCAGTGCAGATAATGATGAAATACCGTAAGTTTCAAAAAGCTAGAAGAAAGGAGTTTTCATGATTTCACTGTAAAGAATTTATAATATTTTGGTAAATAGATATGTGCAATCTTATTTAAACATTATATAATTTGTACATGTATCAAATATTAATAAATACCACCATAAATATGTAAAAATTTTCAGAGTTTATTCGTACTTTTTAGGTATACTATGTGTGGGAAAATTTTTTTTTAAATATAAAATTTAAACGTGCTAGTACACATAAGATTAAAAAAGCAGGCACTTTTTAGCACTGGGACGCAGAGTAGGATTGATGACTATAGGATCTAGTACTTCAAAAGTCACTTGTTACCAAAGTCTTTATCAAGCTAGGTTAATCTAGATGAAAAAGCCCTTGGCATTTTCTGAAACACATTGTCTGTATAGGGAAGAAAATGGAATCAGGTGACTCCTTGATTTCTGACAATCTGTATAGAACATAAATTCTTATTTAAATTTAATAAAATCCTTGTTTTTTGTTTTTCACTTGAAATAATGTTTTTTTTTATCGTATTGAGTTTATTGGTACTTTTAAAGTATACAGTACAGTTACATTCATCATTGGGATCTTGCACCTCTACATGTCAGATACTGGTTCTCATTTTTCCCCATACCCCTGCCCTCTTTACCCCCTCCATCTTCCCCTATTTACAAAGACTTTGTTTCCATGTATGTACATTTTTAACTTCAGTTTTGACTATGGTGGTTTACAAAAAACAGGTTGGTACATTTACTCACACAATAAATAATGGATAGCAAACTATTTAACTACACTGCAGTGGAATGGCTGGGGAAATAATTAGGTAATCCTCAAACCTAGAGGACGCTGAAGACAGACTCTGGGGAACTAGTTGTTTACTTACACTCCAGCAATTCAGACTGAGACCTCTTAACTCTGACCAAAAGACTACCTCTTTTGCCTATCCGTAATTCATCTTGCATGGGCAACTTTCTTGGGCTGTAAAGTGAAAATAAATTTATATTCTCAGTATGGATATAATTTCATAGGCCCTGATCTCTTATCGGTGGAATCAGCTTATCACAGGGCCCAGGAATTTACAGTTTTGGTAAATAACCCAGACTTCCTTAACCCTGAAGATGAGAGCCATTTGCCTAGAGATTATATCGTATTGTTTATTGGTACTTTTAAAGTATACAGTACAGTTACATTCATCATTGGGATCTTGCACCTCTACATGTCAGATACTGGTTCTCATTTTTCCCCATACCCCTGCCCTCTTTACCCCCTCCATCTTCCCCTATTTACAAAGACTTTGTTTCCATGTATGTACATTTTTAACTTCAGTTTTGACTATGGTGGTTTACAAAAAACAGGTTGGTACATTTACTCACACAATAAATAATGGATAGCAAACTATTTAACTACACTGCAGTGGAATGGCTGGGGAAATAATTAGGTAATCCTCAAACCTAGAGGACGCTGAAGACAGACTCTGGGGAACTAGTTGTTTACTTACACTCCAGCAATTCAGACTGAGACCTCTTAACTCTGACCAAAAGACTACCTCTTTTGCCTATCCGTAATTCATCTTGCATGGGCAACTTTCTTGGGCTGTAAAGTGAAAATAAATTTATATTCTCAGTATGGATATAATTTCATAGGCCCTGATCTCTTATCGGTGGAATCAGCTTATCACAGGGCCCAGGAATTTACAGTTTTGGTAAATAACCCAGACTTCCTTAACCCTGAAGATGAGAGCCATTTGCCTAGAGATTACATTCCAGATCTGGGATCTGTCTATTTCCTTTCCTTGAGACAATATGATCCACTTCTTCTACAATCTGTGCCTGTTTAATCATTATGTGTTCTTAATGGATATTAACACATCAATCTAATGAGAAATTATTAGGTGTTGAGCTGAAATAAAAATACATAATTTAATATTTTTAATCAAAACAAGTAACAGTGTATAATTTCATCAAAAGGCTCATCCCAGGGGCTGAGCCAGTTCTTTGTTTCAATGAAACACTCCTATTTCTGTAAGTGTCTAAATTGTGCTTTTGTACCTGGAGTCTGACTTCTGGAGCAGAAATCATCTCTTGCCTTGGGTATCAAATGTCTCCAGACCAACCGTGGAGAGTCAAACTAGGCGGGGACTTTTTGAGATATTAACAGTTGCCTCCCAAGTAGCCTTGGGGCTGACCTGATCATATCATAAAAAATTTACCTCCAGTTCTTGGCAGGCATAAGAGGCAATGTCGGCAATGAGATGAACTCCTGGGGTTAGGAAGAGCGAACGATCAGCTACTGCCACTTACAGAATACCGAGTTTGCAAGTGCAATAGGAACTTGGGTCGAAAATGTTGGGTTGCGTTAGGTGACTGAAGGTGCTAAGGTTCTAGGAGAAAAATGGTGGAATTATTTCTGCTGAATAATTTCCCTTTCATTGGTCTGTTCAGTTTTGTAGAAACCATTTTGCTAGAGCAAAGAACAGATAGATGGATGTGTCTCTCTGGACCCTCACAGATATATGTATTTGATCCTTTCAGCAAAACCAGGCAAATTTAAATCTTGCTCTTTAAATAGCTCTACTGATTGCCAGATAAACAAGTGAATGAATTTAAATAGCAAGCAAGAAAACAAAAAAAGAACACAAAAACACGAAAGAAAAGGATTTAACTACCTGTTGCTTTAGCTTTCTCATTTCAGCAGTGGTGTAAGCCCCACAGAGGAGGCCCGCTACATGGAGTTAGAATTATCTACTAAAAAGAAGTTTTATACTGGGTCTTACACTAGGACTTGGGAAATACACCTAAGCTGTTTTATTTTCCAGTTAATTTTCAAAATTACAAACTGGCATTATTACTGTCTTTAATTTTTAGAGGATCCCTATTCATTCTTTGAAAACATTTAATCTGCAGTGGTTTCACTTAGCCAAAGTCAAACAGAAGTGCTCCATAATCTCAGTTAGTAATGGTACCTTTAAGGTAAACAATACAGTTACATTCATCATTGGGATCTTGTGCCTTTATATGACAGGTCTTGGTTCTTATTTTTTACCCCCTTCCCCTGCCCTCCCTTCAGTCCCCTTCACCTGTTTATAAAGACTTTGTTTCCATTTTCTCCTTTAAGGAGAAGGGGAAGTGGGAAGGGTGGGGGAAAGGAAATAAGGGAAAAGAAAAAATATGAAAAAAGGAAAAAAATCAGTTTACTTTTAATACTGCAAAAATGGTCACTAGAAAAATGCCCACCCTCCTACCCAATTCTGGGAAGTGCTCAGCAAAGGAGCACAAAGTTTTAGCTTCCATCAGTCTCATAGTTTTGAGTGAAACAGCTTCACAATCCTGTGGACTTGCCTAATTTTTCTCCAACTCATCAAGGTACATTGGGCTACATTAACCATTACTTTAAATATTTCAATGAATCTGAATGTATATTTTGATTTTTATGCTTGAATAATTTGCTAAAATAAATACATGGTGTTTGATAAAATACAAATGAATATTTAATATTTTTCTTGGCACATCAAATAAAAAAGTCCTTCTAAAAATGCAACCTGCAGCCCATGTCTGAAGTCACCACATAGCCTATCTTCTTGAAAGGTCTTACTTCATATTTTTGTTCTTTATTGCAGAAGATTGGGTAATGTAACAATTTATAAAACGTCTGTTTATTTATTATAAATACTTGGCAAATATTAATACTTAATGAAAAGATGAGAAATTGTGGGTGTTAAACTAGGGATTTTAGGAGAAAGAATATTTAAAAATATTATATGAGGCACTTGTGTAGATGTAGCTCCTTACCCATCACATGAGATTCTCCAAATGTGAGAAAGAAAATGCCTAAGAATTGTTCTTCGAGGTGTCAGAGTCCCTGAGAAATTAACTTGAAGGCAGATATAAGACAGTGCTAAACACTCAGGACCAGTGGAGAAAGCCCTTCCCATGAGCACAGACTGGTGCCTTTGCACCTCCAGCGATATCTTCTTCTCCTGGTTGATTTATTATCCAGGTTAAAAACTACAAGTTTTACAGGACAGTTGCCAATCTGTTAAAGGCAATGAGTAGCGTTTGGGAGGCTAATTTCTAATTTATTGTGTGGCTGAAAATTTCTAGAATAACTCCTCCCTCTCTCGCTCTGGTCCTTCTTTCTTCCCCTGCTGCTATTTCTCCACCCACGCATTGACCAGCCTACCCAGAGCCCTGCTAGTGCACCCTGGAAGGCCTGGCTAGCCCAGGACTTTCCCCCGGCCCGCGGAATGAGAAGGTCACTGACTTGCATGTGGTCACACTGCCACTTTGTGGCTGACCCTGAGAACCAGCACAGACACACTGCTTAAGAAAAAAAAAATCTGTATGGCTGTGTAATTAATGCACGTAAGTGAAGCGTGTACCCACTCTGTGGTTAGACTTTTGACATGGTTTAGACTTTTTGCATGTGGGAAACCAACTTTGTAAGGATAAACTTATGCCCACAACTTCCTGCCCCGAGAAAGTCCTCTCCCCACTCTCTCGGCTGCACACACCGTTCTCTGTCACTGCAGGTCAGTTTACAATTTTCTAGGACTGTGGGTAAGTGATACCTCTGGGAAATGCATTCCCTCTTATTAATCGTTCTTTTCTTGTTCAGGATCGCGCGTTTATAATTCATTCACATTTATTGGAAAGGCTGTATCAGAAGTTGGTGAACGCATTTGTTAATGGACATTTTTAGGTTTTGTAAATAAAGCTGCTGTGAGAATGCACATGCATGTCTCCGTATGGCCTGCCTTTCACTCCTCCTGGGTAATTATTTACGAGTGTGGTGATGGCGTCATCTGCTAAGTGTATATTTAATTTTAAGACATGGCTTACAATGCTTTCCAAAACATGTGCACCCCTTTCCATCGGCAGCACCAGCGTTTGAATATTTCAAGTTCTCTACCAAATATAAACACAGGTGAAAGCCAAGTTTTTGTTCTGTGACCCCAGCCACTCAGCGTTTTCACTTGAACACAAATCATTTTGCACATGTTTCTGTAAACTGTGTTGTCTAGGAATGTGACTGCCGAGAAAACCAGCAGGAATTGTTTATTTGTTCCAATTAGAACCTCGCTAAGAGTGGCCCTTAGTTTCGGACAGTCTTGCTATTGAAGGGAATGAGCCTTGCTACCGGTTGCCGGTACAATGAATCTGCTGTTTCATTCATAGGACTTGAATGCTTCGGTGAAAGCACTGAACGGCCTCATTTCATTCCCAATGCATCTGTGCCCAAGCATCTACACAGTAAAATGCATGTTATTTTATTATAAGTCCATTTCCTCTGATTTCTCTTGTATCTTCCAAGTGTAAGAGTATTTTATTTTATCTTAATTTTTTTTCGTTTTTTGAGACAGGGTCTCACTATGTGGTTGAGACTGACCTGGAGCTCACTATGTAGCCCAGGCTTGTGGGAATCATGAGTATTGGTTGTAAGTATTGTTAACTTTAGTAACTCCATTTTGTTAAGTTTCTCCAATTTAGAAGGTGGTGTATTTCCTTTGTGGAATTCCTCAAAGTTGCAGTTTCTTATCTCTGACCTTCAGAGGTGTAGTTGTCTGGGTTACTACTACCCATAATAGTTGTTTCTGTTGAGCCTATTTGCTCTTTCCTGTGTGAACTTTCATTTACTATGGCAACCCCAGCCCATAATAGTTTGTGGGGTTTTTTGTTTTTTTTTTGCTTTAAAAGGCCGACGCTTGCCTGCAATAAACGTTGTCTTGATCAGACTCTTGTCTTGGCGTCCTTCCTTTCTCTCTGCCCCATCTCCACCCCTCTGCTCTTTCAGGTTTGAGACACTGCTGCACAGTGCTCTGCGTCGCCGGCTCACGACACAGGCTGGTCTCGAACTCAGAGCAATTCTCCTGCCTCAGTCTCTCTAGTGCTGGGATTACAGGCTTGTGCCGCCACGCCAGGCAATCTTAATTTTTTATACTGATCTTTATTTAATATTAATTTCATTTTTCAGTGGCTATGATGGATTAAGTACTGGTACCCTAATTATGCCCATATGTTAAGCCCAGAACATGCAAGCATTACATATAAATACAGGAGGCTTTGCAAACATGATTAAATCGAGGCTTTGGGGAAAAGGGTGTTTTCCTGGAATTTTGGGGCAAGCCCAGTGAAATCCCAATGTCTTGATAAGGGGAAACCTGGAGGACCAGAGACAATGTTACGAGACAGGACAGGAGAAGCGTGAAGTTGGAGAGAGGTGAGGGAGCGATCACGACCCAGAGGACAGGTGGTGGCTCTCAGGTTCTTAAAACTTGGAGACAAATTCTCCTCCTGGGGCTAAAGGCAGGAAGGGGCCCTTCCAACAGGTCAGCAGAGCGTTCCTGGTTTAAGACCTATGACCTTTAGAACATAAGTAATACATTTTCACGGTTTGAGACGACTAAGTTTGTAGTGCAATGATCTAGGAACAGGGTTATTTACAATTACGGGATGGTGGGACTGGGACCGCGGTTCAGTGGTAGAGCGCTGGTCCAGCACGATCCAAGCCCTCCGTTTGATCCTCGGGCCTGCAAAGATAAATTGAAACAACATCAGTGAGTTCCAGGGGTGAAGAACTCTTGCTGCAGAATACGGAACCCTACCAGGGAACATCCAGTGTGTAAGAAGAGTATGCCCGAGAGGGGTCTCCTGAGAGCCTGGAGAAGCTGGGGTTGGAAGGTGGACGTCAGACCCTGGGCGAGACCAGAGATGTGAAACGATATATGTTTGAAATGAAACCGAGATTATTAAACTCAGGGTAATGGCATGCGGGGAAAGTGGGAGATTGTTATTGTCTATTACGGGTAGAATTGTGAGGCCTAGGAAGGGTCGATCTGAGGCTTAGGAAGTCAGGGCTGGGGATTTAGCTCAGTGGTTCTGCGCAAGCCCAAGGACCCGAGTTCGATCCCTGGTACCTAAATAAACAAACAAAGAAAGAAAGGAAGGAAGTCAAGTAAAGGAGGAGAAGAAGCTGAGAAGAAGCAAGACTGTCCTGTGATTTTTCATGGTTTCCTTCTTTTCCAACTAACTATGCTTCTATCCACCCTACTCCTTACCGTATACCTGTTGTACCAATCATCATATAGAATTGTCACATTTCACCTTTTCTTTACTAAATGTTTGTACTTCTAAGGATGAGATATTCAGTTACGTGAAAGAAACATTCTAGGACTAATAAATGGCAGAAATGAACCTCACAACCGGGCGTCTCCGGCTGCAGTGTGAGTTATTTTCTCTACACGTACAGTCATTTCTGCTTTGAGACCCCCTTGCGGACACATGAGGGACGCGGGCTGAGTGAAAATCAGTGCCCAAACCCATCTCTTGTGCTCATCAGGTTCCAGTTTCAAAAGAAGTTACAGCCGGCCAAGTAGGAAACAGAAGAGTCCCCAGGAGAGAAGTGGAATCAAATTCTCAGTGTGGGAGTCACGGCTGTTCTGGGCACACGAATCGCTGGGCCGACCATGGATAATCGCTCAGGGAAATCTCTTCTCAAACTCAAATAAGTGGATTTCTTCTCTTTCTCTTTCTCCATTGCCTTCCTTTTCTTCCTGTTTTGCTTGTTCTTCTTTTCTTCACTTCTTCCCTCTAGCCTCTCTTCTTCTGCTTAAAAATAGTTTATTCTGCTGGGCACGGTGGCGCACACCTGTAATCCCAGCACTCGGGAGGCTGAGGCAGGAGGATTGCTGCAAGTTCAAGACGAGCCTGGGCTACACAGTGAGTTTGCAGAGCAGTGTGAACTACGTAGTGAGACCCTGTCTCAAAACAAAACAAAACAAAAAAGTTTATTCTATAGAAGGATAAAATACAAGGGAAATGAATGGTTCAGGTAAAGAGCATGTGAGATATCCTGATGAGAAAGGTAAATGATGAAGGAAATAGAGGAGTGGAGAGGATGTGGAATCTTATTTCCTCAGGGCAGAGTGGGGCCCTATTACAGAAATTCACTGAATGAAAAATAGCAGGCCCTTTCCTACTCTCCTTTATATCTAATGCCTCTTTGTTTGGAAAGAAAACAGTTATAACTTATTTATCTTTTTTATTGAAACTACTGCATGTAAATTCCCATGAAACAATGAAAACACAGTGATTGGCTGCCTTTGAAGGGTTTGCAGTCAAAATCAGTAGGAAAAATGCAGGCACTGGTCCACTGTCTATGACCACAGTGAACACCTAGGATGAATCAAATTTCACAGAAGAAAGGTTTGTTTTGCTTTAGAGTTTTGGAACTTCCAATCCATGAACCATTTAGCTCCATAGCTTTGGGTCTGTGCTGGTGCCATGTATCCTAGTAAGGATACAAGGTGATGGAGGCCTGTTCATATCAGGGGCAAGGAGAGAGAGGGAGAGGGAAGGGGAGGGGAGCAGTAGGGGAGGAGATGAGGAGGTGGGGGGGAAGGGAAGAAAAGGGGGAGTAGAAGGAGAGGGGGCAGGAAGCGAGGGGACGATCTCTAGCCTCCCATTGGACTTTATACCTCAAGTGACCTAAACTCCCTACTAGGTTTAACTTCTTAGTTTCCACCCCTTCCAAAGGCACCACCCTGGGACCAAGTCTTTAAGTCCTAGAACATTGCAGCCATATTCCAGATCCAAATGTATCAAAAAGTCTTGCGGTTGCATGAGTTATTCAGAAGTAAATATGTGCATGTAGAGAACTTGTGTTTTATATGTATATATATATATGTATAT
>NW_022900928.1:6088165-6125265 GCF_012274545.1 Fukomys damarensis
TATATATATATACATATATATATGGATTTAGAGTGAATGTTTACTATTTATCCTCACCAGAAATACATGCATGGGACCTAAATATCTTAGCATGTTTTCATCTCTTTTCAATTCTTTATATCCACCGTTCTGAAAAAAAGATTCAATATAAAATATCCAATTGTAACATTTTAATATGAATTCTTCTTCTTCTAAGAAAAGTGTAATTGCACTTATGTTTACAGTTATTGCCATCATTCCCCCAGGTTATTTCTAGAACAAACTGACTTTGACATTTCTTAGCATGATTTTAAAAATGCTGTTCATCCTCCCAAATATTTCTTTAAATATAGATTCATTTCTTTGGTGCAGCAAATATGAACGCAGGCCATTGGGAAAATAGAAATACTTATTTCCTTTTAATTCTGTTCAACTCTTCTTCCTCCCTCTCTCTCTTCTATCAACTGACCATCAAGTTGACTTCTGAGAAGACAGAAATGTGCTGTACTCTAGATTCATAGTGGACCCTGCCAGGTGAGGCGGGCACCGCAACTAAAGCAGGTGACACAAGAGCTATTTGCTTCGGTCCATAACGATAGAAGTGACATTCCAATTAACTTTCCCACATGGAGGCCCAGATTTACCGCCAGCCTCAGGCTGTGGAACTATGATGACAGACCAGCCACAGTTCCCCTTCATCCCTGTTGTTCACCTCACGAAGGCCGAAGCCTGAATTTACGAGCTATCGGCTCCAACGTTTTGCCATCTGGCTGGGAAAGATGAGACGTGGCCTTCACAGCCAACAACCTGTTCATAGAGCTTCCTCCCCAATGCAAGCCTTCTTCCACTGTTTCCTTGGAAGGCATCCGACAGCCCTGGCCGCCAGGACAAGTCAGTGGGAGAGTGACAGGGGGACGCAGCAGCCTCTGTTCCTAACAGCGCCGGTCAAGCTGTATCTTAGAAAGATGCTGTTGTATTCTGATTACATGCAACTTTCTAAACACTTTATTTTTGAATATGTTTTAGTAGCAGCACAACTAATACATTCAAGGGATTTTAATGTTTTTCTAGTACTAAATCCACAAATTTTGGAAAGATCAATTTCCACTGAGATTGGCAAGAGCAGGATCTTCAATTCAGGCATGGGGAAGGGCAGTTTTTATTTTCTCATTGTGAAGCACAAATTTAAGGAGAAATTCTTAAAGGAAAACAAGCTTTGATGACTCATGGCAGGATGCCTGAAGTACTGTACTTTATTTATTTTTGCTTTTCCAGTGCAATTACCTGCTAAGTTCATGTTGCTATCAACAGTCACATGGTTCAGTGCTCTGGTCCCTACCTGTACCCTTAACTTCCATTTGCTTCTGTAGTCTTACTTTGCACACTGCTGTTTGCCTCATTACAAATAAAATAAAGTATGTCCATCAGCCGAGGCTCTCCAGAGAAATACCACCATATGAATATGAAAAAGAAGTTTATTTAAGGAATTCATGCAGTGTTTATCGAGTTGAACAAACCCAAAATCTGAAAAGCTTTCGTTCCAATTCGAGTTCAAAGTCTGAAAGCTTCTATACAACTAGGAAGAGTTAATGTCACAGTTTGATGGCATGAGATGCAAATTCTCTCTTGCTGTGGGAGGGGTGGCCTTCTGAAGTATTCAGATCTCTGTTTCTTGGATGATGACCATCCCTGTGTTGGAAGGCAAACCTGTTTTACTGGCTCTGCCATTTTAAATGATGTCTTATCTGACATAAGCATAGAAAGACCTAAAATAATGTTTGAACTAACATCCAGGCATGCCAGGGCCTATTTGAGTGACATAAAATCAGTCATCACACTTGTAACTCAAGGGTCAGCATACATTTCTGCAGAGTTCATGATCATCAATATTGCAAGGTTTTCTGGGCCTTCTTGAAATTATTCAGCTTTAGCACTGAAAGCAACTGTACGTGATATGTAAATAAAAATGCAAGATTGTGTTCCAAGAAAACTCTGTTTACAAAACTAAGCAACAGACCAGATTTGAGAAGACAGCTATATTTTTAAGTAACAGATTTATTCCAGATGCTTTCAGTTTTCCCATTCATGATATAAATCATGTACTAACTACCTTGTAACCCCTCCGTTTGGAAACTGTGTTTAATCTTTAATAACTATAAACACTGGAGTTCTTCATCCTCTTGTTTAGACCAGCTTTTAATTTCTCATGTTCAGTCTACATTCCATTCCTACTTAACACTTAATTTGCAGCTTTTAAGTCCAATGTCTGGAATTCATTCTGTTTTCTCAGCTAGGAATGTTTAGCGAATGGTGAAACGGTAACACCTATCTTTGAAGCCAACAAGTTAAAATTCTATCTAGGTGGGGATGTGATTTCTTGGTTATCCAGTTCAGATGTTCAGTGGCTGCTCCAGGCCCATCTGAGTGGCTATAGGAAAGTCCATTTCAATTTTAGATTTTTTTTTTTTTTTTTTTTTTTTTTTAGTCAGCTTTCTGTCACTGTGGCAAAATACCTGAGATTATAGGCTAAAAACAAAGAAAAGTTGATTTTAGCTCACAGTTTAAGAGATATCTGTGCAGAGCAGGGCATGATGCAATCAGTGTGTTTTGAAGCAAGCTGCTTAAGGGTGGCTGGGAGAAAAGAGAGGAAGCAAAAGTTCTGAGATCCCAATACCCTTCAGGAGGTCTTGCTCCCAGTGACCTGACTCTCGCTCTGATCCTCGCCTCGTCAAAGTTCCAGGCCTCTCAACAGTGCTGTGGCATGGAGAGCAGTGGTTAATACTCGAGCCATTAAGGGACATGTAAAGCTCAAGCTACAGTGATGATTTGCAATACTTTTTTTTTCCTCATTGAGTTTATTGGTACATTCTAGGTATACAGTACAGTTACATTCATTATTGGGATCTTGTACCTTTATATAACAGGTCTTGGTTCTCATCTTTTCCCCCTTGTCCCTGCCCTCCCTTCACCTCCCCTTCCCTATTTACAAATTTTTTTTTCTATTTTTTCCTTTTCTCATATTTTGTCTGCCCTTATTTCTTTTTCCCTACTCTTCCCACTTCCCCTCTACTTTTTGCCCTTTTCTTCCTATTTCACGTTGTCAATTATACCATTTGGATCATATTTACACTTAAGTTTTTCATACCAGAGAAACTATTTGGTATTTATACACGTGTGACTTATTTCACTTAAGAGTATATGACCTCAATATGCATCCATTTTCCTATGAATGACTCTAATTTCTCATTCTTTATGGCTGAGCAGTATTCCACTTTATAGTAAAACCACATCTTCTTTACCCAGTCTCAAACTGATGGGCAATTGGGCTGTTTCCAAGTTTTAGCTATTATGAACTGTGCCACTATAAACATGGGTGAGCATATATCACTGTGGTATGATACTTTTAATTCTTTTGCAAAGATACCCAGTAGAGGGATGGCTGGGTCAAATGGAACCTCTAATCCTAGCTCTTTGAGGTATCTCCATATTGATTTCCATAGTGGCTGCACTAGTCTGCACTCCCACCAACAATGGAGAAGGGTTCCTTTCTTCCCTCATCCCAGGCAACATTTGTCATTGGTTGATTTCTTTATAGCAGCCATTTCTGGGGTGAGGTGGAATCTCAGTGTTGTTTTCATCTGCATCTCTTGAATGGCCAGTGATGTGGAACATTTTTTCATATATTTATTTGCTGCTTTTACTTCTTTGTTTGAGAAATGTCGGTTCATTTCAGATGTCCATTTTTTATTTGGGTCTTTATGTTTGGGGGGCTGATAGTTTTGAGTTCTTTATATATTCTAGATAATAGTCCTTTATCTGAGGAGCAGCTGGTAAAAAGTTTTCCCACATTGTAGGTTGTCTCTTACCTCTGTTTGTGGTTTCTTTTGCAATCAGAGCTTTTTAATAAGATGAGATCCCAGTTGTTGATTCTTTGTGTTAGTTGCCATGCCACTGAGGATTTGTTCATAAAGCTTTTTCCTATGCCAATGTCTTCAAGAGTTCTGTCTAACTTATCTTCTAGAAAATTTAGTGTCTCTTTTTTAGTATTTGTGCCTTTAATACACTTGGATTTTAGTTTAGTGCATCGTGAAAGATTTGATACTCTACATTGAAGACACAAAAAATTCCACCAAAAGACTTCTAAACTTAATTGACACTTTCTGTAGAGTAGCTGGATACCAGGTCAACACTCAAAAATCAATAGCCTTCTTGTACACAAATAACAGACTCACTGAGAAAGAAATATGGGAAACAATTTTTTTCACAGTAGCATCCATAAAAGTGAAGTATCTAGGAATCAATCTAAGGAAAGAAGCAGAAGACCTCTATACTAAAAACTACAGCTCTCTGCAAAAAGAGATTGAAGAGGGTATAAGAAAATGGAAAGATATCCCTTACTCCTGGGTAAGAAGAATCAAAACAGTGAAAATGGCCTGCTATGAAAACTGCTATTCAGATTCAGTGCAATTCCAATTGAAATTCCAACAGTATATTTCACAGAACTAGAAAAAAAAATCCAAAAATTCATTTGGAACCAGAAGAGGCGTAGAATAGAAAAAGCCATCCTAGGCAAGAGACATGGTAGGGGTATAACAATTCCCATTTTGAAACTATGCCACAAAGCCACTGTGATAAAAACAGCATGGTCATGGCAAAGAAACAGACCTGAGGATCAGTGGAACAGATTGTAAGATACAGAAACAACTCCAGATGTACTCAGCTACATCATCTCTGACAAAGGAACCAATCATCCTCACTGGAGGAAAAGATAGCCTCTTGAATAAATGGTATTGGAAAAACTGGATTTCAACTTGCATTACTTTTAGTGTTTACACACTCACACAGACATGATATTTAATGCCTTTATGGTACCATTCTTATAGTGTTTATTTAGATATTTTGTCTGGATTTTTATACCTTTCTAGTAATTGGCATTTCGCTAACTGGTTCACAAACTCCCTCTGAATTTCTTCCACTTGGAAAGGTGAAACCTAACCCTAATTTCTCACTGGTACTAATTCTAGCAAATGTTTACTGGCTACTTGTAGCACCCAAGACACTGCTCTGAGCACTTTTAATAAATTAACCAATTTCATACTTACAGTAGCTTTTTAATTTAAATTCCATTTTTGTCTTCATCTAATGTTTTAGCAGACAATAACAAAAAAGAGAGCTTCTGTAATTTGACAGACATTGCAAAACTAATAATTCACACACAGATTCTTTCTTTAACCACCATGAAGGGTTATTTTTCTTTTCCTTGTGTGTATAAATGTAGAACAATAATTGATAAGTGTATTTTTGTTTAATGTTTAAACTAAATCTTGGATATACAAAATATCCGGAACATCACAGACATGGAATATACATACAAGCAGGTTACAAGCTGGCACAGAAACTGTGATCTTCTATTGTTATGTAAATGATCCCTTCTTCATTCAATTATTCAGAAAGGCATTTCTTCAAAAGATGTGCTTATTATGTCTTTCAATATCTAACACATGACATGGAAATGTAGGCTTTGAAGAAATGGCTTTTCAATGTAGATATGAGAACAAATGCATGTATACAAAATCTCTTTATGTGAACATCCATGTGTTTGGGGCACATTTTCTTGGAAGGGTCTCTGGAGAGTCTGTGGCTCTAGGTGACCAGATGGCTCTCAGCTGATTTACTTGGTTTTCTTGAGTTTAAGCCCATAAGAACCCTGGCTTACAGGCATTAAATTATTTCCTTTGACCCTTTGCACAAAAGGGCATGTAGCTTTTGTCTTTTGTGCCACTACCAATTAAAAGCAGCAAGAATATGAGCTACTGGAGTTGTGTTGTCTTCTGCCTGCTAATCAGCAGCTCACAGGTCATGAGACCACCTACAGTCTTCAATTTAAGATCTGCAGTCAATGGGCAGTAGATCCGAAGTAGTGATTTCATAGAATGCTAGCAGCCCTACTTCATGATTTGATAGAACCCTTCACAGAAAGGCTTCAATACGTAAAACTTCCAGGTACTATTTAAGCTTTTTTGGGTTAAATTTCTGTTTCAAAACATTTAGAGGATTTCATGATAATATTATGTTTCAGGCTATGTATGATTCCTGAAAATTATTTTATCTTTACTTAGATTAGAAAATTGAGAGCTAAATGAACTAAATATAATAATGAACTATATATAATGAACTAAATGTATTTATTACCTTTCTAAATTTTTCTTCCATTTCTAGTATTCAAATATTTATGAATTTTCCAGAATTATCCATTTTACTTCCATAATAAATTACTGTTCTAAGCTTTCAGTCTCATTTTCTTTTCTAAAGTTTTCTTCACCATGAGCCTTTGTAGGGCATTTCAATTTGTATTGGGTTATCAATCTATGTTTTTCTCATTCAAATTTTGCTTGAAACATATTACGTGTATGAGAAATCTTTTCCAAAGTATTTTTAAGTAATGTTCCACATTTGAAAACCCCATTTGCTAACATGTTCAGACATAAAATTCCATTCTTATTTTAAAAATCCATGTCCGCAGATAAAAATGAGATCAAGCATTTTTTAATTATTTATTTTTAATTAAAGCTTCTTCTAAGACAACTTTGTATAGTTATAGAAAATATTGGAGGAGATACCGAAAACAAACAAACGTGTCCACTGCCATTTAACAGTGGAAACAGGAAGTCAGTTGAGATTTTCTTCTGTCCCTTGCCAATCCCAGAGTGATTGCCATGTCAGCAATTTAATGATATTATATATCAGTTCATTGTAAAAATAAACTTTAAAGGGACATTTTTTAATTATTTTAGTGATTTAGTGTTGATAAGGCCAGCATAAAATTGACAATCGATGAGCGATGATGTTTTCTTAAAAGGGGGAAATTTAGAATGAACAGAAGAGAAAATGGTTGTGCAGTGCTCAGGCTTCTGTGTGGAGGTGTGTTTTCCGTGTGTGCACACCGTTCCTGCAGACATTCAAGGAAGAGTCAGGTTCTTTTCGTGGCAGCCGCGAACCGCACATGAAACATGAGCTCGCCCACATTTTATCTTTAGCCTCTTGTGTGCTGTGTCAGTTTCCATAGCGATAACAACTCTTGGAAGATTATGCTAGATTTGTATGGAAAAAACCCTAGATTTGGGGTACTGGCAGTGTGTTTCAGGGTTAGGGTAGGTGACCTTGTGACTCTAAGACAAAATATCAACCTCAAGAAGCAACGAAAAATAAAGAAGATGAGAAGAGTTCCTTCTCTTGCACGACAATGTGCTCTCTTACTCGAGGCATTTGAACATAGTTTGCATCTTGTCCAATGGCACAGACCTTGTGAAATCACGGAGCGAGTAAGGAGGTCACTAAAAATACACATCCCGTCCGACTCTTTGCCTCCTACTGTTTCGCAGGGCGATATTTATCAGTCGATATTACATTTACAAACTGGCCCTTTTTTTTTTTCCTTAACCGAACATGATAAACATAGAGCACGTATGAGGAATCTCCCTCTCATCGCCAGGGCATTGGCACCAACAGCTCTGTGTAAACTGGAGTTAGTCCGCACGATTCCTCACCAGGTGCAAGGTTCCTGACCAGCTTTCTCCCCGCAGTTGTGAGTGTCTGTATTCCCAGGTGTTTTCTTATTTTCCATAGATTAGTATTCGAATTTCTTATTGGTATTTGGGGTCATAATTCAATGTGCATCTGCTTCACTGAAAATTTGAGAAGCGACGCTACTTCTCCAGACTTCCGCTTGAGGAGGATAACGTATCTGTGCCTCTTATCCTCCTCCCTCTGCCTGACTCCAGCAATCAGCTAAGGTGACAGTGAAGTCCACGGACTCCTCTTTCTGTGGCTGATGAGGACGGTGCCACCTAACTGATTCAATCTCCTTTCTTCCAACTTCTTCAAAAAGTGACTGAATAGAGAAAAAAATCAGCTAGACATTTTCTAGACACTATCAGCCAGGAACTCCCAGCTGGAGCAGTTCTTCGCACCTGAAAGTCTGATCCACAGTTACAAGGGGTTCACTTTCCTCTCAGCCTTCTGTTCATGCTGCCCACTCCAGTAGAGCCCATTAAACCCCAGAATCTATTAAACCTTATGAGAATGTCGTGCACGCCACCTCACTTTCATTACTGAATCATATAGAAAATCAGAATTTCTCCATCTCTTTTATACTTTTTAATATTCTGTTGGATCAAAGTCAAAAAGACACTTTAAATTCCCACCTTAGCAAAAAGTGAAAATATGGATGCTATTACTACGGGTTATAATTCAGGTTTTAGCTCTTTAAGATAAAATTAATATTTTAATATTTGTTTTACAGTAGCAGTAATTGTCTTATGTTCCTGATCACAAGACATAGCAGCAACATCAAATTTTAATGGTTTACTCCATATTATACAATTAATATCTCATAAATATTAAGAGTATATAATAGTACAATAATTTATATAATAATATAATAATGTGTTGTTAAAATTTCATAAGACTTTAAGAGTCATAAAAAACTAATGACATTTAACATTTCTTTTGTTCACGAGTACTATGCAAAATGTTACCTACTTACTCATCCTTTCAAACCTTATGTACAGTAGAAATTATTTTCATTTTACCTATATATACTTAAACAATGAAATTAAACAATCTAGAGAGAGTATATAGCTGTTTGTGATGTAATGAAAGACAATTCACATTTTGTTGACATTTCTACACATTTTTTTAATATTCCATATCTTAAAATAGCATAGCTATAACATAATAGGATTAGGTATATTTGTACTTCTGAAAAGTTTCCAAAATTTTCTACTTTAAAAGAAGTCAAATATCTCTCACTGAGTTCTTTTTGAAGAAACAGTTTTATTTGTCTAAGTCCTCTTTCCTTCGTCATTGATCTCCTTTAGTCAATAGCAATTATATAGTGCCTTAAACACACATCACAAGTGATCAATAACCATTCACTAAATGAGTGATTAACCACTGCATTATTGAAGACAGAGCTTTCTCAGGCACAGAGTACGGTTCCCTAAGGTAACCTGGGAGGTTTCCAGTGGATGTCATAAGAAACAGAACTCTGAGCAGAATGGTAAATTAACCTGGCCCAATTTAAACAAGTCTTCGAGCATCTTTATCCAGAAATTTTCCACCATGTAATTAAAGCCGTCATGGCTTCTTAGGGTACCTACAGATGCCCACCACCATGCTGACCACAGCCTGTGCAATGCAGCGCTTCCCCAGCAAGGGAGGCCAGTGCTGTCAAGCCCAGTGTGTTTTCCAATAACTTGTGTATGTGCAGGTGTAAATGAATAAAGACTTCTCAAGAGAGAAGGGCTTGTTTTAATATAATGTGTGTATGTAGAATAATGTAAAGAAAGAACTTTCATTTTGCTGGCACATCAACAAACTTTGTGGGTTGTCTGATAGCAATTTTCTGGGCACCGTGTGAAAAGAATGTATGAGAAATGTCTACCATCACTTGTCATTGTGAAATAAAGGCATGCTTACTCCCTTCTTTGTTTTTCTTAAGTGTTTTCTTCCAAAATTCTAGCTACCTCTCTGTTCAGACTCTACATTTATAGAAACTAAATATGAGAGTTTTAGAGAAGAACAGCATTTTTCTCTAAATAAATATTCTTTACTGCAGGTCCATGAAGTTTTGGTATGTCAAACTTACAAGAACATGTTTATGTTGCTGTTTCTCAAAAGTTCCGTTCAAAGGTGATTATAACAATGTATGGATTCTGTGACTCTCAACCATAGCAGCATTACTCTGAAATTTAATTATCTGTGAATATTACCTTTGAGCTTCTCTACTTTTCTTTCCAGGTGTATTAACTCATAAGAATAATATGTACTGTGGGTTTGCTTTTGAAGCCCTTTACTTAGTAGTGTATATCCCGAGAGCGCACCAAGCAGGTCATTTTTCTTGAGGTCAAATATTTTTAACACCTCAAGTTATTTTTCTGTTCTGAGTTTCCATTTCACGCTATTTAAAGTGCCAAACCAATGTTCTATGCTTGAAATAGAAACTCTGCTTCTGGATACATTATCCTTACAAGTATTTTCAAAAGTAATCCATCTGAGGACTTTTGAATTATTCTACCATAAAATGTTATTCGTAGAATTCAAAGACAAACTAGCAATATAATGCATGGGAAAAAACAGGATAAATGCTCAGTTTATAGGTCCTAACTCCAGTTTTGCTACTCATCAATTGAGCATTTTGGCTGAATTCATATCTTGGCCATCGTGGAGAGGGATACAATGAACACAAGGCCCAGGTGTCTCTGACACACAGTACTAACTTCTTGTTCTTAGGATATATACCTGCAGGAGGACTGAGGGGTCATATGTCATTCTATTTTTAGTTGATCTAAGGAACCTGCATACTGTTTCCCTAATGGGTAGACACAGTTACATTCACCCCACCAACGCATACCCTTTCCCTCTTCTCCACCTCCTCACAAATACTAGCTTTCAACATTTTAATAAGAGCTGTTCTAGCTATTATGGTCTGACTTCTCACTGTGGTTCTAATTCCCACTTTCTGATGATCAGTGATGCTGAAGACTTTTCTGTTTTTCCTATTGGCCATTTGTATATGTTCTTTTAAGAAATGTTTAATCGGCACTTTGTTCATTTTTTAAAAATGATGTTGTTTTCTCTCCTTTGAGCAAAACTGATTGATTAAAACTTAGAATTTTGCAAACTATTTTTCCTGTAGAAATGAATTGCTACATTCCTTCCTGGAAGTTCTATAAGGAGTGATACACACAATTTAAAAATTGAAAAAAAATCACTTAAAATATGGATTTGTGGGCCTGAGATTTTAGCCCAGTGGTTCTAACACCTGCCTCGCAAACACAAGGTCCCAAGTTTGATCCCTGGTTAAAAAAAAAAATAGATAGATAGATAGATAGATAAAATGGATTTGTAATTTTTTTACAACTTTCATTTTGGGAGTCAGTATTATCACTGGTTAAAAAGAAAAAGGGAAGTTAGAGTGACTATTATTACATGTTTACTTTAAGGGAAATTACTTGAATTCTCTGCTCCAATATCTTATCTTAAATTTGTGATATTCTTATGAATTATGATGCAATATACAGCAATTATGCAATTTGGACATAATTTCTAGAATAATAAGAACTCTTCCGTAGTAATTAGCATTATTATATCCTTAATTTGCTCCAAAAGGAAATTCAGTTTTTATTAGTCCACACCTTTAAATTGGCAAAAGTGCTTTGACTCCAAGTTAACCTCATTTTTCATTTTTTTGACACATTCTTCCCTGTTCCAGTGCTGCAGTTGAGCCTCATCTGACATATTAATCGCACGCACACACTCATATGTAAGATTATTAAATAGTGTAAATTATTTAGATAATCTGGAAAATTACAGACAATAATTTAGTTACAATTCTGCATTAAGTAGTCACTTCTAAGACTCATTTTGATAGTAACAATGATTTATTTCAGTAAAAATTAACAGATGTCTACTAATTATGTTGTGTTATGCTTTATATTCACATTTTCCCTGAAAGTCTCATGTACTCATTGGTGAGGCTTTGCTGAGTGACTGGATCATGAGTGTGTGATACTGGATTAGTCCACTGGTTGGGTTAGAGTAGTTCTGGGTGTAAGTGATGGACTTCCTGAAAAGGGAAGACCCGCACTGAGTGTGAATGGCACCAGCCAATAGTCTTGCAGCTAGGATGGAATGAAAAGGAAAGAAGAAGAGGGAGTCCTTGCCTTCTGCCTACCCTGCCATAGACTGTTTCTCCTCTGCTGTGACCCCGTGTCACGCTGCCCTGCCTTGGAAATAACCAACTAATGCACTGAAACAGCTACAGACTGTGAGCTAAAACACACCTTTCCTCCTTTAAATTATGGGCTTGGAGGACTCTGTTCCAGAAATGAGAAAGTAGTTAGATGTGTATAGATTTGAATTCAGTTTTGTACAGAAACATTAATCTTTAGTATACCTTCAAAATATTAATATCCTATTTTTTGCAATACGGTGTCATTTCTCATTGAATACATAACATTATATTGCCAATTGTGGACAAAAAAACCAAAGTAAAGGCTTAAATTTTGAAAAAAAAAATTAATTAATACACATTGTCATTAATACTATTCACAATACTCCTCACTCAAGAACACTTGTCCCTTTGTTCTTTATACTTCCTGAAGCAGTTTTGAAAGTCCTCTTTCATAAGTGTCTTTAGCTGCATGTCCCAGCTGCCTCAGTGTCCTGAAATGATTCAAATTCTTTCTCCTTCATAGTCATGTTGACTCTGATGAAGAAGCAGAAGTCACAAGGTGCCAGATCTGATGAACAAAGTGGATGAGGACACTCCACAGTGTTTATATAAGCCTGGCTTTCTGTTGGCTGGGACTCTCGAAAGATGACCTCCAGAGCTCTTGCAGAAATTTCAAAAATGGTGGGATAAATGTGTTTGAAGTCCAGGGGAATATTTTGAGGGCAATAATGGCAATGAGTCTCTTACTTTAGTAATACTTATATATTTACCCAGTACTAGCAGGCTATGTGAGGCAAATGCTTCTTGCTTTCCCTAATTGTGCTACATCATTTTATATCAGGAGTTGGACTGAAGCCCTGCATGACTCAATGGGTGTGTCAGATGGTGGACTAGGTGAGTACAGCCCCTTCCTCAATGGCTGCCACGGGAAACCTCGGCCCTGGTCTATGAAGTGGCAGGGCTCTGCTGAGTTGTGTGCAGCTGAGTTCAGTGTGACCCCAGTTAAGATCCTTTCTCCTGAATTATGGTTTCTTATTGACCTGATGGGTTGCTTGCTAATTGTACCGAATCCCAGAACCTGTTTGTTCTATCCAAGTAAGATAAGCAGTGCTTACTGCCTTAGGGCCTGGCGCCATCACGCCAGGCGTTCAGCAGTATTTCACTAGATGCCTTCAAAGGATGCCCAGTTCCCCATTCCTTACCATGACTGTAAATACTGGATGTGATTGTGGGCCTTTGTCTTTGTTGCCATCAGCAGCACTGATCAGCCCCAAGATCCAGCTTTTTCTCTAAGTATTGTCTCCTGTCTTTGTTCTTTAACTAGCTTTGTGTTGTTGTGGCTCACAGGAGAGCAGGAATCACTGCAGGATTCTCTGGTGAGGTCCCCTTTCCTGTTCCCTATAACTGATAAATTCATTTTCACATTTAGA
Organism: Fukomys damarensis; assembly: GCF_012274545.1. Classification (NCBI taxonomy): domain Eukaryota; kingdom Metazoa; phylum Chordata; class Mammalia; order Rodentia; family Bathyergidae; genus Fukomys; species Fukomys damarensis. The sequence goes on from NW_022900928.1 coordinate 6,101,312, forward strand.
TTATATCCCATATTAACATTATTCTACCTCATAATGTATTACTTCTTTTGGTCAATCTAACAGTGTTAAGAAAAAAATGACCACATTCTCTTTATCCAATTTCCAAATGATGGGCAAATGGGCTGTTTCCAAGTTTTAGCTATTACAAACTGTGCGGCTATAAACATAGTGCGCATATATCACTGTGGTATGATTCTTTTAATTCTTTTGGAAAGATACCCAACAGAGGGATGGCTGGGTCAAATGGAACCTCTAGTCCCAGCTCTTTGAGGTATCTCCATATTGATTTCCATAGTGGTGGTACCAGTCTGCATTCCCACCAACAATGGAGATGGGTTCCTTTCTCCCCACCACCCCGCCAACTTTTGTTATTGTTTGATTTCTTGATAGCAGCCATTCTTTGTGGGATGAGGTGGAATCTCAGTGTTGTTTTCATCTGCATCCCTCAAATGACCAGTGATGTGGAACATTTTTCCATATAATGAAATATTACTCAGCCATAAAAAATGAGAAATTAGATTCGTTCATAGGAAAATGGATACATATTGAGGATATACTCCTAAGTGAAATAAATAAGTCACACATGTGTAAATACCGAACAGTTTCTCTGGTGTGAAAAACGATAATAGTACTTAAGATCCTAATGATATAATAGACAATGTGAAATAGGAAGAAAGGGGCTAAAGGTGTAGGGAAAGTGGGAACGGTAGGGGAAAGCTAATAAGGGAAAAATATGAGCAAATGAAAAAATGGAAATGAAGTTTTTGTAAAGGGGGAGGGAGGAGGGGTGAAGGGAGGGCAGGGACAAGGGGAAAAAATGAGAACCAAGACCTGTCATGTAGAGGTACAAGATTCCAATAATGAATGTGACTGTACTGTATACCTAAAATGTACCAACAAACTCAATGAGGAAAATAAATAAAGAAAGAAGAAAGCTTCTGTGCAGAAAGGAAAAAAGAAAAAGAAAAAAAACCTATGTAGGCTTATTTTCCAAAATATTATTCTTTGCTTTTATAAGTAATTTGAATTACTAAGGAATCTACATGTACTATATAAATACAAATATATTCCCACCCATAACTTTTCCAAACTTGTTTTACTCATGTATTTTTAAGTGGCATTCATTTTGTTTCATATAGTTGCAGTTGCATAAATTTTCACAAATATATGTGAAATACATAAGTATACTGTTTCTCTATTGTGATGATGAGGAAAATCTGAGTAAGTTTAATTTTTTGTTCTGCTGCGGTGGGCTGAAGATGTAGCTTGATGGTAAAGGAGCTTCCTGGGACGTATCAGGCTCTGTGTTCCATCCCGACATCGCAAACAAACTACAAGGACAGTGGTGCTAAGGAAAGCTTCTGTATATTTGAGCAAAACTGTGAATTGTTTTATTGAAGTTTTCCCACTAAAAATGATAATATGGCTTATTTATTGAATTTTCAATTTTCTAGTTCCCACATTAAAAATCAAATCAGATACATCTAATAATATTAGTAGCTTTTGTTTAATACATAATGCCCCAAATGTTTTTCTTCTGACATGTTGAATATGATAGCATTGAACTAAACTTTTCTTGGGCTTCTTCCTGATTATTTCACAGACCTCTGCTTTCTTTAGAAAACTTTGATTGTAAATACTCTCCTTACCTGAGACATAAAACCTTTCCCAGATGCCTGCAGGTTTTACAACCCAGGAAATTCATTCTGCCGAGCTTGGAAGCCATCCATCCTTTTGAAACATAGTTTTGCAAGATAGCACCCTTCTGTCTATATCTCTGTGGGAGAGCGGGAAGGAGCCCAATTTATCTCAGTGCCACCTGGGGAGAAGAGGTGGCTTTAATCACTAGTACACGTCCACTAACTCCCCTGTGCTTTCAGTCTCTTTGATCTATTTGTTTCCACAATATTAAACTCAGTCTCTTTCTCATAATGCAGTAGTGCAGATTAGCGAAGTCTGCCTCGGCTATTCAGTTCATTTGGTACAGTCTTTTTTAACAATAAAACTTCACTATTTATTAATACATCTGTCCTTAGATGGCATCCCCTAAGTCTTGGGAATCTGGTATGGATTTTATCTTTACAATAAGCACATACCAGTCTAAGCCAACCATATTATAAGGGGGCACTAGTTAAGTGAAGCCAGTTTTAGCATGTTGGGAAGCACAGCTCTCAAGTATGTGTAATCCATACTATGGGGATTGATTGCAGACCTCTATGGATTCTGAGATTTGCAGATGATCAAGTCTCTTGTGTTAGCAGCATATCATGGTGTGTGTATTACCTACACAATCCTCCTGAAAAAATTTCTAGATCAATCACAATACCTAGTATAATGTAAATGCTAGGTAAATACTTGGTATACTGTATTGTTTAGGGAATAATGATAAAAAATACGTACATTATATCATTGACCATTATTTGCTGAATATTATAAATATGTGGTTGGTTGGATCCACGAATGCAAAGTCTGTGGATCTAGAAAGCTGACTACAAAGGATAAGGTAAAATACCTGGATCAAAGTCTACACCGAGAGTTGCCTTCACAATTAACTTTTCCTACCATGATCTCGTATTATTGCTTCAGTAGTGCCAAGTACCTGAGCCTGTTGGTTTGGCTGGCTGCCTTTTCTGCTGAGTTCGTGACCTATTCTTACTGACAGACCGAAGACTTTCTTACACTGAACATATGTTTCTTTATCCCATTCTTGACTTGCAGTTATTTTTGTAGAGTTGTATCACATTCCAGTCTCTCTAAATGTCTTTTCATGAACTGTAATTCTAAATATTGGTGTAATAAAATTAAACCATATATATATATATATATATATATATTTAAGATGGCTACTTATCACTTCTTTATATCATAATTACAATCTACTGTATTTTCTTTCAAATTTTCCAGGCTTTTCTTTTACATGATGCTTGGAGACAATTTAAAGTTATTGAAAGATACATATTCCTTTCATTTTATGTGAATTCCTCAATTCTTGTCACACAGAATTTTACAGGCTTATTTAAATAACTGCAGTTTTGGGCCAGGGATTCAGCTCAGTGTTTCCATTGCCTGCCTTCAAAGCACAAGGACCTGAGTTTGATCCCCTCTTACCCCCCGCCCCCCAAAAAGAATTGCAGTTTTCTAACTGCTGTATAAGTTGTTTTTTATTTCATTGATGATTGTTGCTAAATTCTCATTTATAGCCTGTAGTTTCAAATGTATTATTTTAAATATTTTCAAAAGTGTTCTTTGCATTTAAAGATTTTAGTTTAAATCTATTATTTTAATTTGTTTTTATTGGCTTGTGCTTATTTGCTTTTCCTTTATCATCTTAAGAATTATTGATTTTATGAACATTTTCAAAAAATCTTGTTACATGTTTTCCTTCTATTCTAGGTTATTTTCTGTTGAAAATATTTTTTCTTTTATCTTTATAGGTATCAGATTACAATACTTACTTTACTTTTGTATTTCTTATGCGGATGCTTAAGATTCTAAGTGTATTACTCATGCTTTTATCATAGTGCTTTTCCTTGTTTTGAATACAGTATTGAAAACCACAAATATCACTTTGCTAGGTATTGGGATAGAGTTGGAAATTTTCATAACTTGCATTTTGTTATCGGTGGAAAATATCTTTAACAGTCTCCTTGCACTTGTGAGATTTTTAGACATGCATTTTATTTATTGATTTAAAACATGTTTGTTTGTGAATAATTGATGCGTGGTAATTGGCTGTATTCCTGGAGCAGAGCATGATGTTCTGATATATGTCTACTCTGTAGTATGATTCATTGCAGTTTCTAACTTATGCAATGTCTCACTACCTCAACTTTCTTGTGATATGAACATTAAAAGCCTATTTTTAAAAGTTAGAAGCATATGAATGACCAGTGTAAGATTCCTAATCTGTTTTTATTAAAGGCCTGAGTTATGGAATACAAATGCTTATACACAGTTTGAGTCTCCTTCTGTGGCCCAGTGGATTGCTGAATTCTCACTAGTCCTTCAGAAGAGTTTTTGAGCTAATTGTGTCTATTAGCTAATTGACACTTGCATATGCTATTTATGTATTCTCTACTAATTTTAATAGAGAATTCATACTTTAAAATGTTACCATACTTTCACTATATTTTTATGTGTTAATCCTGGAGGAAGAATCAGTGAAATCCTCCCAAATAACGGCACATTGAACATTTCTTCCTGCAATGATAACAAATTTCTCTGTGTATTTAGAAATAATGACCCTAAAGGCACAAACACTTATAATTTGTAAATCTTCCCAGTAATTTAACCTTTGTCCTTGCATATGAACAGTCTTGTGCAATGTTTTCATAGATGTATTTTATCAGATATTGATTCAGCAACACCAGATTTATTTGTTAAATATTTTCTCTTAATTTCTCATCTCCTGTGAGTGTTTTCCTGCACATAGCTGGAAATGTATGCTCCACATTGAATTGTCTTATTGAATTAGACAGATGCTGACTTTTAGCTAATGTGTTTGATTCACTTATATCCTTTGAACACTAACATATTGGGACTTCTGTCTAATAACCCAAGTAATAGCACAAATACTGCTTTCTCTTTTAATAAATAATTTTTGTATACTTATCTCTTTTACAATTATTTGTGTGTGTGTGTGTGTGTGTGTGTGCGTGTGTGTGTGTTTGGAATTCAACACTGGTTCTTTAACTTACCAAGTTCATGATCTACCACTGGGCTACCAGGAGTTGCCACACAACCCATGCTTCTTTGTTTTTATTCCATTTCATCCTTTCTATTTTTACTGACGTGAAAAATATTAACATGGTATTTAAATTTAAAATAGTCCTATATTAGTACAGATGACAAGTCACGGATCCATAGTTCATTGTCTCCACTGAGAAATCTACGTGTATTTGGATTTGAAAAGTGCAGGATTTATATCTAAGGCAACATTTTCTACTTCACACTAGTTTTCATAAGTGATAACAGCTCAAGGGCACTAAAGGTGAAAATACATTTAATGAGCGATTAGAAGTTTTATAACACTGTTGAAATAATTATTTTTCTTAGCAATAAAGGGAATATTATATTTGCCTCTGTAAAACACTCTTTTGGATCATTTATAACTTTCATGAACAACCACATAATCTTAATCCCTGTCTTCTGTGAATACACAAACATGCTTTAGGGTGAAACAGTGGCACCCAACCTGAGCTCAGGTTAGTGGAACCTGGTTGGGGGATATCACTGGATGGATGAGTACCTGTGCTTTTCTGACATAAAGGCTCACACAATAGCCAAGGAAACTACAACAGCATAAGTCAAAATTTGTGGGCCAATATAATTCTGATTTAATTTGGTTCAATTATCTGTGTAGTAAAAAGTCTAAAACCATTAGATTTGTAAACCTGGCTTGTCCTCATATAGACCATACATTTCTCTATGCCATCTGATCCCAGGCAAATACTCTGCAAAGAGCCAATTAGCAAAATTCTGCCCTCAGATCTATATGCTCAGACTCAACAGCTGTTTCCATGATTAGCAATTGTTGACAGGAAAATTATCTTACTATTTGTCTGACCATGATTTTCCCTTGCTCTAAGTGCCTGCAGACATTTTTCTTAAGAGTTTTTACTAGGCACGAACAGTGTTTTCGTTTCCAATGTATTGTGCATGCTTACCCTAGAGCGTTCCATTCACTGTGGGGAGTCGGTGCATGTACGTAACACGCATTCATTCCTTTTTTCTTCCCCCTCCCTTTTTCCTATTTCCATCCCTTGGTCCCCTTTCCAACTGCAGAAGATCTATCACTGTATCTTATTAGCTGTCTTTTATTTTGCTCTTTGAGTTATGTATACTTTGGGTTTATCGTATCAGAGCAATCATGTGATATTTGTTCTTGGAAGTAGTCCATGTGTTCATCAACTGGTGAACTGATAAACACAATGTGGTCTTTCTGCACACCGGAGTACCTCTCTATTACAAAGAAGAAGAACTATGTCACTTGTTGGAAAACGGATGGAGATTGAGACCAAAATGTTACATGAAACAATTCAGATTTACAGAATACATTTAAACACATCAATGTACATCACATCATTATATCTTATAAATTCAATTGCTATTAGTCAACCCCAAATGTAAATGAAGAAGCCAAATTTCACAGAGGCTAGGGAACTAGAATACTGTGTAGTAAAACTGGCCGAGTCCAACACATCATTTTCATTAAGCCCATTTATTTAATTTAGAATGCCATAAAATGCAAACAATTTACTTAGTTCATTTAAAATTCATAATTCGTTTCATTCAGCTCCATTTTTCTCTTGCTATATTTTTTCCTCAAATGTGATGAAGATGATTTTTTTCACTTTTCTCACATTTTCATTTTAAAATGCTTTCATGTTCAGTGTTAGGGAAACACATAGTAACAGAACTAGAGGTTAGGTTATTTCGAGGTCTGGTTGCAGGAGCCAGGTGTTTTTTTTGTCTCATCTGACGTAAATCCGGCCACAAAGTGCTATTCTTATCTCTGTATATGTGCTACATAATTGCCTATCTGCGCTTTCTATGGGTGACAACATTATCCTTGCAGCAGGTGCCTCCGACTTCCTCCCCACCTGTTACTGATCTGGCTGGTCTTCCTGGAGACTTTCATCTCTGTGTTGCTCGGTGTGTGAAGTGGGCCTCGCCGCTTCCCTGCAGTTAACAGAGCGTAATAACGTTACATCTTGAGCATGTTCTGGGATGGTAGGCGGTGTACCTCTGCGTAAAGAGCTGTGTCTGTCACGTCTCAGTGTCGCTGTAACAGGTGGACGGCGCATCATTCAATCAACGGAGAAGAACGGATGAGACACCTCTTAAACCAGTTTCCTTTCATAGGATATTGAGAGACTTAAATACATGTTCTATAAAATATTCTTCACTATTTTAGGAGTAAAATATGTGACATACACACAATGTAACTATGGAGAAGACAGAGCTCATAATCAGAGCTAACCTTCCAGTTTGGGCATCCACATTCACCCTGATTTCTGATACTCTTCTGGATCTCTCCAGTTTTGTGGTCTAGAAGAACTCTTGCATTTGCTTCTTCTTTGCCTTTCTAGCAGAAATATTCCCTAATAATAAAGGACTTCAACAATCATTGATTGTAACTCTGAAAACGTAGGTGAGCAATCTGTTGAAATGGGAGCAAAAGTATTTTGGGGCATGTTCTCCACACTGTTGCAATGTGTGGAAAAAGGGTCAGTATGAACCGTAGACCTGAAACTTCCCACGGATGGTACGCTTCTTTACTCTAGTTTGACCAGTTTGTCATCATGTTTAATAGAGGGCTAAAGAATGCTTATCACCGCTATTCATTCCTATTTAGATTTAGGCTATCGATTCATTCAGCAAAATATCAAGAGACAGTCATAAACACATCATTAGGAAATATCCAAGCATGTTATCTTAAGTAGGGGCTGGGGCATCATTAAGAGCTAGTAAAATAGTTTTAAACAAAATTTTCAATTATCCTTATTATTGTAGTAAATCTCCTTCAAGCCTGTGCTCCTTCAGAATGAGGTGGAAATACACATGCGTGTAAATACCGAATAGTTTCTCTGGTGTGAAAAACTATAATAGTACTCAAGATCCTAATGGGATAATTAACACTGTGAAATAGGAAGAAAAGAGCTAAAGGTGTAAGGAAAGGGGGAAGAGTAGGGGAAAGGGAATAAAGGAAAGGAAAAAAATATGAGAAAATGTAAAAAATGGAAATAAAATGTTTGTAAATGGGGAGGGGAGGAGGGGGTGAAAGGAGGGCAGGGACAAGGGGAAAAAATGAGAACCAAAACCTGTCATGTGAAGGTACAAGATTCCAGTAATGAATGTAACTGTACTGTATCCCTAGAATGTGCCAATAAACTCAATAATTTTTTAAAAGAAATGAGGTAGAAATAGTTTTTTATGAAAATAATCAATTTTCAAGAAATAATCTTCATGGAGATAATGTCTAATGGGTCCAACACTTTATAATTTTTTATTTTTCTATCAATAACCCTGGAATGTGTTCTTGAGCCCGTTTGACAGGTGGATAACTGAGGCTCCGAGAAGGGAACTGAATTACCAGGGATCCTCTTTTCTCTGCTAAACTGGGATTCAAACTCAAGTTTCCCTGACTCCCAAGTCCGCTTTCCTTCCTCAGGGTTAGGCCTTATCTGGGAGTTAATTCCTCAGACTTAATAGGATTTTTTGCAAATAATGTGAAGTCCTTTTCAGAAAAGGTCTACTTGAAGGTTATGATGGTGAGTGCTGTCCCTCAGCCATGTGTGCAAACATGAAACAATGTTTCATGCTTGAGCGCCCAGATTGGGGTGGCGATGCACGGCCCTCACTGTCAATATCACTCTGTGCAAATATACTCTTAAGGGAAGTGGCTGAGATAACTTTAGAGGTAATGTGCACGCTGGTGAGTCAGTCAGCTGTTTCTTAGAGTGGCGCTAGAGAAGCTCCCAGCCTACTTCTGGAGGAAGCAATTTGGCTCTGTCATTTTTTTCTACTGTTCTTTTTACACATAAATAATTCATCCAGGCTCTCTTACTATCTTTCCTTTCAAGTTGCGAGAGCTCTGTTCAGCATTCCACACACCAGAAGAACAAAGAATCTTATATTACAGATATATATTACTTCTCTTTGACTTTCAGATAAAAACCCAAGGCTATTTCCACAGATACACATTTTTATGAGAAAATAAAATAAGCATGGAAGTGGAGAAATATCTAGTAATCCAATAAATACTCAATACAGAGAGAGAGAGAGAGAGAGAGAGAGAGAGAGAGTGTGTTTGTATGTATGTACATTATAACTAGAAGATATTTTAAATGTGTTATCCATCTACCCATCCAGGCGACACTACTGTCATTCTTTGTGTGTTTCAGCTGTATTAGTAACCCTTCTTGTGCTTCCCAGTGTAAACCTCCATCCCAGCACTCACGCTGTTTTCTCAATTTTTCTTGCTAGCTTCACACAAATGCTTCTCTGCTTATAAATAATCACCTTTATTTGGACCAACTTTAAAGTGCATGGAGCTTATTGAGGGAACATCAGGAATTCATGAGATCAAAAGAGACAGTGAGAGAAAAAGAAATGCTTGGCCACGCAGCAGACAATAGTAACCCCACCTACAAGCTCTGGACATGTGAGGATAACTTTGATTTTGTAGTGGAGAAGCCAATTTAGGCGAAGGTGTTCAACCATTTGAATCACTCAATATCAGTTTGCAATTCAAGTTCCACAGAGGGAGACTCCAGCATGACTGGCTCGGGTCCCCTGTCCATGTTTTGAGCACGGCAGTAGGTAAGATGCACCAAATTATCCATGGGAAGCTGGGCTCTGCATCCTGTGAGGAACAGGCTGCCTAGGAGTCAGTGGTGCACTGGCAGGGAGGGAGAAGCGGTAAGGCGAAGGGATGTCCCTTTCCTGGAAGCAAGAGCTCCCAGAGCTTGGTATCAAACGTGTTTGATTTTGCCTAGGATTCCAGGTTCACCACACAATATTGGCCCAGAGTGGAGGATTAATGTGTTCTGTAATTTCCAGTATGGGGACAAGTAAAAGCAAGACACTTTAATACCACGGACATGAAAGCATCCGTGTTCTCCCCGATTATTTTTCATTCTCCTGCCTATCCTAAGAACCGTATCCTAAAAAATATTAAGAAATGAAAAACACACATTATAAAAAAATAATTGGGTTCAAAATAGGAATTGTATTCAGTAAATGCAATGGTGAGAAGGCAAATATCAGCCTAAAGTAATTTCCAGTCTATTCGGCGTGGCAGCTGTGTAGAAAAACAAAGACAGTGGTGCTGCAATTACCGCAGAGACAGGCACAAAGACTGAAACACATCATAACGTTAACCAAAACAAACGCAAAGCTTCCCATGCAGAGGGGATGATTTTATAACATTAATGGAGTACTACACAGGTCCTAAAGAAATAAAACTTGTCAGACAATCTGAAAATCCTTTTTAAAATACAAATTTATATGGACTCTATATAATTGTGGCTATGAAAATACAAATTGGTGTGACTGTGAAAAAACTCTGAAAGTAAAGTGAAAAATGAGAAGCACCATTGCTTGAAAATTAGGTGAGTTTTTCAATCGACTTTAATGTTGTTACGATATGATAATATAATAAGTGAAATTTATAGGGGAAAGTTGGGAATATTTATTCGATTTTCTCATTCAACAATGAATTATAGCAGAATCGCTCCCTTGCTCAGTCATGGGGTCTATTACTATTCTTTAACTTACAGGTGTGATTTCTGCTCCGAAAGACTGGGGAACTTGTCATTCTGTGTTAGTCTTTACTCCTCATGAATTCTTCCTGGCGCGACTCTCTGGAAGCACCTGTGCTTTGAGGCTTGGGAAGAAATGTGGTTGGGAGTTGAACTGATTTTAGTTAGAATAAAATGGCTGCTATTGATTCTTCTTCAAGTGGGTTTTATTAGCATTGTACTTCATTGCTCTCCAGTGGTATATTTCTATGTAGGGATCCCAAGTGCTTTCAATCCTATTCATCTAAACTGATAAACTTCCTCACTGAAAACTTTCACTGTCTCCTAGATATTTTCTTCTTGCAGGAGTCCCCAGGCGAACAGGTGCCAATAATTTCTACAGACTTAGAAATCAGTTTCTGTGGACTGTAATATCCCCATGTCAGACACGCTGGTTCTGCACCTTTCCTACCACTTACTTGGACATTTTTATAAAGAGTGCCTTGCCGCTATTTTCAGCCTTTTATTTGCTGGGCTTATTTTGTCTACGCATTGTTGCCACGCTGAACTGGCAGGAGTCAAACGGCTCCACAAGCTTTCAAATCCCTAAAAGTCTGCTCTGCAGCTAAAATAGAAATTGTAGCTCACAGCCTACCCCATTTGCAGGAATATTATCTGTGATGGTCCTGCCCCTATTCTATAAACTGCATAGAAAAACAGACTCAGAACTCCCTTCTCCCGCTGGACTCTTAGAGCAGAAAGCTTTTGTGTCCTCAAAATGTGTGGAAGTCCTCACCTTTAAGCAAACAAGCAGACAGCAGCTGTGTCCTCCCACAGAAGGCCAAGCTCACCATCTCCCCTTCGGTGAGCATCGGGACCACAAAACTGCCCCTTGCATCGCAGGTCGGCTGCAAGACCAGGTCTCTGGAGTTGCTGATTGACTGTAGAAAACTGAGGTTTCCACCACCATATCCTCAGGTTCAATTAATACCACAGAGGAGCTCAGGGAACTGAAGGGAATATTAATGCTTATTAGCATACTATAAAAGGCACCGTAAAGGACGCCTATTAACACCTAATGGAGAGATGGACTGGAAGAAGCCTGGGGAAGAGATAAGAGCACCCGGCCCCTTTCCTGATGCTGCCCTCCAGGGCCGCCCTATTTTTGGCTTTCTTGAAGCTCTTTGAACTCTGAACATCGCATTATTTTTATTTATTTAGTGGCCTCTTTTGCTCGCTTTCTTTCCTACATGTTTGCGGAATGCAGGGATCACACCATGGTAGTGGGGAGTTGTAAAAGTCCATAATACATATTAAATCTTTTTAAGTCCTTCCCTCCCCACCATCACTTGGCTCCCTTGCCGTTTGCAAAAGATCTATGTCCTTGTTTCCTATTATCTATCTTTTAATTTGCTCCCTAATTTATGTATGCACTGGGTTTCTCATGTAAAAGAAACCACGCAATGTTTAAGCTTGTGTCTGACTTGTTTCTGTTAATATTATGGATTCAAGGCTCACCTGTTTGCCTAAAAATAACTCTATCCTTCTTCATAGCAAAGTAATACTCCATTCATTTGCATTCTTGTGGAAGTTTCTTTGCAGCGATATGGATGAAAATCATTGCCCATTGGCATCACCTTCTTTCCTTCCAATAGTGGGAACATGGGGCTGAAACCCCAAACCTCTGATCTCACCTGTCTTTCAGGAAATCAGCCTAAACTTGGATCTACACATTTAAAATGCTCTTGTCACTGTGACTTCTCAAAGGCGCTTTGGAGATGCAAAGTGCGAAATGAGACGAGGAGCAAGCACATAGTCCACATAGCGCAGTGAATGGGATGCATTTCTGCACCTATGTCTTACATTTCCGTGTCTTTGCTCACACCTTTCCCTGTATCTGGCATGCATCTCAGCCATTAAAATTTATCCCTGTCCAGTTGGAATTATTAGAACGAATAATCAGTACTATTTGCTTCTGATTTGTCCATGTAGGTTTGGTTACCTGTTTTGCAATCCAAATGCCTCTGCAGGTGCCTCTTCAGCATACGTGTCTTCTCATTTCCTCTCTAAGTAGGCATTAGATGCTGCATTTTCCAAGGCATGGACATGACCGATTTTAGGAGGAGCTTGTAGAATTCATCAAAGTGCTGCAATGTGGTAACATTCTCTGTGTACATTTGCCATGAGAATCATTACTTAGGCCGGTGGTGTGAAGAACAAGATTATATTTGCAGTGAGAATGATACTTTCAACACAGGAGTCTTGGCTTTGAATATATTTCTATTTTTAAAGTTATTTTTAATGGATACATTATATTGAAATTGTACATATTAAATTCCATGTTATGTTTTAATATAGGTGTATATTATGTAATATTTAAATTAGATTAAATATATTTGTGTCAGATATTTCTTATTACCTTAGGATGGGAACTTCCAAATTTTTTTCTTCTAAATTTTTCTATGTGCAATATATTCTAGTTTTCTATAGCCATTCCTCTTATTTTGTATAAATTTCAACAAAACAACATATTTATGTGTTTAACTCACTAAGAAACATATAAAGAGATGCCACAGGCATTTGTGGCAAGGTGAAAATATCTGGTATTATGTAAATGTCAACATATTTCTCATCTTTTTACTAGACAACTCATATAGGTCCTTCTAATATAATGAGAAATCTAAATATTATCTTAATTTTTATGCATGGAAAGTCATACTCAAAGTGGCTGAGAAATGTGTCTATTAATTATCTGTAAGCTATCTATCTATGGAATATGTTATCTGTAGCAAGGTTCTTTGATCTTAGAGGCTTCTAAAAATACACATTATCATGAAGCTATTGTTCTAGCATGTGGAAATGAGAGTCCCACTTAAAGCCATCATAAGGAATCTTCTCTTCCCAGTTAGGGCAATCCTTATAAAAAAGATTAAAAAATAAATACTGTCTAGGATATATGTGGAGGAAGGGGAATTCTCATATTATTGGTGAAAATAAAAATTAGTATAGTCATTAGGAAAAACATACTTAAAATTTCTCAGAAAAGTAGACATAAAGCCAGCATATTAGCAGCAATCCACTCTTGAGTATAGACTCAAAGGAAGTGAAATCACTGGGTCAATCACATATTCCCTATTGCGTTTATTTACAGCACTATTCACAAGGGCTAAGATATGAACTCATCCTGGGTGTTCCCTGATGGATGAAGAAGTAAAGAGATACAGAAAAAATATCCCATATGGTGGAATAAAAGCCATAAAAATAAGGGAATTATATCATTCTCACCAACATGGACAGAGCTGGAGAGGATCAAGTGAAATAAATCAGACGCATAAAAACACATACCACACCTTCTCGTGTACATGTGAAGACTACTGATTTCATGCAACTAGAGAGCAGAGCAGTGGTTACCAGAGGCTTGGAAGAGGCTGGCGGAGAGAGGAAAAGAGAGAGGATTGTTAATTGATAAAGCTGCAGCACTGGAAAAGAGGACCAATTTGTATTTATTTTAACATAGTAAGATAATCATCATTGTGTATTTCAGAACAGCTAGAGGATTTTAAACATTCCCAACACAAGGAAATTAGAACTGATGGATGTGTCATTTATCCTGGCCTGATCATTACATGTCACATACGTGCATTATACATATGAGAAATAAAATATGTTTAAAGAGAATGTATACCTTCTATAGGTCATTCTGGCTCTGGGTTTTCGCCAAAGCTCTAATTAAAGTGTCAATTGCTGTGTCATGATGTTAAGCATTGCAGGTCCCAGAGAACCTCCTGCCACATGTGTGTTGTGGCTAATGGTGGACGATTTCATTCCCTTGACAGATGTCTTGAAGGCACTGGTTTATGGTTTAGAATGGAATGTCTCACAGAATTATCATGATTCACAAATTGGACTTTCAGAGGAAATCAGATCACAAGGGTGTCATGCACATCGGTGAATTAATCCATTAATGTGCTCTTGGGGCACAGGCACTGCACAGAGGAGGTAGGATAACCTACAGCCAGCAGAACCTACAAGTTTTACTCTTGTTCCAAACTCCCTTTTTTCCTTTCTTCCTGGCTGCCAAAGATTGAACAGCTTTCTTTTGCCAGGCTTTTCCAGGATATCCTTTCTGCCTTGCAGCCAGCCAAATGTAGAATGAAAAGTTGAGAAAAATATACCCTTCCTCCTTTAAGTCACAGATTGAGTATTTTATCCAGGAAGGGGAAAATGCTTAATACACATGGCCCATCTGGATTGGGATATCCAAGGCAGAGGTGCACAACCAGGTGAGAAGAGTCCTTTTATAACTTAATCTGGGGAGGAAAATGAAATTCTTCTCTGCTATTGTCTACTGATTGAAAGCAAGTCTTATCCATATTAAGAGGAGAGAATGTAAACTTTCAATTTTTAAAAGGGACTGTAAAAGAAAGCATAAATATATGTTTAAAAATTTAAATTGTATTTCTCAGAAGAATTACAAATGGCCAATACATATATGGAAAAGTGTTTATTCAGCATTGCTGGCCATTAGAGAAATGCCAGTTAAACAACACTGAGATTCCATCTTATGCCAGAAAGAGTGGCCATCATGAAGAAATCGTACAAGCACAAATGCTGCTGAGGCTGCAGGGAAAAAGGAACCGTTTTACACTGTTGCTGAGAATGCAAACTGGTACAACCACTGTGGAAATCAATTTGGAGATTCCTCAAAAAAATCAAAGCTAGAAATTCCACTCAACTCATCTATTTAAGTTCTAAGTGTCTTCTTGAGAGAAATAAACAATATATTATAGTGAAACATTCACATCCATGTGTACAGCAGCACAATTCATAACAGTTAAATCAAGAAAGTGTCCTATATGTCCATCAACGGATGAATGGATAAAGAAAATTTAGTTTTTCTGTTTAAGAAAGTATCACAGTGCTATAAAGAAGGTAAAACTTGAGCCATTTATGGGAAAATGGATGTGCCTTAAATCCATAACATTAAGTGAAATAAATCAGAGACGCGCGATTAATGTCATGTAATGTTTCTTGTAAGGAGAAACCCAAAGTATGAATACATTTAAAAAATAAAAAATAAGCAATAAGAAATGGGGAAGACAGCTCTTTTGCAAATGTGAAAGAACTAAGAGATGGAGTGGGGGATGTGTGGAACAGTAAAGAAACAGAAAAAAATTAAAATTCATCATATGCATGTACCAGCTACTTGTGACGAAAATATTCTTTACATACTGCAGAAATGTACTAATTAAAGAAAAACATTAAATTATTAGCCCAAAGAGCCAATATAATAATTATGAACTGAGAGTGGATTGTCCAAAAAAGCCTTTACTCTTCTTTCTAAGATCACATTAAACTACTAACATCTAATGAGGCTCTTTGGGGAATAGAAGTATTTTATGAGTTCATAATTAGCAGTGGACACAATGTATTCAGTGAACATAATTAGCTGGAGTTACGTGTAATTAAGAGTGCTGAGTTCTGGGGTTACAGTGTAGTAGAGAAAATGAATGTCAAGAGTCTGCAGCACTATGGGGCAGCAGTTGGAGCACAGGGACAGTCAGGGCTCAGGAGACTTGCTCAGTGTGGTAGGATGGGGAGAATTGGAGGACGGGCAGGAAAGCTGTTCTAGTGGGAGCACTTACACTGACCGCTGGGGTTTGCACGCAAAATGCATTTTTATGCAAGTGTACTTTCGAAAGGAAGGGCAGGCACAGCATAGGAAAAGAGAGATTTCCAAACAAGGTAATGGTACTCCAGGGATAGGGCACAGCTTTGCAAAATAAGCAGAATAGACTTAAAATGGTAACCGGGTCAATGGATTTTCTAGAAACACAGCATAGTTGTAGATTACAGAGGGCTGACAGAAGGTTCCTAACAAGATGTCAGAAAAATAGGAAAATAGTGAAAAGAACTGCTCTCTATGAAGGTATCTGTATTTTATTTCAGCCTGATAATTTTAATTTTATTACATTATTTCCTGCAGTCATAATTTATGCCAAGTCCTTGTCTATCTGTAGTACCATTTATGTAGTATTTTAAAACATCCTCATTTGCAAGTGAATATATTTACAGAAAAACAAGACTAGTTTGTTGGTTATGTTATCTTTATTTTTAATACTATACTTTAAATGCAAAATATGTGTTGACTATTTCTTGGAATGATTAGAGGCACTGTGCTTGCTGTCTTGAGCACTTGAACAGCATGGCAAGATTTCTGTGTCACAGTGCTATGTGGAGTGTTCATAGGAAGGATTCACATGGGAAACAGCTTACGTGGCATGTGCTGTCCTGGCTATGAGTTAAGTGTTTTCCCGAGTAGAGCCATAATGAAGCAAAGCCCTGCCTGCTTTGTAAAAACCATCATATTTGCTAACTTTGCTGCACTGGGAAGAGTGACTTCTCCCTTCCAGAAATCCCCAGGAGAAAGAATCAAACTCTCCTGACTTCTTTCTTTAGTTAATTGAAGATATGAAGAGTTGCACTTCCTGGATTGTCTAAATAAATATTGGGAAGTGTATTGAATTTCTTCAAAACATCATGAAAATATTATGATTTATATTTATTATTATCAGGATCTCAAAAATAGTTTTGCCTCACAATTTTAATGGGTAAGCTTCCTAGGTTGGCATGAGGGACAAGCTTAGTGTTTATATATTCATGAATTCTACATGTTACCTGTACCTTCTGGAAGCCAGGCCTGGCCACTTAGAAAATAATCTCAACTATGACTCTCTTTAATAGCTGGAGAAAACTTGAAAAAGAACAGGGATGTAAGGGAACATTCAGTCACAGATATATGTTCAAATTGCTTTCCAGTGGATGGGGACTCTGAGCAATATTGCTTAAATAAGAGAATGGACGTGAGATGTAGGAAAAAAAAGCAATGTGCTTGCTCCGACACTCTTTCCCAGAGCTCATAAATGTGTCTCATCTTGTTGAACAGTACAAAGAGAATTAAATTTATGGATTGAGAGATTTAATGCTCAGTTTAAATAAGTTTTGCAACTCTTAGAGGTAAACATATTTCTTTTGGTAATATACTGAGGAAATGAAATGCAACAAAGTCTTTTAATTAGCGCTGGGACATTGCACTCAGTTTCTTGTGTTACACTTGCTTACACATTTCTGACCATGGAGAAGTTCGTTTAACAGACGGCCTTGTCTGGGGACATTGAGAAAGGAAAATGAGTAAGAAAATAATTCCAATGCAGAGGAAATAAACACCTGCCAGCTTTTTCAAAGTAAACTTGAGTTTGGCAATAATTTGTGAAGTGCTTATTTGCTCTTATTCTATGTTCAACTTTGTGGCATTAAGAGACTCAGAAAAATTGTTGGCAGATATTTATTTTAATTAATATGCTGGACTTTCTCTTCCTACTGTGTAAGTCACAGGGGATACATTGATCTGGGTATAAGCATGTCATTGTACCAAGCCATCCAAAGAGGGTGGCTTCATGCACAACATTCTAGTTTCTTTCAAGAAAAGGCATTCTTTCCTCAATGTGTGGCAGACGTGATGGATACTTATGAAGACCACCTGGGTGTTTCCCCCCCAAATTTCAATCCTCACCTCTATCATTCTATGGAATATGAATTTACAGCATATAATGATGTGATTATCATTTTATCATCTTAGCAAGAATCTTATAGAAATCTTTGAAATAATATTCATATTGACCTGAAAGAATAAAAACCAAGCAAAATAAAGATGATATTTAAGATGATTTTGAGATGTTCAAGTGTGTAAATGCATAGACTGATCTATACATTATTGTGTTGCCAATCACAATTTGACTTCTTGCTCCCTGATACCATGGTGCTTGATTCATTTAAGTATCGGAGATGGTATCAGCATCTGCATTATTTCCTAGTGTGTGATACTGGAGGTAGGCTGATGTGGTACTAAATTGGTCCCCTGATTGGTTTAGCACATTTCTGGGTGTGGAAATTTCTTGGGTGTGGGTAGAACCAACTGATAGGCTCTCATACTAATAGAAAATAAGGGGAAAAGGAGGAAGGTGGGCTCGCTGCTGGTGCTTGCCGATGCTGTCTTCTGCCTACCGTGCCATGGACTGTTTCTCCTCTGCGATGCCCCTCTGCCACGCCTTGGAGACAGCCAACTATGAACCAAGACCTCTATAAACTGTGAGCTGAAATAAATCTTTCCTCCTTTAACTTGTGGCTATCTGAAATTTTGTCCCAGCAAGAAAAAAGAAACTAAGGAGGTGAAAGAGGAGGAGCCTAGAGAGGCAGGTCACTGGGTGTGGTGTAGACGAGTTTATGTCCCCTCCTCTTTTTATCTCTCTCTGCTTCCTGTCACTGTGCCTTAAACTCTTTCTGCTCTACCATGTCCCTCTGCCAAGATGCCCTGCCTTGGAGTCAGCCAACTATGGGTTGAAACCTCTACAAACTATGGGCCAAAAATAAACCTATCCTTCTTAGAGCTGTATGTGTTGTGTGTTGTGTCTCAGCAAGAGAAAATAACTAAGACAATTGCTTACCAATAAACTCCTTTTCCTTACAATATATTCAATGATGTATGATGAATACTCTTCCAAAACTTTCAAGATGGAGATATCTGAGATTTCTACAAACTGAGGTCTTTCACTTGACAGAGGAAAATATCCAGAAAGGGAGTGTCGATTTCTTGCAATTACCTGGTCCGTCATGGGATGGTCTTTATTACAACTTTTGTCAGTTTCCAGTCTAACTCATTCTGTTGGTTCCAAGCAACATCAACATCCTTGTTATAATTCAGGATGTTATTTTCTACCTAGGAACTTTTTTCTTCCTTACTATTATCTTCCCAATTCTGACTTTTTCTTGATCATTACACAATAATAAAATACTACTTTCAATAAATGTGTAAATCATGGTACAGTATTGTAACAATAATGATTCAACATGCATATGTATTTCTAGGGAATATGGTTCTTAATGCCAATTGTTATTTTTCCTTCAAAATGCATTGTGCTTATTTTTAACATCCAATCTTTTCCATTTCTCAAACAAATGAGCAAGGAAAATGAGACTTTTGTTCTTTTTTTATGTTACAGATAGTTGGGTTAGAATTTCTCCCTTGCTTATTATGCATTTTTAAAGTTTTTTTTAGAAGTCCCAGGATGATATTATCATCTGTTTAAGTCATTTTTTGTGTGTAGATTACAGTGATTAATATCCACACTGGGCTGCAGCAATGAAGAGTGAGCTCAGAACCAAAGTCCAAGCTGAGATGCTAATGAATAACTATTTGCCCGAAACTTTTACTTTATTTTTAAAAGCTGCTAATTCAGCTGCAGGACCCTTTGCTGCATATCTTCTAATTACAAATTCTATTCAGCTGGAATGCACCCAGCCTTTGGAATGACTCTGTGTGGGCTGTGGTTGGATGATGCGATGAAAACGACACCTCAGGAGACCAGAGGTTTGCCTTACCTTCTCATAGGAAAGGGTAAATAAGCAACAAGCTAGGTGACTTGTGGTTGTGTTTGGTTTATAACAGGACTGCAGCTCATTGTGTTAACCAAATAAAAATGGTAAACTCTGTGTGAGATCCTTTCAGGCAGATGCAGATCTCATTTTAGATAATTATTCATGAGAATAAAACAGGGAGCTGGCTGGCAGTGTTGGGGCTGGGTCCTGGTGAGTCTGGGTCCCTGTGTGTTCTAGCCAGCAGGTTCAGCCTAAAGGGAAAGGGCCTTTGGTCAAAAGTGTGATTTCTTGGTGTGCTGTCCCAGCTAAAGCCAGAGACGTGTGGTCATGAAAACCTCCCAGCCTTCTTCACGAGGATGATCTTCATTTACTACCCTCCCTATCCCTGTTTTAGTTTCTCACTTTAAAGCAAAACAAGTCAGACCATTCAATTACCCAAAGAAACTTGTTTTAGTTACCTGTGTCTATACGTTATTACAAATTGAGTTGATTTTTTTCCCAGTTCTGAGTGTCAGACTACTGTGATCAGTATTATTGGACCAAAATAGAGGTGCTGATGAGGCTACCTCTCCAGTCTCCAAGAACATCATTTCTGAATCGCTGACAAATTTATCTTCACATTGCTTCTCCTCAGTGTGTCATAAATCTTCCTCTCACACTTGAAGAAACTTGTCATCTTGTTTAGAACCCACCTGGATTATCCACAGTGATCTCCGCAACTCAGGAGTCTTAAGCTATCAATCATAGCCATTTTCCTGGTAGAAAATATTTATAAGCTTCAGGAGGTAGGGCCTGTTCTACCTATTACAGGCTCATACTTTCCCAAATTTATTCAGCTAATAAGCAGCGATGAAATTCTAACTCAAGATATATTTTTTTTCTCGTTTACTGTGCGTATTCAAGAAAGGGACCAAGAAATTAATTCAGATTTTTGAAGGAGCCACTACATTCTTTCTAGAGGTAAGTTACATACATCTCATTTTATGTCAGTGGTAAGACAGCAAGTAGTAGAATTCCAATTTTACAGATGAGGAGGAAAAAAATCTCAAATTTGTCTCCATGAATAGTGATCTACAAACAATCTGCATCTCTCTCTCTCTTCAATTCAAAGGAGGATCAATCATTTTGAAATAAAGACCTTCCAGTATTTTGGATGTTAAAATAATGCTTTGTTTCCTGAAATAATATTGAAACGTAAGACTGTTTTGTTTGCATCTTTATTTGTTTAAATGCTAAAATTTTATGTTGCTATCAAGATTTTTGTTTTTACTGCTTAATTGGAGTCTTCTATAAAATATCACAGTCAAGGGAACATAATGAATAATAACTTACCAAGATTATCACAGCTAGCCTGTGGTGACATTGCAATTCAAAGATATTTGCATGGCACTAAAACGTGTTTTGGGGTTATAGTGAAAGAATCCCATGGAATATGAAGGAAAAACACAGTGTTATGCTAACCCTGTTCCTGCTGACACATTATTGTGAGTTGTTTACATGCAAGGAGGTAGGTAATCATTGGGGTATAACTAAGCAATAATTTTGTCATTCTCATGTTTGGTACATTATCATATTTTGCAGATGTTAGTGTATTATCAGAAAGAACAGATATAGACTAATTATTCCAGTGGTTTGGTGGACATCTGTAGGTATAGGCCTGGATGTGTAATTATCTTAATAAAGATGTAATTATAGGTCATCCTATTTCATAATTCAAAAACCCTTCTGTGCCCCTCCCAGGGTCTCCTGTGTAATTGGATGGGTGAGCTGCATTCTGAATCAGCTGAATTTGTGCTTGGATTCCTCATCGAACTGTATATTTTATTACTCACATTATCAGATACAGATAGCTTTCTAATGAAGTTGAAATTTTGCATAATCAGGATGATGAAAGTGGTTTGAGGAACCATGTCGATTTGGGGATGGTTCATCCTTTGCACAACTCTCAAGCTAAAGTATTTGAGCATTTTCCTTCTTTTAAGAGAGAATATGATTCCTTTGTGGTATTAATTATCCATACCACAAACTATAGGTTTATACCAATACATTGCAATGGAAAATTATACTGTTCATCAGAGAGGAGTGAAGAAAAGAGGGAAAATGAAAATTGTCTCTGTTGAGATGTTGACTGGGGATTCATTTTCACGAAATATGGAAGAGGACCTACACTGCTAGGTACTGCTTCAGTTGAAAAGGCAAAATTCCCATTCATGAAGTTAAGTATTTCACTACGGCTTATTTATAAAGGTAAGTAGTAATTTTATTTCTGCTGATCTATGTATTTGGGAAAGTGATAGATCAGGTACATCCTTCCATTTTCTGTTGAAAAAGTAAAAGTATAGTTCTCACCCAGCACTCATGTAATGTTGTCATTGAGAATTACTGTATTTTAGAACTAAAAATGCTCTACAAATGGAATGCTATGAATGCAATGACATCTTTTGATTCCAAAGACTATCAATATACTAGGGAGATGTGAAAATAGTAATGCAAGGGAGACATTTTGTGGCAATGTTTCTGGTAAGGCTAATATTGTAATTCATGAGCTTTCTGGGGGTAAATGCTGGAGTCACAAACGATGCAGAGGAATATTCCGGGGCGAACAGGAAATTGGCTTAAAATAGGAAAGTTACAAACAAGTCCAGTGAAATACATGTATATTCAGGTTATTTAAAAAATTCCGTTGACCTGGGGATTTAGCTCAGTGGCACTATATCTGCCTTGCAAGCACAAAGTCCTAAGCTTGATTCCCCAGTACCCCAGCCAAAGCAATTCATTTGAAATGCCAAAACAGAAAACAAAACTATTTGTGTTGTTTAAAGCACAAGTGTATGGACTTTGTTATGTCAGGCCCCATAAATAAATAAAAATATTTTAATATTACAGTTTTGTATTAGTAACTATAGCGATCATACATACCGATTGCTGCAAACTTAGAAAATACTGAGGGTGTGAAAATGTCACTTATTATCTGATTTCACGAGCCAGACGTCTCCGTCATTATACAATGAACAGATTGACCCCTTCTCTTCTCTTCTCTTTCTCCCACCCCTTTCTCGGTTATCCCAGGGTGCGCACACGAAGGAGATTTATTTTCTTTCATTTGATCTGTGGCAAGTGATGAAATAGCAAATGCGGAGTGGATGTGGTCCTAAGGGGAGGCGCCCTTTGTCTTTTAAAGAGTGTGTGCTGCACAGCTTCTGCGGTCATTCTCCGGCATCCACACACCCGCCCCTTTCCCAGAGGTTCAAAACCCGTTATCCATTATTTAAACATTCACAATTGGGAGCTGATAGTAAAAAACAACATAGTAAATAGGACTTTCGGCCTAATAAATCCTTCCTCTAATTTAATTTATCAAAAAATGAGAATTCTATATGACCAGCTTGGTATATATATATAATCATCAGTTGCTTATGTTTACCACTTTTTCCCATGGTTTTAATGATATTTTCTGCAAATTTTAATATTCTTTTAGCATATGCCTTTTCCATGACCAAATATTAATAGACAACTATATTTATGACAAGAAAAATAATTTCACCAGATTATTTAATCCCAGTAACTATCCATACAAATTTTTATCATTGATTAGTTTTCTTACACTTAAAAACCTTTCTTTGTTGTTGCTGTACAATCATGGTAATAAACATTTTCTAGCACAAGGGTGGTTTTTACTCACAAGAAAAAACATCTCAACAGAAAATTATCAGATCATAAGCATATCAATGCACCTGTACCCTTTTTAAAACTTAGCTTCCCAAGTTGGACTATGAGTTTATTCTAACAACCTCTGTGGTGCAGAGAAGGACAGAACACAGTTATGACACCTAGCCAGGGGGGAACATAGTTTATGCTTGTTTGCATGAAAAATGTGTAAACATTTTTGATTGTGAAAAATGTGCAGACACTATTTTAGTGACTATCGATTATTGGATTTTGGGGGCAGTTAAATTAAATGAGGATGGCATCGGAATAGATCACTGCGGTTTACTGGAGCAGTGCGGGTCTGTTCTGACTGTCTGGGCTTATCCTTATCTAACACTTCAGAGGCATCCTCTTCAGGTGACCTTCATGTACCCTGTCCCTATGGCTTCATTAATACGCTGTTGCTTGTTACCCCTTAACTTGGTAGTTGTTGAGAAGAGTAAGACTTTTGCTATTCTGATTAAGATTCAGTTTTGGTTATAAACCAAGTCCCTGGTCTTTGGTTTTCATGCTTTAGGGTCTCTTGAACCTAGCAATTGCTTTTCTCATTTTTTTTTTTTTTTTTTT
>NW_022900928.1:6125701-6143307 GCF_012274545.1 Fukomys damarensis
TTTTTTTTTTTTTTTTTTTTTTTTTTTTTTTGCTTTACCTCTTTCTCCTCTTCCTGCTTCTCTTCCTTTTTCTCTTCAGTGCTAGGGTTTGCTCTCAGAGCCTCTGGCATGATAAACATGCTCTACTCCTGAGCCATGTGCAGGGCCGCGTGCAAATGTTTCTTTATGACCTGATATTCCCTGTGCTAACTTGTTTTGTGTATCAGAGCGATCAGATTCCCCTGTCTCCAACCTCAGCTGTCTCTCGGCCCAAGCTCAGCTTCCCAGTCCATCGTCAGCACTGGCTGTGCTCTAGTTCCACCTGCCTCATCTCCTCTGCACCAGGCGGTGCCTGCTTACGAGTTCTGTCTGCTGAAAAGCATTATCTCTCCTTAGGTTTTCCAGACAGTTATTTGCTTTATGATTTCAAGTCCCTGGCAGACTTTGAAAAAGTCTTGCCTTTGAAGTTAGTCATCATCTTTTTCACTGTGAGCGTGGGAGTGTGGGAGTGATTCTCATTCCATCTCTCTAGGTCTCTTGGTAGATGTCAGCCTTATGCATCACTAATTTTTATAAGCTGTTTTCCAAATTTCAAGACAGGGAGAAAGGGAGGAGAGGCCCAGGGATGGGATCATGTGGAGATGATTACTGCGCCCAAACGACTCGTACTCATAAAGTGCTTCTGTGCCCTGTCGGAAATTCCTTACACCGGAAGAGACATCTGTCAAGGGCAAGGAAGGATGTTTGCCACTGTAATGTCATTGCACACTTTGCGCTTAGTTTGGGTCCCTATGTATTTTGAGTACCAGTAATGCTGTGAGCCATTGTGATTTGTTAGTCAATTACTGATGCGTAAAAATGTAAAGAAAAATGGTATTTTCTTCCTTTTCCTACACTTAGGGAAAAATAAGAAAACCTGAGGCTAGGGAAATAGTGGAAGTAATATCTGCTGGCGGACAGCTAATTATAGTTGAATATGTCCAATAAATGAAGCAGAGAAGGTATTGTGCTTCCACTTGGGTAGTGCTTATCCAGGGAAAGTTGTAAAGTCAGAGACTAAATGGGCTAGAAGAGATGAGAGAGACTGTGGGGAGGAATCTAAACTAGGTTAATTTACGGAGATGCACAATATTAAAACGAGCCTTTATTTCTTTCTGTAAAGAAGATTGATCTTTGCACTTAGTATTCTGTTTGCAAAACAGAAGGAGGCTATTACCAAGAGGGAAGTCTTATGATGTTTGAAGGTGTTTTGTGGAAATAAAAACAGAGAGGGCCCAGCTGAGAAGGTTTTCAAGTAGGAGTCCTTCCAGCAGCTGAGAACTAAGACGTCCAAGAATAGAGAAGGCAGTTTCTTTACTCGTATTCTGCTGTTTGGACTCCGATTCTCAAGTGTAATCTCAGATGGACCTCTTGCTCTTTGGCACTGCTTGAGCCCTCTCTAAGGTGTTTGTAATCCTTACGGGGAATTGGCTGGATTCTGAGAGGGTTCGTCAGCGATTTGAGAACTATGTCATCTAAACCAGACTACCTTGCATGCCAGTCACCAACTTTCCCAATAAATTACATCCCCAACACTCCAAAAGTAATTGCTGCATAATTTAAAAAGAATCATGGGAAATATTCAGGGTGTTTAATAATTTTGGTTTGGAAGTCACATAGCATTATTTTCAACTCAACGCATTGGCTAAAGAAATCCCAGGCGTAGCTAAATTCAAAGGACTCATCATAGGCCATACTTCTCGGTGAGGAAAATGTCAAACAGTTCTAAAACTACACTGTAAAATTCTGCAATTCTCATTCCACAAGTTACTTATTTATTTAGGGTACCGGAGATCGAACTCAGGACCTTGCACATGCAAAGCAGGTGCAGTGCCACTGAGCTAAGTCCTCCTTCCCCCACAAGTTATTCATATGCCTTCTATAATTCAAGACTAGCACCTCCTTGAAGAAAGTCTTCCATAGGGTCAGCTTTGCTTTTTGGCTTATCTTAGTCTACAGAATATGGGGGTGGGCAGACTCTCTACTGTCTTCCCGTGCATGGAATTTCAGGGCTGCAAACTCCCAGATTCACACTCTTTTCCAAGCAAGCAGTGTTTGTGTGCATTTTATAAATGGCATTGAGATGAGAGACAAGCTCATGTCCTTCCAGATAAGCCATCTTTGTAGAGAGACCCCTGTGAGGCTGCTTAGAAGAGCTTTAAAAGACATTTGTTCAACAGAAAGCATTTACCTACCAAAATCTTGGGTCTTTGGAAGGGAATTTATTTTCTGGGAAGAGTCTATGGGACACAGTTAATGGCTTTCGGAGGTCTTATGAAAGAAGTTTAAAATCACATTCCATCATCTTTACCTCTGAACCAACTACAGTTTCTTATCTCTATGCAGTTTAACCTTTACTCTGTTATGCTGTGTTCCTGTGTTACTCTGAGAACTATGGAGCCTGCCAAAATATGTCTACATTGGGAAAAGAAAAAACATGCATAAATATCTTAATACCGAATTTACCGAGACATCATGAGACTAATACAAGTTACTTGCAGCCCCTACAATTACAAGAGGGGCTAGAAGTGCTGGCCATGCACTTACAGACATTTGTCACTATGGCCAGCTGCTGAAGTGTGTATCCATTAGAAAATATATAAAGGCAGACACTGTACTTCTCCACTGGAATTACTGACTTCAGCTCTTTTTTGTTTTTTACCATTTCTACTTAAAGTTAAACAGATTACTTTTTCATTGGACTTCATTCTTTCCTCTGTCTTAGATTATTGAAAGAAGATAGCGGATACCAAGAACATTCCCCCACATTTCCTCACTGATGATCAGATTCATTAGGGACATTAATTTCTCTTTACTATAGTTTCCTGTACTGTTTTTCTCATGAGCCTTCACAAGGATCTTCAGATTTTTGTTCTGCAAGTCAATGTTGTGTATTTTAGGCTCTTTTTCTACCAGTACTGACTTATTTGCATCAAAATTTGTACCAGCAATTTTTACATCCTAAAAATTTCAAAATATCATATGCCAAAAGTGATAAAAAGTAATTTATTATTTTGCAAAATGCTACTGGTCAGAAACATGGAAAGTCATGAGTCTATAATCTCTTCAAGGAGTAGAAGGATCCGTTGGGTTTATAAGGTTTGGATACAAATATAGCTAGAAGGCTACATAGAGAGGAATAAATCCACTTCTTAAGTTGTACATATCCACTCAGACAGGGAAGCCTACATCTTCCTGTACCAGTAACTATGCATGGCATCTTCATATGTTTTAAACACAGCTATATAGCGTAGAGCCTCTATTCTAAAAGAATATTGAGAGGGAGAGCTCTCTGTATTATTGTTATCATAAAACCAGAAGTCCTGTAGAATCTACTCGATGGTGTTTTTTTGGCCAAATCATCATATACTTTTCTTGTGTTCCAAGAGAGAATAAAATCTTAGATCTTGCCTCTCAATGAGAGGGCAATCAAGAACTTGGAGGCCAAATTTTAAAACTGCAGAGGTGTGAGTTCTTATTTAACATTTAATGTGCCTAGTATTTATTCTATAACTCTTTCTTAATCACCTAGTATAAGTCAAAAATAATATTGGTGACTGAATGGTGACTTCATCTTTAAGGAATAGAATGCTAAGTATGAATTCCAATAATTATTTTTAAAGTGCTAGTCTTAATAGAAAAAAATTGTATAGGAAGTGGAAATGCATTAGGAGAAGTAAATATTCTTGAGCAAGATATGTAAAGGACTGTGGCATCTTGGAGTAAAATTGATTTATCTAAGTAAAAAATAATAACTATTTCAAGAAAGTAAAGAAAAACTAATATATTCATAAGCATACAGGCATGAGCATAAAACTATAAATGAATAGGTATTTCCATGGCATCATAAGGAAAATGTGGGATGATTTGAAAAGTATGATCATCTTATAGATCAATACTGACCATGGACAGTGGGAAAACCAACCATTGTAGGTAGCCTAGGCTAGAGATCTATCTCTGTGACAGTTAATTTTTAAAGCCTATAGATGCAAGTCGCAAGTCTAACTATAATGGGATGCAAGTTATAAGTCTATTTATGGGACAGTCTTAGGATATGAACATCAAAAGGGTAAAATGGAATATCATAGGATCCTGAACCACCTGCTTCAGTGGACAATTGTCATCTTCTAGGGAAACTGTAGATGTTGAACATTTCCAGTCATCAGGGTGGGGTCCTCATGGCTGTACTTGGAGAATGAGAAAGGGAAATCAGTTTTCTTGTGTGACATGCCTCTGTTCTAATTGAAGCTCAGAGGGAAATGCATTCTGGGAATGGAAGTTTGTTAGCCTGAGTAATTTGGTAAAAACACACTTCACCAAATGACTGCATACCTCTTAGGGCCATTGTGTATCCCAAACAGTCTTGGTTATTACTATGTAGCTGGTAATATTTGAAGAGAAACAGTGAAAGATTTATAAACATTAACTCCCTTAATTCTTTAATGTCATTGATATATTTACAGTATGCATTCAAGTACTAGATTTGAGCCACAGTGATCATCCCTGACATCAAACACTTCTGGGAATGAGAAAGAGCATCTTCGAATATGACCCCAAACATGACAGCAATTACTTGTCTTCAAAATATCCTCTCAACTCCTACTCTGTGATTATTTCCTTAGAAACTTTTTTTTTTTTTTTCTTAAAAATTTTTTTTTTTTTTTTTTTTTTTTTTTTTTGTACCGGGCATTGAACTCAGGTCCTTGTGCTTGCAAGGCAGGCCACCGAACTGCTGAGCTAAACGCCCGGCCCTGTGATTATTTCCTTAGTACAGGCACATTTTCCTTCATGAATCCTCTGCAGTGGTAATGAGTTGGATCAAGTGTGCACCTTGATGCTGGCCGAGGATTTAGCTCAGTGGTTCTGCCACCCACCTCACAAGCACAGATCCCAAGTTCGAACCCCGATACAAAAAAAAAAAAACATTGATATTAATCGTGCACCTTGATAGATGCTGAGGCAATGGCATTTCCCTCCACGGAACATTAAAGTAAGCACTGAGACCAAAAGTACCTCTTTCCATAAGGAGAAATACAATCACTCTGACCTGACAAACTGGAATTATGCCATGGTTGTTCTCCTTTCTAGAAAAGCAAAGGGAATCTATTTAATTTGGAAATGACAAAGACAAATAAGACACACAGTCTTTTCAAGAGATGCAAAGATTAGCTAAAATATTGACAACCTATCAGTTGTTAGCTAGCTTATTTATTTCTTTATCTTTAATTTTGTTTGAGGTCAACTTCTTCTTTGACTTCTGAGAAGATTATCTTCACAAGATAATTCTCCAGTTTGACTCAGATGGCTTGACTTCCACTACAAATCTCCTAAGTAATACATGTCTGATATAAGTGTCCTAAGTAAGCTCTTTCCATTCTAAATTCCTAGATCAGCAGTGCAGGCAGCAACTGGAAAGTCATTTGTCAAGTTAGTCCACTGTTGCAGTGAGCCGAGCTGCCCACAAGTGCAGACTGCATGTCTAATGTGCTTGGTTTAAGGTGAGAAAGAAATGTTCCTGTATTTGCAAAGAAAAAGATAAGTTCCCTCCAAAGGTTCTAATGTAGGGGTCTGTGAGAAGCAAATCTGGATACAGAATGTCTAGCTTCAAGTCCTCATGATTTTTGTTTGTTTATTTGGGGTTCTTGGACAATTTATTGTATCCATGTCCTTCAAATCCTTTACCTGTAAAATAAGACTAACAAGGACACCTGCCCTATAGAACAGTTACAATAATTAAATGAGACAGTACACGTAATACAGAAAAAATTGCCCTGAATATATTCCAAATGCAAGTAAACATTTAATAAATATTAAATATTCTTATTTATGCAGGCTCTCCATACCCACAATGTGATATTGTTCCTATTTTGCACTACAAACAAATTTTCCCTGTTACAGATATTAAGGAAGAGAAGCGTGTGTGCGTGTGTGCGTGTGTGTGTGTGTGTGTGTGTGTGTTTTATATATAATTTTTAAGAGCTATATTTTGAGAACTATATTGTTTACATACAAGTATGTAAGTAAACGCTGTGGCTTATGCATTACTTTTGTGGTGAAAAGTTAACAAATGAACAGGAGTAGCTTTCCTATGCCTGGTACATTGTATCAGTTATTTCAGGACAGTGACAAAATTTTTAATGCCATCTATGATTTCAAGGGCCAGTTAGGCTGTTACTAATGCCAGCATGAATAGAAGTATCCAGCTGATGACTTTCTACTGCTTACTGACTGCTGCTGCTTCTAGATATTTTATCATACATGATACAGGTTGCTGCTTATCATACTGTGGCCAAGGACGTTAACCAGTGATGAAAGTCTATAAAGGTTAATAGCTACAAGAAGGAACTAGATAGAATACGGGAGAAATAAAAGGTGATAGATGCACAACACGGAGTAGGAAGAGAGAAACCTGCGACATGGAAAAACTGAAGACAAGGGATGTTTTCTTACTTCATTGAGTTCCTAATTAGTGTGTATGAGGAGGAATAATATCAACTTCGATTAAATCACTCAGCTCTCTTTCAGTATGTGTTGATTAAACCTGACCTCTCACTGTTTCTTTCCTAGTGTCATCCTCCAATGAAAACCTGACGCTTGGCTTTCTCTTTTTAGGTAAGATGAATTAGTGCAGTGAGACTAACAGGAGAGAGGGCACCGGTGGTGAATCACGTGTTCGAACGGGTGGTTTCATTTTCCTTTCGTTTGGAAGCCCAGAGCACATATAGGAAGGAGCTGTCTTAGCGATGTGTTTTTTGTTTGTTTGTTTGTTTGTTTGTTTAGCTATGTGTTTTTAAAGCGACCATCCCAATTTATTATGTTGCAGTTGCAAATTTCTAAAGTCGGAAAAGACCTTTATAAAAATAGTGAAGCGGCCCAGTTAAGGCAAATAACTTCTCCAGCATTAGAGAGCAGGTTCGAGCTGCCGCACCTCCCTTACCTGTCCGATTCCGCTTTTTGCCGCAGCAGCCCTGTGGTTCCCCAAAGATGCCTGCGGGACAAGACCGAAGAGAAGCACCGATGGTATCGCAGCTGCTGGCACAGGACCCTGTGCTGCTCCCACCTGGTTTCCAAAGTTGGAGAGGGAATCGTTTTCCTTCTGCACAGGAGATTTGAAACTTGCTTCTAATATGATTGAAATAATATGTGCCTTGCCAACCTGTGTGTTCCAAGGCAGTTTCTCTCCACTGGTCCAGCTTTCAAGGAAACTCAAACTGGGAATTTGAGTTATTCAATCAGCGATCGGCTGCATTTCTTGAGCATACAATGGTTCTCTGAAAGCAGCACTTGGGATTTTCAATTTTCATTGTAGATTATAAAAGAAAGGTCCCATCACGTGTGCCAGTGATGGCATCATCGCCTCATTGAATACTGATCTCGTCATTGAGTTTATGATCTCTGGGTGTGCTCTTCATGCTCTGTACATTGTAGTGTGGCTTGCAAATATTTGACAAGAGAAGAACTTCTCAGAACCACTAAGATCAAATATGAACTATTTAAAATATATCATTATCATGTAATCAGTGAAAGAATGAGTTTATGGACCTGTGCTTGGTGAGGCAAAACAAAGATGAGATTATCGACAATCACACACAAATACCTACAGTTCATTTGTAACATTGATGATTAATTATCTAATTGAGCTATAATTCCAAGACCATACATGTCACCTCTTTTAAATGAATACTGCAGCTATTCTTCATATAACGACACAGACGGACAGATATCATAATGTATCTTGCAACATTTTCAGAGCTCTGTTTATATCTGTTACCTTTTTGCATTCACAACCACACATCTACTGTTTGGCTGCTTAGACTTTCTTATTCTGAGCATTTCATAAAAATGTAACCATACATTATATTGTCTGTATAATTTCTCAATGTTTTGGCATGTATCAGCAGTTTGTACTTCTTAATGCTAAAATATGTCATTCTAGAGATACGCTTTGTTTATGCATTTGCCTGTTGGTTGACATTTAGGTTGTTTCTATTTTCTCTGTTAAAAATAAGATTGTCATGAACATTTTTTTGTATAAGTCTTTGTGTACGTGCTTACCTTTCACTCCAGCTGATATCTGAGAATAGAGTTACTGGCTGATACTCTAACACTATATTTTAATGTTTTGAAAACTGCCAAGCTATTTTCAAGGTCACTGCACTATTTCACTTTTCTGCCTACTTACCATTATAGCAGCATACCAGAAATAAATGAAGGTCCATTTTCTTCAAATAGTCTACATATATTTTTCTTGTCTTTTTTGGCATAGCTATCCTACAGATAGCAAGCAACACATTACTGTGGTTATAATTTGCATTTCCTCAATGATTAACACTATTCAATGTCTTGTAGTCCACTTAACATTCACTTTTATATATGATTTTAAGAAGTCTTTATTCACATCCATTACTTATTTTTAATTGAGTTTATTTTATTTTCATCATTAAGGTGCACATATTCTATTTTCTCCCACTCTGCTGTTGTATTTAAATTTTATTGATAAAATCATTTGCAACACAAACTGAGTTTGATGAAAATAAATATATGCTTATTTTTGCTTAGGTCCAGTAAGCATATTGTTCAATATTAGCACACAACAGAGAAGTCTAATTTCAGCTCATAAATGTATTGATCTGGCTTCGTTTTTAAAGATTGATTATACTCAACTCTAACCAAGAGCACAGCTGAAACTTTCATGCATTTCTTGGGAAGCATACAAATGCTCCAGTCATTCTTTAAAAATCATCTGTCTTTTTGGAACAAACTGAACCATGAACCTACTGTATGAAGCAGTAAATCCAATGATGAAAAAACAATTTACAGCTGTGGTAGAACTTCAATATCAATATTCATATTAGCTTTATTGTTAGTAATTCTATGCCTACAAATTCGCGAAACAACTAACAAATGTGTATGACACATGCATACAATGCAATGTTATTCCAATTTAATTCACAGGCTAAGAAGTCACCATACACAATTTAATTTTATTTCTAAAAAAGAGCAAACATTAAATAGAATTTGAGATAAAAAGTCTTAGTAAAACACATTAGGAGGTCTCATTTCTTGGGTGAGAAGTCATTAGATGTTTTGGCATAAAATCAAAATCAAGCATTCTGAATATGAATGAATTAAATGTATTTTTCTACCATCCTTAGAACCAGCACACTCAAGATACTTTTAGCATGCACTCTCCTGTGCAGCTGCTAGTCTTGAGAACAAGACAGTAACAGTTCTAACAAATCCACATACAATGGGTCGGAAATTTTAAACAATTAATGAAAGACAGGACAGTACCCAAGATCTTCTCTAAGCATGAGATTCCATGGTTTAAAGAGTATCTGAACTTCATGGCTATGGATTTTTAAGTCCCATGGAATTCTTTTTGTCTTTTTATATTAAAACAATCCCTTATTTATTTGTTTATTAGTGATGATTGCCATTAATTCATTAACGAGTACTTATTGATTGCATATTTGCCAGATTCTTTACTGGATTGATAAATGCTGGTACCTAATTAACTGACTTTCGGAGGAGCACAGGTGAAGTGTCGGCATTCCTCAGCCCAGAAATTGAGTGTTGCCTAAGACATAAATTAAAGCCTTATCATATGGTTGATCTGGATTTGATTAAAGAAATGTTTGCCTAAAAGGATGAGATTCTGAAATTTCAATGTCCTGCATTATTCTGCTCTGATGTCCATTTAGAAACAAATGGATATCCTAAAAGACAGAGATAGTACAGTCATTTAATTAATATTCTCATGTGCAAATCATGTTCCTTGAATGGCATCAACAATTGGTTTTGGACATTCACTTTTTCCAAAACTTCTACCCTCTTGGGCCCCGTGATGAGATGTGTTCCAAACATGCAGAGAAGATGTTCCTTTTGTATTCGTCTCATTTTCAAGCTTTCAATTACATGTTTGGAGAAATGTTTGTGGTCATTTTTCAGAGAATACACAGGAAAAATATAAAGGAATCATAGCTGGGGAAGAGAGATTAATTCAAATAATCTACATGAAGGACCAAGATTGAAGAATATTCTGACTAAATAATTATTGGAATTTCCATGTGTTTCTCTCCATTGAATTCTAAAATGATAGGCCTGAAGATAATCTTATTTTAAAGATGGCTTTTTAATATATTTAAATTATTTGTTTACTGCTTTGTAAAAATAATCTCATCAATCCACTAATTAGACTTGATACATTGACTTTTATGTGTTAAAAAAGTTATACCTAAGTTTGTAATGCAATCTACTTAGGTTTGCATAGGACAATGTTTAAAAACCATGTTATATATTTCTGTTTGCATACTTTAATGCAAAAATCTTAGCTTCCTAGTCTCCCAGGTGAGAGCTTTCTTAGTTTTTAAAATATGCTCTATTTTATGTTTGTTTTCTCTTAAAACTAAACATAAGGATTTTTTTTCGCTTAGTGAAAAGGTGGTTAGTATCTATAATATGGTGAAGACCATTCTAGGTAAATGGGATATATATCAAGGACAACTGGATATTCTAGTACATATCCCACCTCACAATCACCTAACCATTAATCTTTTGCAGTGTAAAGTTAAACAAACTTTCTTTCACTCTCTTTATTTCTTTTATTCTTTCTTTCTTTCTGTATCAAATATTTTCATGCAACATTTTCATGAAATACATTGTAACAGGTTATGTCTTATTTATGGCCACACCTGGATGTCTTCATGGGAGGTCTCTCAGTATCTCCATAGCCACTGTACAGTGATTTTCCAGTGAATGTAGAGGCATCACAGAGGGGAGACTGTGAGCCCTGGGACCAGGGGTATCTCCAACTGCTCACGGAGGTGACAGCTGCGAGGATATATCCATAGTACCTTAGGCCAACATAGACATAAAAATTCATTTTAAGCCAAATACAGCAGCTAACTCCCAGACATTAAGAATGGTTTTTCTGACCTTCGTGGTCATTCCTATCTTGAATGTGGATAGGTCTCTGGATTTTCATGGCACTTAAACAATGTCTGACTCTGGAGTTGCTGAAAACGTTCAGTTTGGAAGGATGATTGGAAAGTATTTCAAGCCCTTTTATGTTCTAATATCTGGAATTCTATTTTTTTTACTTGTGCAAAAGAAAGTGTCCAAAGAATTTGATTTCAGTTAATTTTTCTTCTGTCTGTTGCCTCTGTGTATATCATTTACACAATAAAACATTCAAGCCAAATTATAACTTAAAATACTAACAGAAAAGAAAATTCTGAGTTAGGTGAACTTTCAAAGGGAAACCTATGAAAATTTTCAGACTTTGATTTCTGTTCGTTAATAAAATTCTGGAATTTTTCTAACTCACCTTTGAAGGTGGATGTTCTTGAAAGTTTTATGTAAAGTTTTTGCACTTCAAAAATTAACACAATCCTCAAATTTTCAAGTACTTGCGAATTTCAGAACTAAGACATAATGAAAGTTAAAATTCAAACATTTGTTAGAAGGAAAAGATGCACAAAATACGTTAAAACATTTTGGACACAAGATCACACCTCCACGAGTAGTATCACCCCTGGAGATGAGAAGACAGGGTCAGCTAGTTTTGCATCTCAAGTGAGCTCCATGGATGAGCTCAAACGATGATTTCTGCTTCCTGAGTTTCATTGTCAATGTTCTAATTTCAACATGTGCTTACGACTATTATGGAGCCCAATAAAATGCTCCCTTTTTAAATTTTTTTCCAGAATTAGTTCCCAAGGTTGAGCCTTGAAATTTAGAAGAACAGTGGTGAAAAGCATAACAGGCTAAATAGGAATAGTGATTATTCATTGAGAGTTTACTAATACTATTCATGTAAAATATATCTTGTCCATCTTCCTGGAAGTAAGCATTGTGATTCTTACTGCAGCTACATAATTTGAGCTCTACTTGTGAATACTTCAGAAACGTTTGCTGCATACAACTTATTTAGAAGAAAATCACAAAATGGATATTAAGGTGAAACCCCCTCGATTTTCATTTATGGATCAGAGAAATGTTAATAAACAAACGAGTCTTGACAAAGATGCAATGTGGTGGTATGAATAAACTGTTAAGGCCAGTGGGACCTGCGTTCCCAGGAGCTCTCACCGGCGTATGTGTCACTCTCATTCCTGCGGATCGCTTAGAAGAAACTAACAGCAACACAACGCTATTAGTCAATGACATACCTCTTTATCGAATCTCAATGGTAATGGCGTTCACCTTCCTGGACACCTTGTGGGTAATCCCCACTGCTCATATTTCTTCTTGCTTCAATCAATGCACTGTTAACTTCTACAGATTTGTAGGTCACAGTCACGGAAAGGGATGGCAAGTTTTCTCCATGTTATTATTGCTTTGCTTAAGAGAAAGAAGGACCTTTTGCACCATTCAAAAAAAAAATTTAATGAAAGAGAAAATGACCTAGTTTGTTTGACATTAGAAATGATGAAAAACAATTACCACCAGCACAAATAGGTTACTCTTCCTGGTTTATACAAACTTATTCAGAGACAGATTCATGGAAACTTTGCATATAACGTGGGATAAGATTTGACTCAAAATTTTAATATATTTTATTGATCTGGATCTGATCTAGATAAAATATAAGGGAAGTTGGATGAACTATTAGCAAGAAGCTGCTTTGTATTTATGAAAAGTTCTACATTTTAACATTATTAAAATCATACTTCTTGGACAATGTTCTTATTGATTTGAACACAGATTTATGTTAGCTATTCACCATTTATACCTAAATTTCTCCACAACATGTTTAGAATAGCGTGATGAGATTGGAGTGAGATATTTGAATAGAATTCGTATAATGAAAGTAAAATGAAACAAATTAAGTAAAAGTAGAATGTACAAATTATGTGGGGATTGTAATCTTCCACATTCTTGCCGATGCAATTATTTCCATTAGGAATTACAGTCATCTACGGCCTCTCAGCAGTCATGGGTATCATGTTAATCACCAGCATTAGCCCCGTATATAATGTCCGCAGAACACTCAGAGAAAATTCTCTGCTTATGCCCTTTCCTCTTAAAAAATCACAGCAAAGTAATAGGACAGTTTGCCATGATCTCTATTTTATTAATTAATGACAATATTTACGGAGATTAATCTGTTCAAGGTCACACATCAAAACGGGTTCATATTCAGTATTATGTCAGTCCCTATTCTGAACTTTAAAAATAATACACGATGTCAAATTATACTTATTTTTTCATTAATGATTAATTAGACAAGTTATTTCTATATAGTGATTTGAGAACCAATTAAAGCTGACTTCATGCTCTTAGCATTGCTTTTGATTTGGAACAAGGAGTTACCAATAAGAAAAATGCTGCACAGTAAGTCAAAGGCAGTAAGAAATTACATTCAGCAAAATATAAATATTTTTGACATTTTCAGTCAGCTCACTATCATACCCCATTTCAGAAAAATATATATAGTTTGATTGTTAGTTTTGGTTGTGTACGAACCACCCCAAAATACACTGGTGGTCAATAAAACAACACAATTCCTCCCATGGCCTAAAGGGATAACATTTTGTAGCACTTTGCATGATTAATTTGTGCAGAGGCAGAAAAGCTTATCAAGAAGACAACAGAGACATTCTTAAAAGACTGAGGAAGTTTGTTGTGCAAGTGTTTTCGCTGTGCTTCTCTATAGGAAGAGAGTCAATAGGAATTAAAGGTAGAATTGTGCAAAAGCACTGTCTGTGCCCTTTGCAGGATGAGAGTTCACTGTGGCCTTTTGTGTGCTTGATACCCACAGAATTCCTCAGCTGCTCAGCCCAAGAGTATGGTTGCCTCAGAATAAGAGGGATCTGGGACAAGGCACCAGTAAGGTCAGAAAGCTCACTGGAGCACTGTGGTGTGTCCATGATGGAAATGTGAAAAAAATGAGTGACTTGAAAACTGAAGTCCAAGGATGATGGCAGCAAAGGATGAGCCCACTCAGAAAGATGGGGGCAACAGTGGCACATGTGTTTTCTTCCATCCGTCTTTATTCCACGTAGACCATAAGCCAATTGGTTGGTTCCAGCTACTTCTGGGATGGGTCTTCCCCCTTCAGTTGGCTGACTTATGTGTCAATCATTGACACACAAACCAGGAACTGGGCTTTCCTAATCTTCTAAGTACCTCTTGAGCCATTCAAGTTGACATCTCACTGTCACAGTTTTCTGTCACTGGAAGTTCAGATTTCCAGCACGGAGGCTGGAGCAGGAGAACACACCCATTCTGAATGTGTCGCCCCCTTTATTCACAGGATCCCTTGTCCATCCGATTCACTTTAGAGGCAACAGTAAGAATTTCAGGGCCGAGATAGGGAGTGTTAAGCCAAGCACAGATCCCTCGTCTGCAGAACTAATAGGAGCTGCACAAATCTCACCCTATACAATACGCCCTGTTTCCCAGCAGGTAAAATACTAAAGTGGAAATAGCCTTGGATTATTCCATGGTGGTCTTTGATCTTAGCTGTACATTCCTAGGAATCGTGAACCTGTCTTTTCCAGAGCCATAATTTCCGTGTGGCCCTTTGGTGGCTCCATGGCTAGGCGGATCACTCACAGGATAGGTACACTCATTCAAGAACTGAAATTTGCTTGATTTTTATTTATGTTTGTAAATTATTCCTTTGAATTGCTAGAAAATACTGTGACAAATCCAGTGGTACTAATTCATTGGGAAAGAGGCTTTCCAAAGTTCTCGATTTCAAGTGGAAAGTCAGAAAACTGATGTTACGTTCAATTAAGGACTGTGTTTACTTTTTCTTCACATTTGAAATGAGGTTATACATAATACGGTGCACATGGCTTGCACAACAGAGGGCAGTGGTGGTTGGACTCTGTGAAACAGAAAGTGAATAAGTGTTTGTCCCCCCCAGCTGGATCGCTTTTGTAGATTAGGGAACAAACTTGCCCATATCATTGTAATACATGTAACCTGGCTGTCTTGGGTGGGTGATGAGCAAGTAGCCAGAGAGTAGAAAGGTTGTTGGGAGCGCAGGGTGGGCTGTGTGTCCACCTGACTGTGCATCAGTAGCGCGTGTC
This sequence comes from Fukomys damarensis, assembly GCF_012274545.1. Lineage (NCBI taxonomy): Eukaryota > Metazoa > Chordata > Mammalia > Rodentia > Bathyergidae > Fukomys > Fukomys damarensis. The sequence continues at coordinate 6,140,764 of NW_022900928.1, forward strand.
CTTCTGTCTAAAGCCCTGGCTCATTCACGTGTTTATGTTACCTACAGTATTTTAAAGTTATCATCAGAAAAATATACAGATGAAATACGTGATTATTATTATGCCATTATAGCTCCCCCTGAGTCCAGACATCATAATGTTAAAGCAGCTTCAAGTGTGGAAGATAATTTACACGAACATTAAAGCACGGATGGCGTTAGGGCCAGCATTCCCTGGCTCACAGTGCTGATTCAGGCAGCTAATGTAAGCAGCTACACAGGTCAACAAAGTTTCATTTGTGTTTTAATGTTTTAAAAGGACTGAAGGGGTGAAGAGGATGAGGACACATGCCTGTAATTGTGGTGTTCCTGAGGCTGAGGCAGAGGAATTACTGAAAGTTGGAGTCCACTTCCTGGGCTACATAGTGAGTTCAAGGCCAACCTGAACTACATAAAGAGATTCCCTCTAATACATATGTAATCTTTTGCATATATAAATATTATATATATTTTGTATATATCTTTCGGATATATACACACACATAAAATAAACAACCTCTGGTCATGGAATAGTAACAACTATTCCTTTCAAATAAATAAATGTTAAGCTGTGTATTAGTTCATGAAAACATAGTGAAAATCAATAGAACAGATATGAATCTTTCACGTTTCACTTACGGGATAGAGAGAGGGAAATTAATAATTTAATTTAGTGCTGCTCTATGTAGCAAAAGAAAAAATACCTTGATTTTATATGCAGAATATATACAACCTGCAGTGTTAGGGCTATAAAAGCATTTATTGTTTATCTGAATTCCAAGTTTAACTCAATATATATTTTTTTATTTTAACTGATAATCACACTTTCATGGCAAAGTAAGTTTTGATCTATGAGGTCAATTAGAGGAATGAATACAACCAGGGAAAGATGTGTCATTAATAAAAGTTCCTTTTCATTCTCACACCGGGAGCCCTCAGATCCTGAGAGAGCTGGCATCTTCAGTTTCACTGCAGTCAATGGGCAAAGAGCTCCCAAACCCAGACCCTAGCCCTTCACAGATGGAGTCTGCAATTTGGTTTTTAGGCTCCCAGGGGTTATGAAATTCTGCAGCTCACAGGAGGAAGTCAAACATCACTGAGAAAGAAGATTAACCTGTGGGAGTATGGAAGACTGGAGATAAGAAGAAAGTATAAGTAAATATTAAGTTATGTTCTCATTACTCCTAAATTCCTGAAGAAATCCCGATGAAGTCATGTCAAGGTCGGGATAGAGACTTGGAAAATCAGCTGTTGTCTTGGGTTTTAGGAACAGGTCAGGGACACAGGCGCTGATTTCCTCCCATTTTTGCACTTATTTCCAAAGCCTACACATGCATAGCTTTGGTACACATTTCCATACCCACTTTTAAAGTTATAAACATTTTGAAGGTCTATTATGTATTTGCTTTAGGAAAGAAATATAGGAGGTCTCCCCTGAATCTGTTTTGTTGTCCTAACGGAGGTTCACAGCAGGCAACAGTTGTTATCGTTATGCTTCACAGAAAACCTCACAGGTAAAAGCTTTGTACTGCTGTCAGGAGCTTTGAAATCCGTGGGTCTTCCATTGCAAATCCTGCCTTAAACATATTTCCTGTGGGGTAAACATCAACAGCAATGTTGGAAAATGTCCATTATCTCTAGGAAAGGTGCATGTAGAGTGTTTTGAAGAGTGGCAATGTGACTTCAGTGGTGCTTTGGCATACGGGCTAAACTAAAGTATTTTGAGGTGCTCATTTTTATTCAAGAATAATAAGCAAATTTAGAATTTATGCAAATCAGTTTAAAATAAACTCACCTTTACGAATGTATATGAATACACACATATAAAACAAATTAAACAAAAACTACACTGCATTGTGAAAAGAAGTACAAAGGGTAAGGACGCTACTTGGTGTTTCAAAGAAATAACATTTAATGTGAACCAAAGAATGAGCAGTTGTTGTTTGAAGAGAATAGAGAAGATCCTGAGGAGGAGGAAGAAAGTGTTGTAGGAAATAGCTATTCCTTGTGCAATCACGCTGCATTAGCCTAAAGGTGCTTATTCTAAAAAAACAAAAAAAGCCTCCCTGCGACTGGGGATTTAGCTCAGTGGTTCCACCACCCGCCTTGCAAGCGCAAGGACCGGAGTTTGATCCCCTGTACTGAAAAAAAAAAAAAAAAAAAATCCTCCCTGCTTCAAACATAGTATGGAATAGAAAGGATTGTGTGAAGTGACAGGTGCTACAAAGAAGCAGAAATTAAAACGGGTCTTATTGCATACCACGGGATTCCTTTTCTTTTTTTTTTTTTTTTTCTACATTATGAGTTTATTGGTACATTTAGGGATACAGTACAGTTACATTCATTGTTGGGATCATGTACCTTTACATGGCAAGTCTTGATTCTCATTTTTTTCCCCTTACCTCTGCCCTCCCTTCACCCCCTCCTCCCCTCCCCATCTACAAACACTTTATTTTCATCTTTTCATTCTCTCACATTTTTTTCTTTTCCCTTTTTGTTCTTCCCCTACGTATCACACCTTCCCTAC